>NC_037685.1:22526626-22839287 GCF_003255815.1 Theropithecus gelada | reverse complement strand
TCCTCATCCCATATGTATTAAACCACTCTTCTGATACTGGTATATACTATTTTCATAATTTGTATAAATTTTACGTTCACAAATATTTAAGTTTTTATCTAAATAATTTGATATATATTTACAAAATTGAAATGTAAAACATATATACATACTTAAATACATTTACAAAATTTAAACATTTTTTATCTATAATAATTTTTGTGTGTGTGTGTGAGACGGAGTCTCACTCTTGTCTGCTTGACTGGAATGCAGTGGCACAATTTTGGCTCATTGCAACCTCTGCCTCCTGGGTTCAAGAGATTCTCTTGCCTCAGCCTCCCAAGTTGCTGGGACTACAGGCGCCTGCCACCAGGCCCAGCTAATTTTTGTATTTTTTTGTAGAGATGGGGTTTCACTGTCTTGGCCAGGCTGGTCTCGAACTCCTGACCTCCGATGATCTGCCCATCTCCGCCTCCTAATGTGCTGGGATTACAGGAGTGAGTTGCCATGCCTGGCCCAATACAATTTTATAGATACATATTTTTACCTATAAAAATCAAAATATATAATGTATAAATGTTAAATATGTACTTACATTACATAGTTATACTTAATATATATTTTAAATTTAAATATATTTATCTATATTGTTATAGATAAAATTTAAACAAAATTTATAAATTCAAAATTTATAAAAATTATGGAAATGATTACGCCAAAATGAGAAAAGTGGCTTACTAATATATATGGTATGAGGAAGGGGCAATCAATCAGAGATGGATACACATCATGTTTTAAGTACATTTATGTTTCATATTCTATATCTTAAGTGATATGTTAGTTTCTGATTGGTTCTGTAAGAAATGAAAGTTATTGACTTATATAGCAAACATGTATTCTCTTACATTTCTGGAGGTCGGCAGCCTAATCAATGTTTTGACTGTGCTGTGTTTCTTCTAGAGGCTTCAGGAGTGAGTCTGAATCCAGGTCTTTTCCAGTTTCTAAATGCTACTTGCATTCCTTGTTTTTGCTCCCTCTTCTATGTCCAAAGTGCATCATTCCAGCAACTCTTCTGAATTTGATGTCCCCCCCTATTATGAGAACCTTTATGATTATATTGAAACTAGAGTAATTATCACAGCCCCCAAATCCTTAACCCAATTACTGCGGCAAAGTCCCTTTTACTATGTAACTTAATACATTCAGAGGTTCTAGGAATTAGTGTGTGGATATCTTTGTGGGGGTACATTTTTCATATATTTACAGACATATTATTCTTTGTTATTTTTTGAACATGCCTTTTAATACAATGTAACTGTAAAGATGCCTTTAAGACAGTGTAACTGTAAAGATGTCTTTAATAAAAAAATCAGAACAGGTGAGTATATAAATCAACGAGTGACTTGGCATAGTAAAATTAATCATATTGATGTCCAATTAGTTTCATCAACGTATGTGAGGTGTAGCTAAATTTTAAGTAAATTTAATTAATTTGATAAAATTTAATGAGATAAAAGGAGTTTCATGAATTCCGTAGTGAAAAAAAGGAACAATCAATGAACACTGCATAGCCAAATCATCATAATTAAAGTTAAAATGTGTTATATATTAGGTTGAATTGTGTTCTCTCATGAAGACATTGAATTCCTAATCTCAGAATATGACCTTATTTGGAAATAATATCTTTACAGAAGTAATGAGGATATGATTATCATTAGGGTGGACTCTAATCCAATATGATTTTCATCCTCTAGAAAAATAGAAATATAGACCCAGGGACAGCTTTGCACAGAGGGAAGATAATATGAAGACACTCAGGGAAATTTTATGTAAAAATGAAGGAATTGGGCGATGCATCTACAAGCTAAGAAACACCAAAGACTTCCTGATAACAATCAGAAGCCAGCAATATGAAGAGAAGTATCTCGCTTCTGGTTTCAGAGGGTGTGGCCCTATTTGGGGACTTACACCTTGATTTTGGACTTCCAGCAACCAGAACTGTGTAACAAGAAATATTCATAACTCAAGGACAAAAAAATCTGACGTTTATGGTACAAAGTGCTTTTCCAAATTGAAATGAAAGTAGAAAGACATTCAAAAGTGGTAAATAAATAATTATCTAATGAAGAAGTATAAGTATCTCATAATTATATGATGTAATATGGCCAATTTTGTTCACAATAGGGGAAATGCAAAATAGACGTGTTACTGTGTCATTTTTAACTTTTCAGACTGGCAAAAACTCAGCATATGATAACATATTCTGTTAGTGAGTGTATAGGCATCAGATCACCACCAAGTTCATATGCCTGTTGCACAGTATAGATCAATACACCACAATAGCAAAATTTATGGCAAATAAAGAGTTTAATGATTGCAGGGTGTCTGCACAAGAAGATGGGAGGAACCCTCAAATCTGCCTCATTGAAAAGTTCTGGCTTGGAATTCTTAAGGGGATCATGGCATGTGAGGGGATGGAAAATTGGAGTCATTGACTGATCAGGGTAAGGAAAATGAAATAATCAAAATGTAGAAATGCATTATTTGGTGAGTCAGCTTCTTGTGGGGTCCTTCAGCCTAGCTGACATCAGCAGTTTCACTGGTATAGAGGACCTCAATAACGTCTCAAACTGAAAATGTAACTTTTACAATGCTTAAGTTGTTATCTATAGAGCAGATAACTGGAACTATAATCTTGTAACAGGGACTGCCTGATTCTGCGGGAACAAGCAGCAAACAACTATGAGGAAGCAGGTCAGAGAGCGAGCTGATTCAGTGATTAAAGTGCTGTAAGCTTGGTTTATTTTCATTGCTCCCTCTTTCTCCTTTTCTGATGAAGTTTATAAAGTTTGTGGGGATGGTTTGATGAACAGGTATCTTCATTATTAGACGAAATTTAAAGAATATAAATCTGTGGATGTTATCTATGGCAAACTTTCTTCACTCACCCCGCAAAATGCACAAACACTTTGATTAAACAATACCATGTCTAATAATTTATCTGACGAGCCTTCCTGCACCCGTACAAAATGAATCATTTGAAATTTTAGTATTGTTATTTTGTTTAGGACAGCAAATTATTGGCAATTATTTTAATATTCCTCAATAGAAGACTGGTTTGATGACCTATTGTAAATCCATACAATGATGTAATGTGTGGCTACAAAACAAAATAAGAAATCTTCATACATTTGAATGTACAATGTCCTTCATTCATATGTCAGTGAAGAAAACAAGACAAAGTAATGTATGTGGTTTGCTACTCTTTATACTAAGATAAGAAGACTGTAGTTTGTATATGTATACTTTGGATTTGAATATATTTTATGTCCACAAAATTTCTCCAAAGATAAAAGATAATTGTATTGTTGGCCTATAATGAGGAAAACTGGATGCCTGAGGGACAAATGTATGAAAAATAAAATTAGTTTGTAAATCTGTATGTTTTGAATTTTGAATAACAGTGAATTTTAGATTTTGAATAATAGTGAATTATCTATCATAAATTTAGAAAAAAGTGGTATTTGATATCATGAATTGAAATGTTATTGAGAATGACCTTTTTTAGAGTTCTTTGGTTCAATTTTGTTTGTGTAACAAATACTTAAATGGCACTTGCTCTGTGCCAGTTACTGTTCTAAGCCTTTTGGCCTCTTGTGGGTCTGGTGATTGGCAGTCTACCAGAATTACACAGTCTAGATGTAGGCATTTATCCAAAGTAATTGATGCTGAGACTTTGAAAGCAAGAGATTTTACTATTAGAAGCCAGTAACTATGAGGTGTAGTGCTTTACTTTAAAGCAATACAAAGTGATTAAAGCCCATTTTTATCACAAAGTTCTTACAATTTGATTTATTTCTGAAGTGACCATTTATAACTTTAGTGAAGCTTGCTCTATTCTGAATCTTTTATTTGGACTAATTAGTGACAATGTGGCCTTTATATACTTACAGTATATTATGAATGCTCAAATTTCAATGGTATTGTGAGTTCTGAGAGCAATTAATATGCCTAGAATTATATTCAATCATTATTACATATAATGATATCTTATATATTATTATATATGATTATTGCAAATAATTCTTGATAAGTTTCTACATGTTTTGTGAAGAAGCATGGGCAGCTTTGTCCTAGACTACTTTTTCAAGGAGATTTGTACAGTAAACATCCTTGATAGCTAGAGATAGTATCTCTTTCTGGGGAGAATGGCAGATGTGTTTCTTAACTGGAATAATAAAGGTAGCATCTCTTTCCAGAGCAAAGGTTTGACAAAATTGACAACTATTCCCTTATAAGACTAGAGATTCCTGGGCTGAGGGTTTCTTACTTGTAACAAAAGCCTGCTGTGTGTGCAGCATCCATCCGGGCCCTTCTCTGCATTTTCCACTGTGGGAATTGGAGGACAAGAGGAACAGAGGCAAATATGAAGTTCATACCACCTGTCATGCCATTGCCTCTACACTCAGGCAGGTGTTAACCTTGGAGGATGAGAGGAGCAGAGGCAAAGATGAAGTTCACACCACCTGCCATGCCATTGCCCTTACACTCAGGCAGGTGTTACCCTTGGAGAACAAGAGGAGCAGAGGCAAACATGAAATTCACACTGTCTGCTATGCCATTGCCCTTAAATCCAGGTGGCACCAGTCTTCTGCCAGCATCTATGAAACTGTGGCAAACTCACATATGAGGTTGTATTGAGGTAAAATCTAAGATCCTCCAAAATTCTTGTTACTTGTTTTCTAAGAATGACTATTTTTGGTGAGTACTTCTAGATTCAAAACCTGGTCTCCTTCTATGACAAATGATTATACATTTTATATAATTTTGTACAGAAGTTTTAGGCATATCTTAAAACTTGATGTAGACAGTCATAAAATGCTAAAGATATACACACATACACAGCAATACCTAAATGTTAAAAAATTATATAAACAATACATTTAAATAGAAATAATCACCATGACTGATGAACTGTACATATGCTTATCTTTCATACTTTCAAGAAACTGAATTCATTTAATTTGAAAAAAAGTACAAGTTTAAGCTAAAAAAGCATATTTGCCTTCCAACCATTTACTTTTTAGAAAAATATGATGAAGGCTATTTTATTCACAGTTAAATTCTTAATTATAAATCACTTAATAAATACAATAAACATAATTATATGTTTTTATTATGATTTATAAATAAAAATATGTATTATATAATTTTATATGTGGAAAATCTGCAATTTGGGAGAAACTATTTTTAAATATTTGCAGATTTAAGAAAAAATGCATTTTTCACAATGGAATTTAGCTCTGTATTATAGCGGTTACAGTATGTTTATATCCAAGGTTTCCACTTTTATGAAACTAGCCTAAATAAAATTCAAAACAGAAAGTACTGTAAGTACAGTGTTATATAACAAAAATGTATCAGTAGTAGTACAAACCTATATGAAAGCTATATGCTTCATAATTAAAATATTATAAATCTACACATATCTAAACACTTGATTATATTAACTATTGTTAATACTGGATAATGAGTGCTTTTTAAAATTTTTTCTGGGAAGTTGACCAAAATGGCAGACTAGAAGCAGCTACCACGTACTGCTCTCATGGAGAGAAATAGAGTGGGCAAGTAAATACAGCACCTTCACCTGAAACATTCAGGTGCATGCATTGGGATTCATCAAGAAAACAACTCAACCCATGGAGAATGGAGAAATGCAAGGTAGGATGACCACCCACTGGGGAGCAACAGAGCCAAGGGAGCCTCCCTGACCCAGGGAAGTGGTAAGTGAGTGAGTGAGCTGGGGACCCATGCTTCTGTCACAGATCTTTGCAACCCCCAAGTCAGGAGATCCTCTTGTGAACCCACTCCATTAAGGCTTTTAGTCTGACAGCGGAGCTGCATGAAATCTCAGCAGAGCAGCACTCAGGCACTCGTGGAGCCTCAGGAGCTTTAAATACCCAGGCTCCCTGGCAAAAGCAGCTGCAATTCCCTCAAAGCAGGTTAGACCCCCATACATACTCCTAGGAAAGGGGCTGAATCTTGTGGACTGAGCAGCAGTGGTTTACAGATCCTGCTTTTATGGCGCCTCGCAGGATAATACCCTCTGGCTTGGAACTCCAACCAGTCTAAGGTAGCGGCATTATACCTCCCTGAGATGGAGCTCCCCGGGGGGAGGGGCGATCCACCATCATTGTTTTTTCACACCTTGAGCTGTTGTTGCCTTCAGGATTTGGGGAACCAAGGTGACTAGGAACTGGGGTCGTCCTCCAGCACAGTGCAGCAGTTCTATGGAGAGGTAGCCAGACTGCTTTTTCATGCAAGTCCTGGATCCTGTTTCTCTCTACTGGGTGGAATCTCCTAACTGAGGCCTAGAACCACTCCCACTGGTGTTTTTCAGCTGGCAACAGTTTCAAACCTCCCTGGGACTGAGCTCCCAGAGGGATGGGCAGGCCATCATCTTTGCTGCATCTTTACAGCCTTAGTCGTGGCCTTCAACGAGATGACTGGGGGCCGGAGCGGACCACTAACACAGCACAGCTCCTCTGCGAAAAACCATCGGGACAGCATTTTTATGCAGGCCCTTGATCCTGTTTCTCCTCACTGGGCAGGAACTTCCCAACTGTGGTCCCCAGCCACACCCACCAGTGTGTTCTGACCTGCAAAGATGGCAGGCCACCATCTTTGCTGTTTTGTGGCCTTCCCTGTTCATACCTTCCGGTACTGGAAAATCCGAGGTGACTAGGCATTGGAGCGAACCCCCAGCATATGGCAGCAGCCCTATGGAAAAGTAGCCAGTCTGTTAGTTACGTGGGTTCCCAGTCCCTTATCTCCTCTCTGGGTGGTTCCTCCTGGCCTGGGTCTCCAGACAGCCCCCATGGGGTCTATCCATCCAGTAGCAGCTCTTCAGCTCCCTAGGACAGAGTTCCCAGTGGGAGGCGTGGGTTGCCATCTTTGCTATCTTGCAGCCCCTTACCCTTGCTGTGTCTATAGGTTCTGGAGAGTTTATGGGGACCAGGGGCTGATTCAGACCCCAGCACAGAGAACCCACCTAATGGGAAACTAGCCAGTTTATTCTCCACACAGCTTCTCTTCATTGAACAGGGCCATCAAACTTCTCCTCATTGAGCAGTGCCACCAAACCTGGGACTCCAGCACAACCACCTCGCCCCTGCCTAACCACTTCAATTAGAGGCAGCCCAGCATTTCTCTGAGGAGGAAATCCAAGAGTCAACCCACAACCCAACTGCTACTGTAGTTTCACTGGTATAACCCCAACAGCCCTTGGGCTAGGGAAAGAACAAAGGGTCTAGTCATTACACTGGCACCTGTGGCACACCGCAGCCACCATGCAGAAAGAAGTGCAGCCCCTTTTCCCTGGGAACTCCCACCCCCCCACTCCACCAGGCAGTGCCCCCCTGGCTCATGGCCACAAAACAGTCACCCCACCCATGGCTGAGCATACCCACTGGTAGTGGCCTAGAATTTCCCTGGGGAGAGGTTCACTGAGGCATCTTCACTGCCATAGCAGCAGTTCTTGGTCTGTGGAAGAAACAAAAAGACTGAGGGCTACACTTGAGCTTACAGCACATCACATGCACCATATGGAGAGGAGTCCAGTCTACCTCCTGGCTAGCCCTTGACATCCCTGCTCCCCAACAAGTGGAGACCCTGGCTCAGGCCAACAGTGCAGCTGCCCCACACCACCAGCAGAACACTCACAGTAACAGCAACTCCATGTTCCTTGGAGACTGATACGCTAGGAGCAACCTAAAGCCGTTCTGCCATTGCCTTTGCAGTGGTACTACCCCTGCTACTCTTAGACTAATGAAATAACAAATACCCTAAATACTGTATTCACACCTCCAACAAGCAAGAGATGACCCAAAGAGAAAAGGCCAGACCATAGTTTAAGGAACATCCACATGCAGACATGAGAGAAAACCAGTGCAAGAACTCCAGTAACTCAAATGGCCAGAGTATCCAAACCACCACATTAGTTCTCCAACAAAGGTTCTTAACCAGGTGGGTCGGCTGAAATGAAAAAAATAGAATTCAGAATATGGATAGGAATGAAGATCATCGAGCTTCAGGAGAACAGCAAAACGCAACACAAGGAAACCAAGAATCACAATAAAATAATACAGGAGCTGACAAACAAAATAGCCAGTATAAAAAAGTACCTAGCTGATCTGAGAGAGCTGAAAAACATGCTACAAAAATTTCACATTGCAATCACTTGTACTGACAGTAGAATAGACCAAGCTTAGGAAAGATTTTTGGAACTTGAAGACTGGCTCTCTGAAATAAGACAGTCAGACAAAAATATAGGAAAAAGAATAAAAAGGAATGAAAAAAAACCTCTGAGAAATATGGAATTATGTAAAGAGGCCATATCAAAGAGACAGGGAGAAAGCAAAAACTTTCATGGATGATATTTCAAAATGTCATCCATGAAAACTTCCCCAATCTTGCTAGAGAAACCAACCGTCAAATGCAGGAAATATAGAGAACCCCTGCAAGATTCTACACAAGAAGGTCATCGCTAAGACACATAATCATAAGGTTTTTTCAAGGTTGAAATGAAAGAATGTTAAAGGTAGTTTGAGAGAAAGGGCAGGACACCTACAAAGGGTACCCTGTCAGCCTAACATTGGACCTCTCAGCAAAACTTTCACAAGCCAGAAGACATTGAGGGCCTATAGTCAACATTCTTAAAGAAAAAAAAAAAATCTTTAACAAAAATTTTATATCTAGCCAAACTAAGCTTCCTTAGCAAAGAATAAATAAGATTATTTTCAGAAAAGCAAATGCTGCTGGAGTTTGTTACTACTAGACCCCCCTTTACTGGAGATCTTGAAAGGAGCATGAAATATAGAAAGGAAAGACCATTCCCAGTCAATACAAAAACACACTTAAGTAGACATACTAGTTAAACTATAAAGTAACTACACAAACAAGCCAGCATAGTAACCAGCTAACAACAAAATGACAGAATCAAATCCACATATATCAATATTAACCTTGAATGTAAATGTGATAAATGGCTCATTTAAAAGGCACAGCTTGGCAAGCTGGATAAAAAAGCAAGGCTCAATGGTAAGCTGTCTTCAAGCGACTCATCTCACATGCAGTAATACCCATAGGCTCAAAATAAATGCATAAAGAAAAATCTACCAAGCAAATGGAAATGAGAAGAAAAGCAGGGGTTGCAGTCCAAGTTTCAAGCAAAACAGACTTTAAACCAACAAAGATGAAAAAAGACAAAGAAGGGCATTACAAAATGGTAAAGGGTGCAATTCAACAAGAAGCCCTAACTTTCCTAAATATATACACACGCAATACAGAAGCAGCTAGATTCATAAACCAACTTCTTAGAGACCTACAAAGATACTTACACTCCAGCACAATCATAGTGGAAGACTTCAACATTCTACTGACAGTATTAGATAGATCATCAAGGCAGAAAATTAACAGATATACAGGACCTGGACTCAACATTGGAACAAATGAATCTAATAGACCTCTACAAAACTCTCCACTCAAAAACAAGAGAATGTGAATTCTTCTTATCATCCCATGCACATACTTCAAAATTAGCCACACAATCAGACATAAAACACTGCCTAGCAAGTGCAAAAGAACTGAAATCATACCAAATACACTCTGGGACCACAGCACAATAAAGATAGAAATCAAGACTTAAAAAAAATCAATAAAACCAAGCAATTATATAGAAATTAAGCAAACAACTCCTGGACAAGTTTTGGGTAAATAATGTGATTAAGCCAGAAATCAAGAAGTTCTTTGAAATTAAGGAGAATAAAGATATGACATAACATAATCTCTGGACATAGCTAAGGCAGTGTTAGGAGGAAACTTTGTAAAACTAAACACCCACATCAAAAAGTTAGAAAACTCTCAAATTAACCACCTAACATCACAACTAAAAGAACTAGAGAAACAAGAGTAAACCAACTCCAAAGCTAGCAGAATACATGAAATAACCAAAATCAGGGCTGAATTGATGGACATTGAGACAAAGAAAGAAAACAAAAACAAAAAACAAGAAAAACAATTAAAAAGATCAATGAATCCAGGAGCTGGCTTTTTGTAAAAGTAAATAAGATAGGCTGCTAGCTAGACTAATAAATAAGAAAAGAGAGAAGATCTAAATAAACACAATCAGAAATGGCAAAGGGTATGTTACCACTGATCCCACAAAAACACAAATAACTGGCTGGGCACGGCGTCTCACGCTTGTAATCCCAGCACTTTGGAAGGTCGAGGCAGGCAGATCGCGAAGTCAGAAGATCAAGACCATCATGGCCAACATGGTGAAACCCTGTCTCTACTAAAATACAAAAAATTAGCTGGGCATGGTGGTGCATGCCTGTAATCCCAGCTACGTGGGAGGCTGAGGCAGGGGAATAGCTTGAACCCAGGAGGTGGAGTTTGCAGTGAGCTGAGATCATACCACTGCGCTCCAGCCTGGCAGCAGAGCAAGATTCCATCACACACACACACACAAAAAGAAATACAAATAACCATCAGAGACTATGATGAACACCTCTATTTATGCAAACTAGAAAACCTAGAAGAGATGGATAAATTCCTGGACCTGTATATCCTACCAAAACTGAGCCAGGAAGAAATCAAATCCCTGTACAGACCAATTATGGCTCCAAAGTTGAATCAGTAATAAAGCCTACCAACCAAAACAGTCCAGGACCAGAAAGATTCACAGGTGAATTTTACCACATGTAGAGTGAACAGCTGGTACCATTTCTACTGAGACGATTCCAAAAAATTTAGGGGAGGGGACTCCTCCTCAACACATTTTATGAAGCCAGTATCATCCTGATACTGATACATCCCAGGCCACTATCTTTGGTGATAGTGATAGATAGTGATAGGTGATAGATGATACATCCTGCTCATCCCAGGCCACTATCTTTGGTGGCCTGAACATTGATGTAAAAATTCTCAACAAAATACTTGCAAACCAAATCCAGCAGCACCTCAAAAACCAATCTATCATAACCAAGTAGATTTTATTTCTATAATGCAAGATTGGTTCCACATATGCAAATTAATAAATGTGACTCATCGTATAAACACAACTAAAGACAAAAATCACATGATTATCTCAACAGATGCAGGAAAGGCTTTTGATAAAATTTAACATCCCCTTATGTTAAAACCTCCCAATAAACTAGGTATTGAAGGAACATACTTCAAAATAATAGGAGTCTCTTATGACAAACCCACAGCCAACATCTACTGAATGGACAAACCTGGAAACATTCCTCTTGAAACCAGCACAAGACAAGGATATCCTCTTTTACCACTCCTATTCAACATAGTATTGGAAGTTCTAGCTAGAGGAATCAGACCAGATTAAAAGATAAAGGGCATCCAAATAGGAAGAAAGAAAGTCAAATTATTTCTTTTTGCAGATGACATGATTCAATATCTAGAAAACTCCATAATCTTGGCCTAAAATCTCCTTACACAAATAAACAACTTGGGCAAAATTTCAGCTTACAAAATCAATTTACAAAAATCACTAGCATTCATATACGCCAACAACTGTCAAGCCAAGAGCCAACTCAGGAACAAAATCTTATTCACACTTGTCACAAAAAGAATAAAATACCTAGAAATAAAGTTAACTAGGGAGGTGAAAGATCTCTATAATGAAAATTACAAAGCACTACTCAAGGAAATCAGAGATGACACAAACAAACGGAAAAACATTCCATGTTTATTGATTAATATAATTAAAATGTCCATACTGCCCAAAGCAATTTACAGATTTAATACTATTCCTGTCAAAATAACAATGACCTTCTTCACAGAACTATTTAAAAATTAATATGGAACCAAAAAGGGCTCAAATACCCAAGGGAATCTTAAGAAAGAGGAACAAAGTTGGAGGCATCACATTACCCAACTTAAAACTATACCACAGGGATACAGTAATCAAAACAGTACAATACTAGTCCAAAAACAGACACATGACCAGTGGAACAGAATAGAGAGCACAGAAAATAAGGCTGCACACTTACAACCATCTGATCTTTGACAAAGCTGATAAAAAGAAGCAATGGGGAAAGGATTCCCTATTCAATAAATGATGCTGTGATAACTGTATGCAGAAGACTGTAAATGGACCCCTTCCTTGAACCATATACAAAAATCAACTCAAGATGGATTAAAGACTTAAATGTAAACCCAAAAATTATAAAATCCCTATAAGACAAGCTAAGCAATACTATTCTGGACATAGGGATGGGCAAAGATTTCATGACAAAGGTGCCAAAAGTAATTGCAACAAAAGCAAAAACTGACAAATGGAGTCTAATTAAACTATAGAGCCTCTGCACAGCAAACAAGCAAACAAACAAACAAAAAACTAACAGACAACCTACAGAATGGGAGAAAATATTTGCCAACTATGCATTGGAGGAGTGTAACGTCCAGGTCTATATGAAACTTACATTTACAAAAAAACCACAACCCCATTAAAAAGTGGGCAAAGCACATGAACACACACTTTTCAAAAGAAGACATACATGGCTAACAACTATATGAAAAAAATCTCAATATCACTGATTGTTAGATAAATGCAAATAAAAATTCCAGTGAGAAACTATCTCACAGGAGCCAAATGGCTCTTATTAAAAAGTCAAAAAATAACAGATGCTGGCAAGCTTGAAGAGAGAGAAAAGAAAACACTTGTACACTGTAGGTGGGAGTGTAAATTCGTTTAATAAGTGTGGAAAGTCATGCAGAAATTCCTCAAAGAGCTAAAAACAGAACTACCGTTTGACCCAGCAATCCCGTTACTGATTATATACCCAAAGGTATATACGTTGTTCTGCCATAAAGACACATGCATATGTATGTTCATTTTAGCACTATTCACAAGAGCAAAGGCATAAAATTAACCTAAATGCCCATTATTAACAGACTGGATAACAAAAATGTAATACATGTACACCAAGGACTACTACACAGTCATAAAAAAAGAACAAGCTCATGTCCTTTGCAGGAATGTGGATGGGGCTGGTGGCCATCATTTTTAGCAAACTAACTCAGGAGTGGAAAACTAAATGCCCCAGAATCTCACTTATAAGTATTAGTTAAATGATGAGAACACATGGACACAAAGAGGAGAGCAACAAACACTGGTACCTACTTGAGGGTGGACAGTGGGAGGAGGAAGAGGAGCACTATTGGGCACTAGGCTTAGTACTTGGGTGACAAAATAATCTATACAACAAACCTACTTGAAACAACTTTATCTATATAATAAACCTGCACATATACTCCTGAACCAAAACCAAATAAAAATTTTTTCAACTAAAAATATTCAAATTTCTATTGTTTTTATATTGCTTTTATTTATAAAAGCACAAGAAAAATATATCTCCTGTAAGTTTAATATTTCATGTATACAATTACATGTATTCTTTTTAAAGCAACTGAAGACAACCATTTTCTAATTTGTTTTCTTGTTATAGAAATAGGCAAAGAGAGGCCAGATTATATTATGAAGCTTCCTACTAGTATTCAAGAATAATGAACTTTAATAGGATAAAAGAACTTCAAAGCTTGGTGAAAAAAGAACATTTATCTGATGGAGATTATATGATTCTGTTTCTCTGTTGCTCAAATGTAATTTGAGTAAGCCTCTGCTATATAAAAACATAGGGATACCTTACAGTCCAAAGTATTTTTCACTCTCATGAAAATGGGTGTTTAAAAAATCAGGTCTGCCTACATGCAGAGAATATAAACCAAAAAAAAAAAAAAAAAAAAAGTCCCATGTCCCGAAGTTTATCTATTTTAATAAAAATACAGTATATGTATACTTTTATATTATTGGAAGCAATAATTTAATATATTGAGACTGGAAATTTTAGAATGTTAAACCTTTAAGAAGTAGTGAGAAAAGGCTGCCACTACAGTTTGAACAGTTCTTTTCTCTATTCTCTAAGTAGCACATTCCAATTAACCATAAACGATCTTTTGCTTTAGAAAATTATCAGCTTAGTTGACTCGGTATAAGCATTACTCACTCGTTTTCTATGAATTTACCATTAACATAAATTTAAATGCTCATGTTGAAGAATGTAACTTGCTTAGCTAAGCTTATAATCTAAAGAGATATCTGTCCTTTGGTGGTGATAGTGGTTTAAATTGGGGGAGTAGTGTTCCCTAGACAATAAGGAGAAAAACTGAAGTGAGACGCTCTAGACTTCTAGGCTGTATAGTGTTGCTTCAGCATCCAAGTGTGACAGTGTGGCATGACAGTGGAAGAGGCTATCTTGTTAACTGCTCTGAAACCAGAACATCTTTTATACCTGGGGAGTGCTATTTGTGTGAATCAGGTACCACCTTAAGCAAGAAAGGGAGAGATCAGTTGAGAATCACCAGAGTCTGGAAGAAGACTGACTTTTTTTTTTTTTTTTTTTTTTAATGACTTCAAGAAGAGAAATGATTGGAGAAATAAAGGAGACAAAATATAGTAGAAAAAAAATGGCAGACAATACTTGCTGAGTTGGGCATTTCTCTAGAGTTGGTGGTGAATACTGAAGTCTCCACTGAGTAAAAATCAGGGTTTTATATAAGGCAAGGGGTTAAGATTCAGATAATCAACATTTATAGAAACTTTAACGGTTACTTTTTAATTTTTACATTTCTATGAACAACTTGAAACTTTCATAAAACTGGACAATAATATTATGGACCAAAATATGAATCACTCATATTTAACAATCATAAGCAGTTTTCTATATCTTTTTCATTTTTTTTTTCCTATGGGGCCTCAACACAACTTTCTCCACATCTTTACCTTTTACAGATACCGAGGTATATTACCCAGAGATTTGAATTCATTTGGTCTTATCTGAGACACAGGCAAGAATGCATTTTTTTAAGTTCCACAGTTAATTCTGGTGTTTCACTAGAGTCTACAAGGAGTATCAGAGAATTTTTATTTGTATGAACAGATTATTAGACATGAATTAAGAAGACCTAGGTTGTAGTATGAAATAATATTTCTATTAAAAATTTATTATATTACACTTTCCAACAAGACACTTAACATCTTTTTGTGACTGGAATTTCTTTAGATGTAAGAAAAAAATAGCTTGATTATATGGCCTTTGTGGTCCTTTTCACTGTTGAAATTTTGATGCCTTAGTCTATCAAGTAAGATTAAAGAACAATTCTATTTTTACCAGGGTTTAATGTTCAGGAACTACTGAAGGAAACAACACCCTTTACAGCTTATTTTGTTACAATCTCATTCGATGAAATTATTTGTGACTATAAGAACAATTACAGAAAATAACAAATATGCTTTTAAAATTTTAGAAATACTTTCCTATGATTTCAGTATATCAAACTGAACAACTATTTTGTTGTTTTTATAGTTAATGAAAACATACAAACTTCTAGTGGTTTTTTTAACTATATTGATAACACACCCTTATTTTATATTTTCTCATCCCAAACACTAAGTCCTTAGTGTTTTATGGGTGTTAATTCAGTGAACTCTCTCAGACCCTCTATGAGGCATATACTCTTATCCACATTTTACAGATGAGTAATCTGAGTTTCAGGGAAATTCATTAATTTGCTCAAGATTATAATTCTGGTAACATGACAACTAGACTAAGACAGTATTAAAATTTTGGCAAAAATATATTAACTATTAATATTTTGAATTATCTGTTACCAGTGCTTTAGTTAGAGTATATCTATTTTTCAAATAGTAAATTCATAAGTATAATAAAAGGATCTGAATATGATACTAATCAAAATTTGAATGATCAGTTTTATTTAATTTTAATAAATATTTCTTCTATGTATATAGAAATTTATATAATTAAGATCAGATGATTAATTTATAAAGGCATTAAATAAAAAGTACTGGGGTACTATAATTTTCCAAATTCAAATGTTACATGCTTAAAAACATGTTTGAATATTCATTCTTTTGTGGCATATAACAACAACAACAATAACAAATGGCTTGATATTCCCAAAATATTCTCCTTTGGGTTTCTAACAGCAATAAATTCAGGATTGATCGAAACTTCACCAATAACTCAAAATGACTAAATTCAAAACTGGCACCGACCACAAAAAGAGCATTCCTTTCACACAGGAAAAGGGGAAAATATCTTTGGTTAATATGTTGAAAATAGAGATTACTTTTGCTAATGCAAAGTTCTTTTCCCCCTTTTAAACTAGTGAAACTAAGTACTTTTTTTTTTTTTTTTGAGTCATGGAATACCATGAGGAACTGGACTTTTAAGAAAAATTCATTATCAGCTAATTTGAGACTTGAAGCTACAATTTAAAAAATGATTATTTTGCATTAATTTGCTTGATTATCTGTTAATACCCTTTCTTTTGTATTACTTTAAAGCTTTATTCTATCTTTACATAGCTACTTATTTATTTTATGGTTTATTAATAACAGAAATGACAATAACTTTATAAATGTGTTTAATTAGCAAATTATATTCAGTTGCCTGGAATACAGTAAATAGCTTATTTTAACATCATCAGGTCAAATAAAAATGTCAGCAATGATATATGTTACCAAAGTAATTTTACAGAAATCCAAGTCTTTAAAGCAAATCTCTTTTGGGATATTCACCAGCAGAACTTCCTGCTATCTGTGAGGACAGCATTTTCTGTAAGGTGTCTCCTCATGTTAGACTTGCTTTTGCTGTGGGAATCCCATCTGCTATGGTTCTCACTGGAATCCTTGACCCTTTATTGAACTCCAGTGAGCTATAGCCACCAAATGCCTGTTGTTATTGAAAACACAACATAGTGCAGATCAAGGACACTCCAAATACAAGTGTCTCACAAGTATATTGGAAATAAGCTGAAGAAATGTAAAATAGTACCATATTAATAGAGAAAATTGAGAAATGGTTTATTTTACAATTATACCATAATATCAGTCTATACATTTTATGCATTAAAAATAAAATTCCAATGATAATATTCACAAGAGCAAAGATAACCGTTCTAGTAAATATTATTAGGAAGATAAAACCAGTCATTTTTGACTGACCTTCTTTTAACTAAACAGTTTTATTTATTTATTTTTTTTTTGAGACGGAGTCTTGCTCTGTCCCCAGGCTGGAGTGCGGTAGTGCAAATCTCGGCTCACTGCAACCTCCAGCTCCCTGGTTCAAGCGATTCTCCGACTCCGTGGTTCAAGCGATTCTCTTGCCTCAGCCTACCAAGTAGCTGGGACTGCAGGCCTGCACCACCACGTCCAGTTAATTTTTGTATTTTTAGTAGAGATGGGATTTCACCATGTTGACCAGGATGGTCTTGATCTCCTGACCTTGAGATCCACCCACCTTGGACTCCGAAAGTGCTGGGATTACAGGCATGAGCCACCGCGCCTGACCAACCAAACACTCTTAAATTGGAGAGTCCTACTCAGCAAGTTTCTCTGCAAATTGATTTAGTGTTCTTAAAACTCTGTGACTAGACTATTGCTCACTGCAAGTCTCCCTAATTTGTTCCAAATTATCACAGTTAAAGAAGGAGTTTTAAAGCTTTCATCATCACACAAATGCTGTATTTGGTTTCATTTTGCTTTGGCATTTTAAAATTAGTTTTAGGGTATTTATTTCCCTGTGAAAAAATAAAACTGCAGTAATTGGCCAGCAATTACACAACTATATTTAAGATTTTATTCTAATATTGGTTTATCAAAGCATTGTTATTTCATCACAAAATTCACTCAGGAATTAAAATTAATATTTTTAGTTTCCATTTGACATTAAAACAAATTAAAATGACACATTTTATTGCATTTGTAACTAGAAATATCTGATGATAGAAAAGGCATTTTAAATTGAACATGATAAATCAAAATATTGTCACATTTAGAATCATTTATAAATAATGTGTAAAACAAAGATATACAGAGTTAAGAAAGGGAAATTTCATAACAAGTCATTAAATGTTTATTAATTTCTGTCAGACAAAATTTGATCAGTGACATAGACATTTATATCAAGAAAATAATCAGAACAAGACCATTAACACTATGTGCAAAAATGTTCATAAAAGAATGCCTTAAACACAAAATAAAGAAATAACCTAAATGTCCAAAATCAGGTAAACTAATTGTGTTATGGAATACAAAAGGGACATTATAAAAACAATAACAATATGATTTTGAGGAATATTTTACAATATGAAAAATTGTTCATATTTTTTAAAAAATTAATTTTGATTATTATTGATATAGTTGTATGTATTTATAGAATACATGGGATATTTTGATAGAAGCATACAGTGTTTAATGATAACTCACCTCAAGCATTTATTATTTCTTTGTGTTAGGAACAAGCTACTAAATATTCAAAAGAAATAAAATGTGTATATGGGAGAGATATCTGAACTGCCATGTTTACTGGAGCACTATTCACATTAGCTCAGATATGGACTCAACCTATGTGTCCATCAATTGATGAACAGATTAAAAAGATGTGGTAAATATGCACTATGAAATATCCAACTATTAAAAAATGAAATCTGGTCATTTGCAACAACATGGATGAAGCTAGAGGAGATTATTATTGATGAAATAAGCCAGGCACAGAAAAAATTTGATCATATCTAAAAGAGAGTAGACAGGGTTCTCCCAGTAAAAAATACAATTAAATGTTATAGTGTGTATATTAAATTTACAAACAGAAATAAACACAACATTATGAGCAATGGCTGTTCTGCATGATGCAGTTAATAGCCTTTTGTTTTTATGTATTTTTACTGTTTTCATTTTAAATGAGACAGTAATTGTACATATTTATGGAATGAGATGTGATGTTTCAATACATGTATACATTGTGTAATGATTAAATCAGGGTATTTAGTATGTCCATAGCCACATACACTTATTATTTTTGTGTGGTAGTAACATTCAAAATTCTCTCTTCTAAGAATTTTGAGATATGAAATATCTTATAAACTACAAAAAATTTAAAGTAGTCATGATAAAAATGTTTCAATGATGTGTACAAACATGATCAAAACAAATGAAAAAAATAGAAAGTCTCAGCAAAAAACAAAAAGTTTCTGCCAAGAAAAAGAAGATATAAAGAATATTCAAATGAAAATTGTAGACTTAAAAAATTCAATAGTAAAAGTAAAAAGCTAAGATGATGAGCTCAAAAGTAGTACAGATTATAAAGAGGAAACAATCAGCAAACTGGAAGCTGGATCAGTACAAATTATGTAATCTGAACAGAGATGAAAAAATTTGCCCCAGGGATCTCTGACTCGATAATGAAAAATCTATAATTTGTGCATGGGAGCCCTGGGTAGAGAAGATAAAGTGGATGAGGATGAAAAATTATCTGAAGAAATAATGGCGAAAACTTCTCAAATTTTATATGAGACAAACTTACAATTTCAATAAATTAGAGAACCTGAAGCAGGATATCCTCAAAGTAATATTGCCAAGATATCCTAATTACATATTATAAACTTAAAGACAAAGTAATAAACTTTCAAGCAGCCAGAGAATAAGGACATGTTATCTATAGGAAAATGTTTTTTGAATGATGGCATATTTCTTATCAGAAAACATAAAAACTCGAAAGAAGTGACACAATATCTTTCAAGTATTGAAAGAGAAGTATTGTCAAGCCGAAATTCTTTCTTTTTTTTGAGATGGAGTCTCATTCTGTTGCCCAGGCTGGAGTGCAGTGGCGATATCTCAGCTCACTGCAAGCTTTGCCTCCCGGGTTCACGCCATTCTCCAGTCTCAGCCTCCCAAGTAGGTGGGATTACAGGTGCCCGACACCATGCCCGGCTAATTTTTTGTATTTTTAGTAGAGATGGGGTTTCACCCTCGGCCTCCCAAAGTGCTGGGATTACAGGCGTCAGTCACCGCTCACGGCCCCAAAATTCTGTATCTAAGAAAATTATTATTCATAAATGAGATGAAAATTGAGACACAATTTTTGCAGAAATATTGTTACCTGCAGAGTTGTACTACAAGAATTGCTACAGGAAGTTTTCTACACAGTGGGACAAAATAACCGAAAGAACCTTAATAATATAAAGGAGGAAATAAGACGGTAAGAAAAATGTAACTAAATACAAGAGGCTTGCTTTCTTAAATTTTCTGAACTATATTTGACATTTGAAGACAAAATTAAAACCCTGTCTGATTATAGTGTTCCAAAAGTATATAGAAAAATGTTAAGATCATTATATTAAAAATTTACAAGGCAAATGGATATAAACTGTGGTGAGATTTCTCTACTTCACTTGACCTGATAAAAACATGACACCACTAGACTATGGTAAGCAGCATATATACAATATAATACCTCGAGAAACCGCTAAAAATTTTCTACAAATATATACGCTTCAAAACTATTCACTAATTAAAGTGATGTTTCAAAACAGGTTCTAGTAGTCCAAAGAGGGGCAGGAAAAGTCAGAGACAAAACAAAAAAATAGAAGGAGCAAGCAAAAGAAAGAAATAAATAAAATATCAGACTTAAGCCTTGGCATACCAATTAATAGAAATATCAAAATGGATTAAAAGACATTAGTAAACTATATATTGTCCATAAGAAACTTAGTCTAACTGTAAAAATATAGGCAAATTAAAGGAATAAAAAAGTATCATAAAAATATAAATAAAAAGCAGGGGTGACTATATTAATTTTAGGTAAAGTAGACTTCATAACAAAGAAAATTACCAGAGACAGAGACTTTGCATAACAATCAAATGGTCAATCCACTAAGAAGTCATGGTCATCATAAACGTGTATGGATGAAAAAGCAAAGAAGCAAACTTTGAAAAGCAAAAGCTGATAAAACTGAAAGGAGAAACAGACATATCGTAATTATACCTGGAAACTTCAACTACTCTCCCATCCATGGTTAAAATAACTGTAACAACTCTATAGAACGTAAGTGAGAGACAGGACTAGCCGGATTTGCTAGGCCGACTGAGAATCCCTAAGCTTAGCTGGGAAGGTGACCGCATCCATCTTTAAACATGGGGCTTGCAACTTAGCTCACACCTGACCAATCAGGGAGTAAAGAGAGTTCACTAAAATGCTAATTAGGCAAAAATAGGAGGTAAAGAAATAGCCAATCATCTATCACCTGAGAGCACAGAGGGAGGGACAATGATTGGGATATAAACCCAGGCATTGGAGCCTGCAACAGCTACCCTCATTGGGTTCCCTCCCTTTGTATGGGAGCTCTGCTTTCACTCTATTAAATCTTGCAAGTCCACTCCCTTCTGGTCTGTGTTTGTTATGGCTCTAGTTGAGCTCTCACTCGCCATCCACCGCTGTTTGCCACCGTGGCAGACCCGCGGCTGACTTCCATCCCTCCGGATCTGGCAGGGTGTCCGCTGTGCTCCTGATCCAGCAAGGCACCCATTGCTCTCCCGATTGGGCTAAAGGTTTGTCATTGTTCCTGCACAGTTAAGTGCCCGGGTTCATGCTTATGGAGCTAAACACTAGTCGCTGGATTCCACAGTTCTCTTCCATGACCCACGGCTTCTAATAGAGCTATAACACTCTCCACATGGCCCACGATTCCATTCCTTGAAATCCGTGAGGCCAAGAAACCCAGGTCAGAGAACACGATGCTTGCCACCATCTTGGAAGTGGCCCACTGCCATTTTGGAAGCCACCACCACCATCTTGGGAGCTCTGGGAGCAAGGACACCCCCCACCCCGTAACATAAGCACAGACACAGAATTAAACAACACCATCAACCAATATAATTTAATCAACACTATTTCTTCAATAACATAAAGTGAATCTTTTACAGGAACTCACAGAGGATAAGTCAATAGACCATATCTTGGGTCAGAAAATAAACCTATATGAAAAAAGTTGGAAATTGTATAGGTTATGTTTTCTGAATTAAATGGAATTAACAAGAAATCTATAACATAAAGATAGCAGTAGAATATAAAAACATTTTACAGCCACCTATCACACCTCTAAATAATCTACTGATCAAACAGCACGTCATGAGGGAAATTAGAAAAAAAATAAACTGAATAAAAGTTAAAATATTACATATCAAAATTTGTGTGACACAGCTAAAGCAGATTTGAAAAAAATTGTTGAATGAAGTGCATACATTATGAAGAAAGAAAACTATTAATTTAATAATTTAAGTTCCTTTCTCAATAACCTAGAAAAAATGTAAAATGAATCCAAAGCAAGCAGAAAGGAGATAATAAAGAATAAAATCGAGATTAATTAAAAACAGAAAAAAAAGATATGGAAAATCATTTACAAAGGTAATTCCTCCGGAAAAATATAACGAAATTAACACATCTCTAGCAAGAAGATAAAGAACAGAGGAAAGACAGAAATTAAAAATATCAAGAATGAAATAGCAACTGTCACTACATACCTTACAGAGCTCAGTAAGATAATAGGAGAATACATGCACAATTCTAAACACATACATTTGATAATTTAGATGTAAACCAAAGCTACTATACATCACCCAGAATAAATAATTTTCCTAGCTCTATAACTGTCAATAAAATTGAATTTGGGGGCCAGAAAGAACTCTCTACATCCAAATAGTTTCACTGAAGTTATCAAATATTTAAAGAAAAATTAATCAAACTTCTATGCAATTTCTTCCAGAAAAAAATAAGAATTATTTTCCAATGAATTTTATAGGCTTTTCATTACCCTGATAGAAAAATCAGATGAAGACATTCCTATAGAAGAAAACTGCAAATCAATACCCCTCATGCCTAGAGAGATGCAAAAGTCTTGAGCAAAATTTTAGCAAATACAATTCAGCAATATATCAAATTAAGTATGTACTGTAATCAAGTGGAGCCAAGTGAAGACACACGAGGATGGCTCGGTATTCAAAATGAATTAATGTCACACCTCATATTAACATAATGAAGAAGAAATGCACATAATCATATCAATTGTTGCAGAAAAAGCATTTAGCATAATTAACTAAAGACCCAGTAATGACAGACACAAAAAATAGGAATAGAGAACCAGTTCCTCAACTTGATAAACAGCGTCTACTAAAACCAAATCTAACCCAAAGCAAACAAATGAAAACCACTATAGTTAACATCATAGTATTGGTCAAAGACCGAATGCTTTCCCGTAAAGATCAAGAATAAGGCTTAGACTTCACTTCCATCTTGATGTTTAAAATGATGTTGGAAATTCTAATAAGTGCAATAATACAAGAAATGAAATTAAAATGCATATATATGTATATGGAAATAACCTAGAATATATGCATGTACACACACACAGACACAGAAAGAAGAGATAAAACTGTTTTATGCGTAGATAACATGATTGTCTATGTAGAAAATTTTAAGTAATATAAGGTGAAAATAAACAAGCAAAAAAACCTTCTGGAATTCATAAGTTACTGTAACTTAAGGTCACAGAAAGCAAGACACACATTCTCTTTACTCTCAGTGGATACACAGACAATAAAGCTAGATATATAATAAAATTTACAGTCACTTAAAAATAATGAAATGCTTATATGTAAATTTAGCAAACATTTACAGGACTTGAATGCTGAAAACTGTATAGTGCTGATCAAAGAGGCATACTGTGTTCATGGATTGAAAGACTCAACATAGTAAAGATCTAAATTCTCTCCAAATTGATATATGTTTAACATAATTCCTAGCAAAATCTCAGAAAATTACCGTATACACAGAGAACATCATTCTACAATTTATATGCAAATGAAAATGGGTTTGAATAGCTAAAACTACTTTGAAATAGCAGATAAAGTGGAGGGAATCAGTTTCAATTTCAATTTTTTCTTTGTTTTTTCTTTTCTTTTCTTTTCTTTTTTTTTTTGAGATTGCTTTGTTTCCCGTGCTGGAGTGCAGTGACAAGACCTTGACTCACTGATACTTCTGTCTCCCAGGTTCAAGCAGTTCTTGTACCTCAGTCATCAGGGTAGATGGGATTGCAGGCATGCACCACAATACCTGGCTAATTTTTGTGTTTTTTGTAGACATAGGGTTTTGCCGTGTTGGCCAGGCTGGTCTTGAATTCCTGGCCTCAAGTATTCCACTTGCCTCAGCCTCCCAAAGTGCAAGGATTGCAGGCATGAGTCACTGTGCCTGGCCTGAATTTCAAAATTTATTATAAAGTTACACTAATTAAGACTGTATGATATTGATGAAGAAATAGACATATAGATCACTGAAATATAAGAGATAATAGAAATAGATCCACACAAATATACCCAGCTCATTTTTGCTATACTTCCAAACACAATTGAATGGGAGAAAGCGTTTTCAACAAATGGTGCTAGAGCAATGGAGTATCTATAGGAAAGACAAAACAAGAACAAACAAACAAACAAACTTTGGCTAATTTCCTACCTGCCATGAAAACGGTCAAATGGATGATGTATTTAAATATAAAATGTCAATCTATAAAGTTTTAGAAAAAACCCTTGGAGAAAAATTTTCAAAATTTAGGTATAGGCAAAGAGGTCTCACAATTGACACTGAAAGCATCCATAATATGGACAAAATAAAAGGTGAATTGAAAATCAACATTAAAATCTATTGCTCTGCAAAAAAAAGGTTTCTATTGATATAAAAAGACAAATTATCAAGAAAAGATTTATGTTTCTACAAAACTCTGTACATAATTGTTTACAGCAGCTGTATTTATAATAGATTTATATTAGAAAACACCCAGATGTTCCTCAACAAGTGATTGTGGTCAAATCCATACCATGAAATACTACTCAACAACAAAAATCAATGGAATATTGATAACCTGGATAAATCGCTAGAGAATTATGCTGTGTAATAGAAAATAGTCCCGAAGGTTAGACAGTGTATGATTCCATTTACATAACATTCTTGAAATGACAAAATCTTGTAACTGGAAAACAGATTTGTTAGGTATGGCAATAGGAGAGAAGTGACGTGGCTATGAAAGGCAATAGGAGGAATCGTTGTATAAGGAAAGCAAACCTTATGAATATTGATTTTATCAATGTCAATATCCTGGTTGTGGTATTGTAATATAGAGTTTTGCAAAATGTTAGAACTAGGGAAAACTGGGTAAAAGATTCACAGGATTTCCCAGTATTTATTGCAATTCCACACAAATCATTTTAGTAGTATTTCAGAAAGGGCGAAGATAACAGATATGCTCAATTTACCATCTTTCACAAAAAACCTAGCATGTTTACATTTAAAAATCCACCGAATGTTTTTCTTGCTTTTAGAAAAATGTATGCAATGTTGCACAAAGTAATGCTTAGAATAAGTGGAAAATTGGTATTTAGAAACTATTATAATTAAATCTGTAGGAAGCACTTTAAAAATCCCTGAAGTGCTTTTTTTTGGATACAGATTTTCAGTAGGGCCTGCCAACTTTGGCCAGTTGAAGTGAAAATTATCTAAATTCAACTCCTTTCATGTGGTTTAGTCTAGTCTTCAATCCAAATTGAATCTGTCCCAAGCTACTTCACAACTGAAGATAACGCTTATTAGTGCTTGATTTTTAAGAACTGTTTCATGTATTTAAATGTAAATGCCATAACTTTTCATTAGAAATTAGAGTGTTATACATATCTAAACTGTTTTCTTTCTTAATGATATGGCAATACACATTTTCAGGAAAAATTGGACAAACATAAAAAAAGTATTTTTTCTCCAATACTGGATGACTAGAAAATTCTCTTTATTATAGAAAATGTTAGGTAAATTTTCAAAATAGGAATGAATTTATTCTATACCTACACATATTAGCAAAAAGTATTTTGAAGTTTATTTCTGACTCATATTAAATTTTTTATTTATTCTTCGCTTTTTTATTTAGGCTCCAGGACCACATCCAAAATTATTTATGTAATATTTGCTCAGTAATGAATACATTCTCAAATACTCTTTTATTCAATTCTAAACCAAAACATTTAAAAGACATACAGTGCTTCAGTAACTTTAAATCATCTCCTATTACACAAGGCAATTTGAAACTATTGAAGCATTTTGTAAGGGTTTCTCTTTCAAAGTGTTCAATGTTTAGAGATTATAAAGAGTTATTTAACTTTATTGCAATATTTTAGATATATTAGGATCATTTTAAAAGCAGGAGGTACATAATATCACATAAATCTATCAGCTATAACAATATAAGATATATTTAATCAGTATAAACGCCATATGGAGACATATGCTGAATGAAAGAGGAACAAAGGAATGAAGAGTGACAACCATAAAAATTTTGAGGTCAGGAATTCATAGTTTATACAGTAAGAAATTCAGGAACAATAAACTTTTAATAGCTTTAAAAATTCTATATATCCAGAATTTAAATAAAAATATAAACAAATTTGTTTTGAGGTAAAGAAAAATAATCCTTGGCAAAATATAAGATACTTAGGGTGGAATGTCAATTGAAGAAAGTATGTCAAAATTAATAAAACATGGTGTGGTAGGGTTTCAAAAAAGGCTCCCAGTGGTCACAACCTCCTCATGTCCATGACATGGGTAATCCCCTATCTTTGACTGTGGGCTAGAGCCAGGGACACATTTTTCAGTAACAAGATATGGCAAAGTGATTTTTTTTTTTTTTTTTTTTTTGGAGACAGAGTCTCGCTTTGTCGCCCAGGCTGCAGTGCAGTGGCCTGATCTTGGCTCACTGCAAGCTCCGCCTCACGGGTTTACGCCATTCTCCTGCCTCAGCCTCCCGAGTAGCTGGAACTACAGGCACCCGCCACCACGTCCGGCTAACTGTGTATTTTTAGTAGAGACAGGGTTTCACTGTGTTAGCCAGGATCATCTCGATCTCCCGACCTCGTGATCCACCCGCCTCGGCCTCCCAAAGTGCTGGGATTACAGGCGTGAGCCACCGCACCCGGCCCTATTATTTTTAATATTAAGTTAAACAAGATCCTGGCTTTTATTTTACTTGCTCTCTCTCACCGATTGCTCTGTGGAGACAAATTATCATACCATATGTTGCCCTAGAGAGAGGGAAACATAGCAAGGAACTGAGGACCTTGCTATAACTATGTTAGTTGTACTAATTCTGCTAACAACTATGTTGTTAGTTGTACTAATT
The DNA here is from genome assembly GCF_003255815.1 of Theropithecus gelada. Taxonomy (NCBI): domain Eukaryota; kingdom Metazoa; phylum Chordata; class Mammalia; order Primates; family Cercopithecidae; genus Theropithecus; species Theropithecus gelada. The sequence goes on along the minus strand of NC_037685.1, from coordinate 22,812,155 downwards.
CTGCTAACAACTATGTTAGTAGACTTTACAACAGATTCTTCCTATTAATGCCTTCAGAGGAGACAGAGGGCCCGGCCAACAGCGTGACTTCAATTTTGTGAGAGACTTTCAGCCAGCTAAGCCACACAAGATTTCTAATCCATAGGAATTCTAGGATAATGTTTGTGGTTTTAATCCACAAAGTTTTGGGTTAATTTGTCAACCAAAAGGGTACGATATTATTAATAGGTAGCGGAATATACACAGCTACATCTCAAAGAAAAAAATAACTTTATATAAAAGAAAAAGCTTGCATCAGTAAACTAAAATATTAAAATCAAAAGTTGACAAAAGCAAAAGTGTAAGCAGAAGAATGCAGGAAAAGTGCAATCATCAAAATATTAGATATAAATCAAATAAATAGCTAAAAAGATTAATAAAATTGAAAGGCAGTACTTCAAAATATATTAGTAATTTAAACTAATATTTAACAAGAATCGTTAGGTAAAAAGAGATGTTTCAGATAAAAATGTTAAACTAAGGTGGAAAATAACTACAGCCATAAGAGATTAAACCATAATAAATATTATTAATATTAATGTCCCAATAAATTTGGAGAGTTACATAAGATACGTAATTTTTTTTGAAGAAACACAAAAAGCTTGAATTGGTAAAGAAAATGTAAAAAACTTGAATAGTCTCATAAACATTAGAGAAATCGGAATAATGTTCAAAAATATTCAAGCCCAGACAATGTAATGGATGTGTTTAACAAGATTCTGAAGTATGAATATGCCCTATTTTATATAAGTAGTTCTGGAAATAGAAAAATAATGAAAGTTGATTAATTTTATTAGAATATGATAAATTTCATTACAAAACTGGACAAGTTAACTACAAGCAGAGATAATGTATGCTATTAAAAAAAATCTGGAATAGTTAAAGTTTGTGATGTTTTGGTCGCGCCTAAGATCATACCGCTTTAGGGGTTTCATTCCTTTTTTTTTTTTTGAGACGGAGTCTCTCTCTGTCGCCATGCTGAGTGCAGTGGCGCAATCTCCACTCACTGCAACCTCCGCCTCCCGGGTTCACGCCATTCTCCCGCCTCAGCCTCCTGCGTAGCTGGGAGTACAGGCGCCCGCCACCACGCCCAGCTATTTTTTGTATTTTTACTAGAGACGAGGTTTCACCATGTTGGCCAGAATAGTCTGTATCTCTTGACCTCGTGATCCGCACGCCTCTGCCTCCCAAAGTGCTGGGATTACAGACGTGAGCCACCGTGCCCAGCCCATTTCATTCTTTTTTGGCATTTTTACATAAAGTATGCTTTCAAGACAGAAATTTACATTACATTTCTGCTAAAAAGAAGATAAAAATAAGATATTGCTGAAAGGTAACCTGAAAATTAGATGAATAAAAAATAGTTTTTGGAAGGAAGTATTAAGAAAATTTTTATGTTAATTAAATAATGATTTAAAAGATGTCTGTTAGGAAATAACAGCTTGGAATAAAACATTAGAATGCTTTTCAAATGAAGAAATGAAGTCGTGAACTAAACAAATCGAATACACTTGTCCTTGAGAATATCTTGCCTAGAGTGATGGATATATTATTTGAGATGTTAAAGTAAGCAGGAATATAATGGATAAGTATACTTGATAACTATTTTACAAAGATATGCTATAATAAATAAAGAATAAATTATAAATTTTCTCTGTCGTTCCAGTAACTGAATTCTATGACAATCATTGAAATAAGCCTGAATTGGATCTGTAATACTGCATTAGCCCTAGTTATGCAATCTCTCAGATAGTCTTTCATTCAGAGATAACAAGAGAGAAACTCTTCTTAGTTACATCCTGACACCCCCAGAGTTGTAATTATCTTGCTATGGATGATATAGTCATAAACTTTGTTAATATGTGGCCTACAAAGAGAAATTGTATGGTGCATGTTATTATATGATCAAATAATATTTCTACTGCTGCTATTTAGTTTTAATAATACAAAATTGTGTAGGCATAATTTTAGAGAATTTATCAACATCACACCATGTGAATAATTGGAATACATTATTTACAATGATTCATTCATTATAGATGTGTTAAATGGCTCCTTTTTTTGAAACCTTTTGAACATTAAGTGACATATCTTTAGAATAAGGATGTATAATTAAAAAAACAAACTTTAGGGAAATAAATATATGAACAATATTTTAAATGCATTCAACATCAGTTCAAGACTTATTTATTTAGGGAGTCATGTGTACAAGGTATAAGGAATTACTCTACAGGGAAGTTAGTAATTAACACAACAACAATCAAAGAAAACATTTCGACCTTATTCTAACGAGAAGAGAAATACACATGTTATGTGTGTGTATATAGATATGGATGAGATATATGTAGATATATTCATTACTTCTAAATATATACATATTTATGTATATGTACAAAAAACATCATAACAAAATACATAAATATAATCTATAATTTACTTATTAGGTAGAAAAAATAAGTCATGAGAAAGGTTTAAGTGCTGTTGACACAGAAGGTTCAATTTTAAATAGGTAAGGTAGACCCTATTCAGAAGGTAGCATTTGAATGAACAAAGATTTTAATTGTAAGGCCTTAATTCATGTCTATATTTGGAGGAAGAGTAATCCAAGCACAGGCAGCGTAAATTCCGTTATTCTGAGGAAGAAGTATGCCTGACATTTTGGAGAGACTGTAAAAAATCACAGATGATGCAAAGACAAGGGCCAGAAGAACAAGTGAGGAGGTGCCATTACCTAAGACTGGATATCTGAAAAAGGAGTGGGTTTTGGTGAAAAGATCAGGAATTCAGTTTGAGATATGTTATGTTTGTGATGCCGAGTAGGTGCCCACATAGAAATGCAGAGTAGAAAGTGGTGTATAGAAGCCTGGAGATCATGGAGATGTCTCGCTGGTAATGAAACTTTGGGTATTCCAGAATAACAACTGTGCCGCATTTTGATGATAGTGATCCAGACCTAGGACTGGACAAAATCTCTAAGGATTGGGTCTAAATACAGAAATAATTATGACTATGATTGGATGAAAACCATGAGAGTATTGTGCCTCAAAGTCAAATGGAGAGAGTATATCCAGGAGAAAGGTGTCATCAACACAGCAAATACTGCTGAAGGTCAAGTAAAATGAGGACCCAGAACTGATGATGAGCTTTACTTCCATGATGCCAGGGCCTCTTCCATGCTTGAGGCCTTGAAGTTCATATGATTTAATGATATAAATCCATGAATTAAAATTATGTGTTTGTGTACGTTTATTGTGGCACTATTCACAATAGCAAAGACTTGGAATCAACCCGAATGTCCATCAGTGACAGACTGAATTAAGAAAATGTGGCACATATACACCATAGAATACTATGCAGCCATAAAAAAGGATGAGTTTGTGTCCTTTGTAGGGACATGGATGCAGCTGGAAACCATCATTCTTAGCAAACTATCGCAAGAACAGAAAACCAAACACCGCATGTTCTCACTCATAGGTGGGAACTGAACAATGAGATCACTTGGACTCGGAAAGGGGAACATCATACACCGGGGCCTATCACGGGGAGGGGGAGGGGGGAGGGATGGCATTGGGAGTTATACCTGATGTAAATGACGAGTTGATGGGTGCTGATGAGTTGATGGGTGCAGCACGCCAACATGGCACAAGTATACATATGTAACAAACCTGCACGTTATGCACATGTACCCTAGAACTTAAAGTATAATAATAAAAATAAATAAATAAAAAATAAATAAATAAAATTATGTGTTTGATTCATTTAAAGTGACAAAACATACTACAACAGATTACAGACTGCTTCAGTGAAGTGACACATGGCACACACATTACCAATTCAGAATAAAAGAATACAATATTTTTACTTCATAACTCTTAACACAAATCTGTAATATATTTTTTCTGTACATTTTTGGCTGCATACTCACTCTTCTCTTCTTTATATGTCAAGAAATTTGTAGTATTGTTTTTGAGGAAAAAGTAAGGAGGGTTTTTTTTTTTTTTTTTTCCTAATGGGTTGGTCTTCATCTTTATTAGTATTATGGAGCATTTAGAAAACTTTTTTTTTCTGAACTTAGACCATAAAATTCGCAGAGGTAACGCAACAATTCAAATAAAGTAAATAGTCTGTTGAGTAACTTAATTGTAATTAGATTATTTTACAACATGTAAAGAATTATAATAAACATTTGAAGTTTTATCCCTGGAATCAATCAATCCTTTCTTTCCTTCCTTCCTTCCTTCCTTCCTTCCTTCCTTCCTTCCTTCCTTCCTTCCTTCCTTCCTTCCTTCCTTCCTTCTTTCCTTCCTTCCCTCCTTCCTCTCTCTCTCTCTCTCTCTCTCTCTCTGTCTTTCTCTCTTTTGAGTTTCACTCTTGTTGCCCAGGCTGGAGTGCAGTGGTGCGATCTCAGCTCACCGCAACCTCTGCCGCCCGGGTTCAAGTGAGTCTCCTGCCTCAGCCTCCTGAGTAGCTGGGATTACAGGCATGCGCCACCACACTCTGCTAATTTTGTATTTTTAGTAGAGATGGGGTTTCATCATGTTGGTCAGGCTGGTCTGGAACTCCCGACCTCAGGTGATCCGCCCGCCTTGGCATCCCAAAGTGCTGGAATTACAGGCATGAGCCACCATGCCCGGCCCGAATACTTCTCTATTTAGACAATTTTACTGTGAGTAGAACCACCAGAATCTTTAGGATCTGATGTGTCAGTTATGTTCATAATGTAGGGATTTATTAATTTTTTTTACCTCACACAGACATGTATTTATAGCTTATATTATGAGCCTCCATTCATGATTTCTGATAAATTTTGTTTTTCACAATTCATATGGGAAAAAGGAAGTATGATGCATATATACTTGTATGTACTCCATTATCAAGTATATTTCCAACATGTGAGAACACTCATTTTATCTAGGCATTCATAAGAGCTAAAACATTGCTTGCAATTCTACATACCTGATTACTACATGAGTTTTCTACGGTCTAGCATCTGGCACTGCGTATTTTAAGACCTGTATTTCCTATGCTACCTACATAGTCCACACATCCCGTGTTAGCAATATTTCTTATGTGAAAAAATAATTAAAGTAATTGAGGCAAATTTCTTTTATATAATAGTAGCTGAATAATGATTTTTCTCTAATTTTACCATGTGTTTGTCATATAACTACTTGCTATATAAAATATTCCAATATTTAAATTATTTCAACTTTTTTCAGAAAGTGAAAATATTCACTTTTATACTCATTGATAGTAAAATAGAAACTGTATTGAGTAAAGTATACTATGATTTCTCTTTGATAAACACACTACTGATTTAGACACAACTGCTCAAAATATATCTGTGATTTTGAGTTAATATAACATGTATTAAACTGTATAATACACAAAAATGGTGCATACTATTACTCTGTTTGAACATGACATTCAAAAGTAAATATTTTGAGAGTTGTAATAGAAGTCCTTATCATGAATGCAAAATTGTATGCTATAATAAAAAGTTTATAAATATTAATATTTTTCCACTGTCAACACATTTATTAACGTAACACTAAAAATTTAAAAATCAGAGATTAATGAATTAAAAAACTGAAATATATAAAACTGATGAATACGAAATTGATGAATTATATGTTAGTCATATTTTAACAAATTCTATTGAAGGTTTAAAAAGGTATATTAACAATACCCATTATATGATCAACTCTTTGTTAAAGGCTATTGTTTCAAATATATTTTTCTCACTTTTTATCAATAATACTATCCAATGAGTAAAGTAGTCCTGAATTGTGTGTAACTTATTTGAAGAGAGAACTTATGAATATAAATCATAATAAAATTTACTAGACGTCATTAAAACAGATCAGTAAAAACAGAGAATTAAAATGCCAAACCATCAATTTCCTCCTCTTCTTTCTTTAAAATTTCTTCTGCACATCTCTTCCACCTCTTCCCAAAGAGAATAATAGTTTCATTTTTTTTTTTTTAAAAAAAAGGCGTTTTACATGTTTTTATTCTCAGCATTTGGCTTTAGCGTATATCAAAGTATAGATGTTCCACTAATGTTTATCTTCTCTGCTGTTGATTAAATCTGGACCAATTGATAAATATAATGTTGACAAAAAAACATATTAATTAGTAAGCCCTTAGTTTCTGATAGATATCTCAGTTGTTCACTTTCAAAACTCTTGTCTTATACTTTGAATCAATCACTACTAGTGTTTTATCCTACAACCTTGTATTAACCAATAATTGCATCAATAGCAAATTTTAGTATCAAGTACTCTATTCTGTTTCATTATCTTTTATTCATTGGGTTAATTTTTTTCAGTATAATCTGTTTCAAAAATTTTATGTACCAATGTCTCTTCTGAAAATATTTTCATATGTTTATTGATATTATTTTTGTTGATCTATTGATCATCCCTTTATACTTGAGATACATTACTCATCTAGTTTGAAAAAATTTCCTGATACTTATTTTCTCACTTGCTGTGCTTTCAGGGTTCTGTGGCCTATGTGCTTCCTTTCCTCGATTTCTAGTTCTTGAGTACTGCAGAGCTCGGTCCCGGAGACTCTTTTTTTCCTCCCTGTCTATTCTTGATTTCCTAGATAGACTATGCAAGTGCAGTAAATTTAAACTCAGGTTTTAAAAAAAATTCCAAAGCCAAAGTTTTCCAGAAATCCAAGCATAAGTATTCAATTGTTTACTTGATATCTTCCCGTGGGACATCTCCGGCATAATATATTCAAAACTGGACTCTTGATTTATCTTCCCAAAAACTCCCCCGTTATTAACATTCTCATCTCACTTCACATCATTCAGTAATTCCTCTCTTCCTAAACTTACTCCTTCTCTTTCTGTTAGTCCAGCCATTATGCAAGCAGTTTGAGGATTTCTCAAAGATCTTAAACAGAATTACCATTTGACCCAGCAATCACATTATTGGACATATAACCAAAAGAATATACATTGTTTCATCATAAAGACACATGCATGCATATGTCCACCACAGCACTAATCACAATAGCACAGACATGGAATCAGCCTAATTGCCCCATCAATGGTAGAATGGATGAGGAAAATATGGCACATATACAGCATGGAATACTACACAGTCGTAAAATAAATAACATTATGTCCTTTGCAGCAACATGAATAGAGCAGGAGGCCATTATCTTAAGGAACTAATGCAAGAAGGAAAAATCAAATACTGCATGTTCTCTCTTATAAATGGGAGCTAAATATTGACTACATATAGACACAAAGAGGGAACAACAGAAACTGGGTCCTCCTGGAGGGTGGAGGATGGGAGGAGAGGGAAGATCAGAAAACTACATATTCGGTGCCATGCTTATTACCTGTGTGGCAAAATAATCTGTACACCAAATCCCTGTGACATGTAATTTACATATATGACAAACCAGCACATGTATTCCCGAACCTAAAATAAAAGTTAAAAAAAAACTCATTCTTTGTTTCTCACAAGGCCAAAAACCTTGGAGTTAAACTTGATAAGCCTTTTCTGGCTTACCCTTCATATATATGTATGCTATAAGGAAACAGTATATTCAGATTTTGACCACTTCTCACTATTTTGACCATTACTTTGGTCTAAACCACCTTCCACAGTTTCCTAGATTATTGGAATAGTTCTGCATAATCTATTTGCTTTTTTGTCCTTTGCCTCTGGTCCCTGATAACAATTCCTGTTTGGAACAGCATCATTTCATGTCAGTATCATAAAGAAAACACCTCAATGACATCTGCCAGATTTTAAGGAGATGCAAAACCTTTGCCATAATCTATAGCCCGGTGGAATCTGGCATCAATTACTGGCATCTCTGGCTTTTATTTTCACTTTTTAATGTTCAAGTTATACTTGTTTCTCTGTTAATCCCTGCACACCCTAAGCATGCTTACAACTCAAGGGTTTATTTTTTTTCCCCTCGGAAAGCTCCCCTACAATATTTAAGTTATTATATATTTTACTTTCTTCAAATGATACCACAGGGAAGACTTCTCAGTTACCATCTAAAATATTAGCTCCTAACTCATTATTCTCTTAATCTACTTTATTGTTTTGGTCTTCTTTATTGTACTTCTCAGTGTCTGGGCTTATATTTTACTTTTTTTTTTTTTTTTTGATTATTTCCAGCATTCAGAAATAGATTGCAAACTCTAAGCCTGGGGCTTTATTTCCAGCACAGATAAAAGTACCAGGCACACAGGAGTATCAAGAGTATTTATTTTCAATCAATAAATAATGAATAGAAATGGTCTTAAATTATGAAGCGATGTTTAATTTACGTATCTGAATTTTTTGAGGCTTCATGAGAAGATGAATAATGTTTTTTATTAGTCAGATTTTGATCAGAGAAGTAAAATTACTACAATTGATAGACAACAAACATTTATTACAAAGATTAGAACTCTTCTGAAGTTATGAGAGTTTGTTAATCACCTCTCTTTGTGCATCCTCATGTGGTCTTTCTATGAGGGCAAATCTGGGTTTTCTCAAGACAGAGTAGCTTCAATGAAGTAAAACATTTTTTTTGCTGTGCAGAAGCTTTTTAGTTTAATTAGATCCCATTTGTCAATTTTGGCTTTTGCTGCCTTTGCTTTTGGTGTTTTAGACATGAAGTCTTTGCCCATGCCTATGTCCTGAATGGTACTACCTAGGTTTTCCTCGGGTTTTTATGGTATTAGGTCTAACATTTAAGTCTCTAATCCATCTTGAATTAATTTTCATATAAGGAGTAAGGAAAGGATCCAGTTTCAGCTTTCTACTTACGGCTAGCCAATTTTCCCAGCACCATTTATTAAATAGGGAATCCTTTCCCCATTTCTTGTTTCTCTCAGGTTTGTCAAAGATCAGATGGCTGTAGATGTGTGGTATTATTTCTGAGGACTCTGTTCTGTTCCACTGGTCTATATCTCTGTTTTGGTACCAGTACCATGCTGTTTTGGTTACTGTAGCCTTGTAGTATAGTTTGAAGTCAGGTAGCGTGATGCCTCCAGCTTTGTTCTTTTGACTTAGGATTGTCTTGGAGATGTGGGCTCTTTTTTGGTTCCATATGAACTCTAAAGCAGTTTTTTCCAATTCTGTGAAGAAACTCATTGGTAGCTTGATGGGGATGGCATTGAATCTATAAATAACCTTGGGTAGTAAGGCCATTTTCACGATATTGATTCTTCCTATCCATGAGCATGGTATGTTCTTCCATTTGTTTGCGTCCTCTTTTATTTCACTGAGCAGTGGTTTGTAGTTCTCCTTGAAGAGGTCCTTTACATCCCTTGTAAGTTGGATTCCTAGGTATTTTATTCTCTTTGAAGCAATTGTGAATGGAAGTTCATCATGATTTGGCTCTCTGTTTGTCTGTTACTGGTGTATACGAATGCTTGTGATTTTTGCACATTAATTTTGTATCCTGAGACTTTGCTGAAAAGTGGGCAAAGGATATGAACAGACATTTCTCAAAAGAAGACATTCATACAGCCAACAGACACATGAAAAAATGCTCATCATCACTGGCCATCAGAGAAATGCAAATCAAAACCACAATGAGATACCATCTCACACCAGTTAGAATGGCGATCATTAAAAAGTCAGGAAACAACAGGTGCTGGAGAGGATGTGGAGAAATAGGAACACTTTTACACTGTTGGTGGGATTGTAAACTAGTTCAACCATTATGGAAAACAGTATGGCGATTCCTCAAGGATCTAGAACTAGAAGTACCATATGACCCAGCCATCCCATTACTGGGGATATACCCAAAGGATTATAAATCATGCTGCTATAAAGACACATGCACACGTATGTTTATTGTGGCACTATTCACAATAGCAAAGACTTGGAATCAACCCAAATGTCCATCAGTGACAGACTGAATTAAGAAAATGTGGCACATATACACCATAGAATACTATGCAGCCATAAAAAAGGATGAGTTTGTGTCCTTTGTAGGGACATGGATGCAGCTGGAAACCATCATTCTTAGCAAACTATCACAAGAACAGAAAACCAAACACCACGTGTTCTCACTCATAGGTGGGAACTGAACAATGAGATCACTTGGACTCAGGAAGGGGGACATCACACACCGGGGCCTATCATGGGGAGGGGGGAGGGGGGAGGGATTGCACTGGGAGTTATACCTGATGTAAATGACGAGTTGATGGGTGCTGACGAGTTGATGGGTGCAGCACGCCAACATGGCACAAGTATACATATGTAACAAACCTGCACATTATGCACATGTACCCTAGAACTTAAAGTATAATAATAATAAAAAATAAATTAAAAAAAAACATTTTTAATGACAGCTCAAGGTTCCAAAGTTAATGTCCTAGTAAGCCATGCAGCAGTTCCATTGCCTTTTATGACATAACCTCAAAAACACCCTCATTTCTGTCACATTCTGTTGGTTACAAGTGGATCACAGGCCAATCCAAATTCAGGAACAAGGGAATTAAACTTCCCTATTAATGGCACAGCGGTAAAGATTCATTATAAAACATTATGTGGGCCGGGGTCTATTGTTGCACCCATATTTTGAAAATATGATTTTCCTCCGTACCCTCTGACCAAAATAATTTATATTCCCTCACATGCAATATGCATTCATCTCTTCTCCCATATCCTTCGAGATCTCATCATATTATGAATCAGCCTGAAGTCCAGCAGTCATCTCCTAAATAGGGTCCAGATGGGCATGAACTTCTTTGATACAATTCTTTCTGTATCATTCTTCTTATTCAGAAGACCTGGGAACTAAACAGATGAATTATCTGTCTTTCCCCCAACCCCCAACATTTAATGGTGTGTCAGAGTTAGAATAACCTTTCAGCCAGCAAAGAGTTCTCAAAGTAAGAAAGAACCTTAATGTAAAGATTAAAGCCAGAGTGGGATTATAAAACGTTAAGACTTCAAGAGTGTGGCTTTGTTAAGACTTCAAGAGTGTGGCTTTATTTCTGAGTTTTCTGTTCTCTTCCTTTGGTACATAATAGAGTCCTTCACATGTCCTCCAAATTTCACTCAAATGCAGAGAAATTCACTCTTTAGTGTACCTCTCTCCTTAATCTTTTTGTTGTAAACTTCTTTTAGGTGGTAGGCTCAACTTTTTGCACAGATACCACCTTAGCAAGATCATCAGCTTCTAAGGTATATGTTCTATTTTGCATGTTACCACAGATAATTCTGGTACTACAGCATAACTTTCCTTACTACCAGTTTTCAATAACATTTGTCTTATTCTTCTTTAATACACTACTGACAATGTCCTTAAGGCCCTTTAAACTTTTCCACATACTCTACTGAAAGCCCTACCTGTTTAATGAATGGTCTCCTCAAAGGGCTTACAGCTTTGATGGAATACTCTGTTCCAAAACCAATGCCACATTCTTTAGATTATTATTGAGAGAATGTGAAAACATACCTTTTTCTGTAATTGATTAGATTTTGACATGAAACCCAGTTCTTGTCAATGAAATGTAACCAGAAATATACTACTGAGGTATTTGGATAAAAGTGTCTTTTTGTTTTGTTTTGTTTCCAATTTTGTTGTGGGGGAAAAAAGTCATCTGGTTTATTTTTCTGTTGAATCTTTTTATAGAAAAAATAAAGTAACTGGAACTAAAACAGGCTTATTACATATTTGAAGAAACACTGTAGAGTTATAAAAAGAGGAAAACAATAAGTCTGTCTGGATTCTTGATGATGTCTTTGATCTGCTTAATGAATCAATCTTGGAATAGCCCTACCTTGAATCGCTTGGAGGAACCAATGGATATTACAGGGAAGCTAAATCTCACCTACACCAGTTCTTGTGTAATACACCCAGATCTCTATTTTATATGTATAAAGGGAGGTAATGATTTCCAAGAAAAAGGGTTTTTATGAGTAATAAAGGGAGATGCTTTTAGTAAAGCACCTTGCAAGTCTTATCTGCTGAAAAGCTTTTAATTCTCTTTCCTCTATGAAATATTTCCTCTAACAACTGGTGAAAGTTACTCAGGTCTTTACATAATATTTGGCCTCTGCTTGTGGAAAATATTCTTGGTTTTATTTGTGATTAAATGATATTCTGTTAACATTATACTTCAATAGTTAAAATTCTATCTGATTTAGCCTGTGTATGCTCCATATCCTACGTTACCTGTATATTCTTCATATCCCTCAGTTTTCTTATATTAATCTCAGTTTAAGGCCCATAAAATAACTTTAGAAAGTAACACAATTTAGAAAGTATCAAAATCTAAGGAGTTTGGCCATTCACTGAATTGGGCAAACTGCCCTTTGAATAAACACTTTAAAGTTACCAAAAGTGAGCCTAAAAATTTGTAATACTTATCTTAATGTCAATAAGATACTTTCTTGCTTGAAGAAAGTAGAGAAGAAGGGATAATATATTGGGTATCTTTTGTGTTCTGCTTTGTATTTTTTTCAGTTCGGCATTCACTCTGACCATTGCAATGGCAATCAGCTTTTTTCAGGAGTAAGATGACTGTACTATCTACATCTTGTACCACATATTTCTCAATTTCAGCCCCAGGTATTTGCTAACACCTCATTGTGTAATTAAACCCTAAAGACACCCAAATTGGCACACAGTTAGGACCCAGAGTTGGTCCCGAGCAACTTGCATATACAAAAAGCCCTCCCTATGTGAAGGTTTCCAATCCCATGAATATCGTATTTTTGAATCGCATTTGGTTAAAAAAAAATCTGCATGTAGGTAGACCTGCACAGTTCAAAGCCATGTTGTTCAAGGGTCAACTGTACTACTATATTCCCTGGTGGTAGATTAGGTTAAGATTCAAGAAGAAAATGAAGCACACGCCATAGCATCATAGCTACTAATGCACACTGGCTGCAGCTTGGAAAGGGATTTGAGTGGAAAGTGAAGAACTGGTTTATATAGGAGGAGTGACATCTGACCATGCATGTGGGGCAGCTGATAGTTAAAAGTACTGTGAGCGGACTGGCTTTTGTTAAAGAGTCTCAAGCCTATACAAACATGAGAAAATCAAGCTAGCGAATTGTCAAGTAAAAGAATGTTGTGAAAATCGAGGTACTCCTATGTCAGCATGTAGAAACACCCTTATCTCCTTCATCTGCAGAGGTGGACCTTCTGAAAATTTGGTCCAAGATTTAATTTTAAATCTTTAAGGGCAAATAACAACAAATGTGCATAATGCACAGTGCTGGCTTGTCTCATATGTCCAAATATGAGTCCTGGGTGTGAAAGATGAAGGAATTCTGTGACAAAGGTATGGATGGGTGAATTTTCCTGATAAATATGAATCTTCTGATTTCTCTGGAACTTATAAACCAAAAGAAATGCCTTCTATTTTCTTAGTCATATTTTAATTCAAACATTTCTAGGACAATCAGCATTTAGCCACTGAAATGCTGTGTCACTTCGCCTCAGACGGACCTGTCATCTGTCTAAGAGCTTCCCTGACACCTTAGGGTTGGACACCCATGGGAAACACTGGAAACTTGAGCACAAACAAATTCAAAAGTGTGAAAGGTTCGCTGCCCCATTAGGCAATTCTTGATCAATGGGAGAAGGAATCCATGAATAAAGAATCCTCTCAAAAATGCTCCCCTCTCCCGGGTTTTAGGTGGATTATTCTTAACTTCATTCTACATGGCTTCTTCAAAGATCCCAAATGGATTGACACCCAGTTGCCCACACAAGTGGAACAGGTTGTTACATATTTGTATTGACTCTTTCCTTTTATCTATTTTTTCCTAGTCCTCCATTACTATTCCCTGTGATCATTTTCCAAAATAAACAATTTGTATGCAAGGCCTTAGGTAATAGTCTGCTTCTGGGAGACACCAGGAATAGACCCAGGCTAAAAATTAGAGACATGTTTAAAGTTTATTAAGTATTTTAAAACACAAATTTATTTACCTGTCAAAAGAATAACTCAAAATTATAAACCCAGAAATGTCTTTTTTTTTTTTTTTTTTTTAACCATGGTTCATCCATTTGGTCCTTGATATATCGAATCAAAAGAAATTGGTCCAGCCTCTGGTGTGTAACTTAATTACTATAGCATCTAGATGAATACTATGCCTGTTTGCTCAGTAAGCAGTTTTGAGAGCTCTTTTAAATAAAGATGTTCTTGTCCTTATCAATTTGTGTTGTGAATGGTTACTATAAATTAAAACTGTCAAAAATACTGGGTACTTTATTTAAATTACATAGCATGCCAATAAGTAAAAAAAATGAATAATTTGAAAAAGAATCAGTAAAAGTAATGGCATTAGTTAAAAAAATTTTAAATATGGAGCATAGAGGAAAGGAACTGTAGTACTTTATATTTCCAAGGCAATAAGAATTAGTTAAGGCATACTTTTTCTAAGTATGTTATTTAGACATACAATTATTGTAATTCACTTTTTTCTAAGAGTTGGATTGTAAGTAGAGTGATTTTATTAGCCTTTACTGAGAAAGAGACTATAGTCCTGTTATATTCTTAACAATGAAAGCCCTTTGCCCTCAAATTTTGGCTTTTAATTTGAACTAGTATTTTAAATTTTTTGATAAAATTGTTGGTATGATAAAAGTGAAGTTCAGCAGGGAAAATAATCTAAAAACCATCTTAATTTTGTCATGTTGAGACAAAACATGTACTATCAAAGAAAGATAATTAATGCTAAATCTTTAGTATATAATTTTTAAAGTTCAATGTAAAAATATCAATGTTTTATACTTTCTTATTAGATATAAAAATCCACACTGTATTATAAGTACTTAGTACATTGTAAAGTTAGACCTATGACTTAACACATCTGATAGTATGTTAATTCAATTGCATGGTAACAGCTCAACTTTTATCGTGCAACATTCTGTTTGGCTCATTTTGCAAATGAAACAAATGAATTATTTTCAAAATTCACTAAAAAACTATTGAAACAGAAGCATTTGTCAGATAAATAATTTTGCATAATCATTAAAATATTGGATATAATTAAAAAATTTAAAAATCATCAAGATTAAAATAATGTAGCATATTTATTAAGAAATTTTGTCAGATATATATATATATATAGAGAGAGAAAGATTTTATTTCATATATGTCAAATTAAAGTGTAATCCAATGAAGCTAAAGCAAATTTTAAAATGTCCTGAACTAGCAAATACAACAAAAACTCTACAATTCTCTGGGCCCAAGACAGCATTATCATTTACATAATGTGGGGCTTAGTCAATGTTAAGGACCATTTTATTCTCTCAGGCAATGTGAAGAAAATAAGATAAAGAAAGGGTAAGGAGGAAAACAGGAAGGAAAAAAACAAGCATCTCTAAGATGGATTGTGCATTGTTCATGGGAATTTTAATACTGGGAAAATGTCTTTCATAATAGCTTTGGAGTCAATAAAGTAAAAAGCATAGTCTTAAGAGGAAGATTTCCTAACAAAGTGCTGGATGATTTCCACATGCTATTTGTTAGGAAGCATCAACAAAGTATTAACAAGAGTCCCTGGTTAGAACTCAGCTGAACAAAAGATGTAGCTTTCAAATTCCTAGAGTCTGGTGATCCCTGAACTTTAAAAATATTTTCAATTTTTATTAAAGTGTATATTGTTTGTGGCTTTTAATATACTATGTAAATTTTCACAACCTCAATTCGTTGTCCTTTCTTACTCAGGAGTCTTCAGGTTTTGTGGTCTTTTAAAGTAAAAGTTATTCTCATTTATTAAAATTAACTGGCTTAATTTTAGACAATTTTAATAAATGAGAATAACCATGCCTTTTGATATTTTTTAATTTGAATTAACCCCTACCCCACAATTATCTTAAGCCGAAGTAAGGTGATCATCATTCAAATATATTTTTTAAAACATATACTTATTTAGAGAATTCCCATATTTTCCACTTTAAATTTTAAATATATGACAAATTTAACACATTTAAAAGAAATAATTATTTAATTGAATTTAACTTTTGAAACAAAAACAAGTCAAATTTTATTCATGCTAACTACAAAACTGCATGTCTGCCATGCAACAGTTTGGTTATAAATAATTTAGAGCTTTTCAAGTAGCCACAGCTCACCACATTATTTTTCCTCTTTAGCTGAATTATCTAGTCATCTCAGTATAATAATTGGTCTGTGAAAAAAACACAAAAATATGTATACATAAATTATATCTACCATTATTAAAATATACAAATTGAATTAATTTTGAAATTCATATTATGTATAAATTGTATTTTTGAACTCAAAGAGACATATGCACTGACATTCTTCTTTGTTTTCATTTCAACTGGAGACGGGGTCTTGCTATGTTACCAGGCTGGTCTGGGACTCCTGGTCTCAAACAATTCTCCCTCCTCAGCCTCCCAAAATGCTGGGATTGTTGGTATGAACCACCATGCATGGCCCATTCCTTTTTGAACCCTGAAAATTTGGGTAGGAATTAAAGTTGTAGATTACTCATTTTGATGTTTTACTGATATTTTTTACATATTCTAAACACTGATATAAGAACTGCAGTGGAGACTTATGTCTTAGTCTGTTTTGGGTTGCTGTAAAGGAATACCCGAGGCTGGGTGATTTAGACAGAGAATGGGTTTATTTAGCTCATGGTTTTGCAGGCTATGTGTGAAACAGAGTAGAAGCATCTGCTTCTGGTGAGGGCTTCAGGCTACTTCCATTCATGGCAGAGGAGGAAGGGGAGTCAGTGTGTAGAGATTACATGGCAAGAGAGGAGGCAAGAGAGAGGGGAGGTGCCAGGCTCCTTTTAACAACCAACTCTATGGAAAACTAACGAGTGAGAGCTCATTCATCACCCCCTCCCAGGGAGAACGTTTGTTTGTTCAATGCAGATTCAGTCCCATGATGCAGGCATCTCCCATTAAACCCTACCTTCAACACTGGAGATGTAATTATAACATGACATTTGAAGGGATCAAACAAACCAAACTATAGCAACTCAATATAAAAATAATTCAAGTGAAACAAAAATGTAGAAAGAAAGCTTCAGGTATAATATAATAAAGATCACATATCTGGTCAATGTTTAAAGGTAAGAATGCAAACAAGTCTATACTGGGCATTTTTAACTAAAGACTGGAAAATATCCTTTTTAAATGGCACTTCTTTTTTCCTGAAGAAATACATTGCATATTTACCTATAAGAAAGGACTTAACAGAGCTTATTTCTCAAATAATTGGGATCTTAAATTTGGGATGACAGGTGTTTTAAGCTTATTCAAGGAGATAACAATTGAAGGACTGCATAGACTAAAATCTGTTGTCTTGCTAATGAAGACTCTATCCAATGGTGGAACTAAGAGACATATGCACTAACATTCCTTTTTTCACTATTTTTCTTTGCCACTTGCTTTTATTGTTTTCCTTTTCTTTTTGTCCACTTCCTCATTTTTGGTAACTATTTTCTATAATAAACTTCCTTGCTTGATTAATATATGAGCAAATAACACCATCAAATTGTTCAGCTTCTGACTCCTTTGGAATTTGGTGTGAGAATTTACATTTTTTGGACTGTCATGGAAGAACAATCATAGGCATACAGAAGCATGAAAAATTATAAATCAGACAGACAAAAAAATGAACCAGAAATAATCATGCATAATAAATAAGAGTAGACCTGGGCAGATAAGAATTCTGTATTAGCGTTAGACCAAAGTACAGTTCAAATCTGGACACATCACCACCTGATAAGTGAGTACGAGAAAATTACTTAACCTTTTCTTGCCTCAAATTTTTTATATAAAAACATATATCATATTAAATAATAGGGCTATATCATTAGGATTGATAAGAATTAAATGAGGTAATACATGCAATAGCATATATATATATATATATATATATATATATAATTTAGTGTCCATTATAATGTCAGCTACTCTGTTAATAAATAAATGTTTAATAAAAATTGCCTTAACTGCTAATTCATCAGGCATCTGAACTTCAGTAAATCAAACATTAGTAATACAAATTTGAAAATGAGTGACACAAGAATGTCTATCTGGCAAGAAATAACAGAAAAACAAACACTTTAAGACAACTTTCATCAAAAGGGAAAGAGACAATAGAATCATCAAGGCATAGTGAAAATCCTGACAAAGGTTGTTGTATATAGCAGTCCCAGACCTCTTAATAATGATGTTGATAACAGTGAGGATGATAATGATGATGATGATGATGAAGACAATGATGCTGTGTCCGCTGCTCCAGAAGATGATAATAACAAGAGTAATAGTATAATGAACTGCTCATTGTTACCTTGCAAAAGAATATAAGCCTTCCAAGATCAAGAAAAATATAAGTGAATTAATGGCATAATGTGTTAACCTTAACATTAGGAGTCAAGAAAGTTTTCTTTGTAACTTGAGAAATATGAGTGAAACTACTAAGAATGCAGACTCTACCTTGGGCTTCTAATATTAGGGGAGAAAACTAAATATCTGCTATGATGATTATAAGAGGAAGGGACAGACAGAGGAGTATGGCGTGTTATGAGGATGAACAGAACAGAACAAAATTTGTCATCCAGAATAACGATGAAAATCTAAAATAACAAGAACTTACTACACTTGCCTTGGTAACAAATTTATTAATAATTATGATGATTGACATGAATAAAGTTCAGATTGTACATTCTCTCTTCAAATATAGGGCCCAGAAGAAAATATTATTTTTCAAGTGTAGTTTTGTCTTCAGAATAACATTATTAGTGTATTCTTTCAGGATATTATTATATCATAAAAATTGCTTAAAATCATGTTCATATGATATTGTTGACTCATAATCAAAGTGAATGTTAATTATTCTCTGGAGTTAATCAACCTTCTTCAAGTTTTACTATCAAATTTCTGTTTGTGATTTCTCATCTCCGTCATGCCATACGCTATGCACTTAAAAAAATGAAGTGTCTCTCCCCTGTAATCCTAAAGAAATTTGAATATATGTACTTTTACAACCCATCACAAATGATCAAGATTTATTAGCACACCCACCTAGCTACATTGTGATCATTTTTGGTCAATTCTATGTAGCCAACTCAAAGTTCATGTTTACTGAACAACTGAATGTGCATTAAAGTATTGGGTATAAGAATGTAAAAATTTGGTCAAATGCAATGCTTATAGTAAAATATGCCCAATTTTTGAGATAAATATTAAAGTAGAAGAAATTTCAGTTATATGAAAGAACATTAAAATGTCTTACATAGAAAATGTTAACTAATATTTTCCAGAACACTGGGATTTAAAAGTGCTGTTAACAACTGACAGTTTTATGTGATTATTTTAATAAAACTAAGCACCTTTAATATTATTATTATTGTGTTTTGTTTTGTTTTGTTTTGAGACAGAGTCTTTCTCTAATGTCCAGGCTGGAGTGCAGTGGCACAATCACAGCTGACTGCAACTTTGAACTCTTTGACTCAAGTGATCCTCTTGTTTCAGCCTCCCAAAGTACTGAGTGTACATGAAAGAGCCATCACGCTTGGCATCTTTTATTTTATTTGATATGATTAAGAGGTTATAATTTTGTAACTGTATCTATTCAACCTTAGACATAATTTTGGTCATAAAGAAACTGTATTTAGAGGTACTATTATTAATTAAACTTTTGTCTAAAATTAATTCTGTCAGTTATAATAAGATAGCTGATTACTTATTATTACATGTTATATAAAATATAGCCAATTATGCAGGAGGTAATGTTTGCCTTTTTAGAAATTTAATGACAGTATCACCTTATTTCATGTACCTTTAATATGTTAATTTGACTTTTATTGTTTAAACTCAAATTATTAAAATTTGTTCATGAATTTTCATTACACACGGCCACCACCAGTTAAAATCTTCTTGAGCTTTCTGAACAAAAAAGTTTGTTCTTTGGTTTTTTATGTGATGAGAATTTAAAATTTTTTTTAAAATTTAATTTGAAGTTAATTATTTTGGAACTATTTCCAAGACTACTCAAAATAAAACATAATTTTTTAACCACAACTGAGTCGAGTAAGTATACAAACTTTTCTCAGGCATTAAAAATAGTGTTACAACTTCATGATTGATTGCAAGTCTTAACTTTGATCTGGATTTTCACACTCTTGGCTTGTGGAATGAACTGATTGACAGATGTAGTAATTGCCTGTGAGTTTCTTTCCAGGAGCCATTCCAAAAAGAATGATGCTTATATAAGCAAAACACCTGCCCTGGCTGCTCAGTGTTCAAGACTTCCAGACTGTTTCACCTCGACACTACAGTTGCTTGGAGGGAAAGATTTTTTACTTTCCCTCCCTTAGTACTTTTGACAGAGAAAAATTTCCAAATTTCAAAAGGTTAAGTTTTGCCCGGGTGCCTCTGTTGGTCAATACTCATTCAATAAGCAAAGAACTGTAGCCAAAAAGGAAGAACTCTGGCCAAATTAGTTACTCTTTCTTAACACTATTAAAAAACAATCTTATCAATGAGTTTAGCAAGGTATGTGGGTCTGTAGATTTGAATAAATATAAAACAACTGAAGAAATTCTTTGTAAATTACAATAAGTATTAAGTAACCAATATTTGACAAGGTCATTTGCACCTCACATATGGCTTCACTTTACCTGTTAGGTTATAAAGAGTTTTTTTTTTTTTTTTTTTTTTTTTTTTTTTTTGAGACGGAGTCTCACTCTGTCACCCAGGCTGGAGTGCAGTGGCCGGATCTCAGCTCACTGCAAGCTCCGCCTCCCGGGTTCACGCCATTCTCCTGCCTCAGCCTCCCGAGTAGGTGGGACTATAGGCGCCTGCCACCTCGCCCGGCTAGTTTTTTGTATTTTTTTAGTAGAGACGGGGTTTCACCGTGTTAGCCAGGATGGTCTTGATCTCCTGACCTCGTGATCCGCCCGTCTCGGCCTCCCAAAGTGCTGGGATTACAGGCGTGAGCCACCGCGCCCGGCCTATAAAGAGTTTTTAAAAGCACATAAAATTTTACAGTATGGCTTATAATAAAATAAATAGGCAAAAATAATAAAAGTTGGTTACGAATGTAAAAATATGCTGGCTATTGGGTTACTATAGTCAGCATTTTAAAGCTAATTTTTTAGGACAATTCAAAATTGAAATATCTTTTTTTGTTTGTTTTTGTTTTTTGTTTTTTGAGAGAGTCTTGCTCTGTTGCCAGGCTAGAGTGCAATAGCACAATCTCGGCTCACTGCAACCTCTGCCTCCCGGGTTCAAGCAATTCTCCTGCCTCAGCCTTCCGAGTAGCTGGGACTACAGGCACACAATACCATGCCCAACTAATTTTTGTATTTTTAGTAGAGACAGGTTTTCACCATGTTGGCCAGATGGTCTCAATCTCTTTACCTTGTGATCTATCCGCCTCAGCCTCCCAAAGTACTGGGATTACAGGCGTGGGCCACCGCGCCGGTCTTAAAATTGAAAGACCTTTAAAAGGATCAGTATGATTTTTAAAACTTTGTTATTTAACTCTATTATTTACTCAACTATTCAACAAATATTTGTTGAGGTGCTTTCTTGAAATTCAAACCAGTAAAGACATTTTAAACAAATGTAAACTAACATTTTACCACTAAGAGATTCTACCAGAACAAATGCGAAAGAATGCGACTGTGTTGATTACAAAGTGGTTCCATGTTGGAGAATCTGTTTCGAGCCAATAAATGATAATCAAACTAGTAATTATTTCTGGATAAATGTAACAAATATTTACAGTATGTATTAGTTTCCTCAGGCTGCTATGACAAAGTACCACAAACTGGGTGGCTTAAAACAATGGAAATTTATTCTCTCAGTTTTGAACGTCAGAAGTTCAAACTCAAGGTTTTGACAGGGCCGCATTCTCTCTGAAAGCTCTAGAGAAGCACCCTTTCTTGCCTCTTTCTAGCTTCTGGTGGTTGTCAGCAGTCCTTGGCATTCCTTGACTTCAAGCTACATCATTTCTGTTTCTGCCTCCTCTTCATGTAGCACTCTTCTCTGTGCACGTGACTGTGTCTCTGTGTCTTCTTTTAAGGACTTCAGTCATTTTGAATCTCAGATGACCTCATCTTAACATTGCATCTACTAAAGCCTTACCTTCAAATAAGATTTATTCACAAGTACCTATTATTTCTGTTTTCTTTCAAATGAACTTTGTTTCAGATAATATTTTACAGACTAAGGCCTAGGTAAACATGGCACTTACTTTGGCAGATTTGCCATCATGCTTAGCTTTACAATCTTAAACATCTAACTTATCAGCAAGGAGAACTTCATATTAACTAATCTTTTACATTAACTAATCTTATCAAAGCTGAAATATAAAATGAAGCAAATTAGAAAAGGCTGTTCTAAGATCGTAAAATAAGAACAAAGATACTTAAACAACAAAAACTCTCCCTCTCTCTGTCTCTCTCTCTTAGCAAGTCAGAGAAACTTGAACGGCATCAGTAGTCCTCTTCTCTAACCACCACTTCTTTGCAACATTGACTGGTGCTTACACAATCTTACATTGACAAAATGTCCAGCTTCTTCATCTGCAAAATGGAAACACTATCATATATGTACTTCACTAATCAGTATGTCTCACAATAAAATATATATAAGGAAATGACTTACACCTCAAAATATTAGGCAATATTTTAAGACAACACTAAAGGAAAGAAGATTAAAGTTACATTATAAAAACAATTGTTAGGCAGAATCACTAGCCGACATTTTAAAATGTGTGAATGTCAACAAATACATTCCCTTGCGTTATCACAGGAGGCATGATTGCTTACAACGCATCTGCTTGTTCACAAGCATATTAAATATCTGTGACAAGAAATAATGTTTTAATATTTTTGCCTCTTGACACTAGTTTGTAACTTAAATATCGATATTTTACCATGTTATTTGTACTTTAAATAGTTGCATCTTTTTTATTTCAAGTAATGTTAAATAGGGTCTCATTCTTCATTTCAAACATATGTTAAGCATACATATTCTTGTTGGAAAGATCATGGGTACAGCTGTACTGACTTACCAATAACCAAGTGAATTCTGAGATTATCTAAAATATACATGCTGGTCTCACAGAGTATCAACTTTCTTAACTTCCAAGGTGTTGAATTTTTACTTTTGTAAGAAGATCTTTAAAGACAATTGAAATTTTTGCCACTTTAATCTATAAATTTTTAAAAAGTCCAATGGTAAATGTAGTAGTTACAAATTTATGAAAAATTCTTAGTATGTGTAACAGACTTATTAAAATCACTTGTATACATTAGAGAATATCTTCTAGTGCAGTCAAGTTCTAAGTCAGGACATCAGGTAACTACATATAATTAATGCTGTCCTTGTTTGTATGTTAGTAATACACTGGATTGGAGAGCAGAATATCCACTAAGTCTAGTTGAACCACTGTCAGATGGTACCTACATGAGAGACTCTGAGCCAAAATCATTGAGCCGAGTTCTTCCAAATTCTTGATCCATAGGAACCATAATAGGAACTAAAATCATTGTGATTGGTTTTTAGCCACTAAAATTTGTAGTGATTCGTTAGAGCTATGCAGCTGTAGATAACTGGAATGAGTTAGATACAAACCCAGTGTGCTGGTGCA
The DNA here is from genome assembly GCF_003255815.1 of Theropithecus gelada. Classification (NCBI taxonomy): domain Eukaryota; kingdom Metazoa; phylum Chordata; class Mammalia; order Primates; family Cercopithecidae; genus Theropithecus; species Theropithecus gelada. The sequence goes on along the minus strand of NC_037685.1, from coordinate 22,788,523 downwards.
TACTTCTACATTGCAGAACTCACTCCATCCTCCCGCTTGCTGGTACTAAGCTTTTTGAGTAGAATACCTTACTTAAGGTGAAATTTCTCTCTGTCTCCCTACCCCCCTTTCCTTTTCTCCCTCTTTCTACCCAGAATGCACAAATTCTGAAAGACAAAGTGGCATAAATTGTCCTTCTACTTTATCTTTTTTAGTTCTAGTTGCTTTTATTAGATATTAATGACTATTAGATATTAATAGTAACTAATGCTGTTAATACATTAACGGTATTAGTCGTGTTTACCCATTGGTAACTGAGATTTGGAGTTATTGGGTAACTGAGACAAGCAAACAAACAAAGCAGCTCATGTGCTATGGAGATGAGATCAAATTTATAAATGTGGGACTGAAAATTCTGAGTCAATGTTCTTAATCAAGTTACTAAGATTTCTGAAACATGAGTCATCCACCCATCTTATTTATATATTTTTGACATGGCTACATACCACCTTGTGCTCTCATTTAATTAGTAACTTTCTTAAATTGAATCACTTTTTAAAATTTAGTCTGTCCTAAAGCACATATACAATATCATAAGACTGATACATGTGTAATAAATCCCAATGAAAAGTAATTACTAATTGATGTTTTCAAACATGATTGACTAATTAGTACAGAATAACCCTCCTGATGTTATACTTACAAAATTTGACAAATATATGTAGCAACTATTTGCATGTACTGTATGATAAACAATGCAAGACCTTCATCCTTGAAAAGGGGAAACACATAAAGAAATCTGCATTTTCTCTACCTTCTGCCTGAGACAAATCTCCTTTCATAGTACAGTGAGGTAAAGGCAAGCAGAACATTCAGCTCGCAGTAGCCTGAGGAAGCAGGTTTCTTCCAAGGTTGGATTTCAGGATTAGTTTCCTAAAGAAAAAAGAGCTGAGCAGAGCAGGTGACCAACAATTTTTGTGGAGGTTCATTATGGTTCTTCAGATGAGGCTAGGCTGCACACGCACCGGGAGACTCTCTGAGGCCCAGTAGATTTTAATTGTTGCATGACTGAGAAGCTAATGTTGACAGAAAGTTATTCAGGGCTAAAGGGTGTTGGAATCTCAGCCTAGTGAGAAGAAGCATATCCCACTGAGCTCTGGTCATTCATTTTACTAATTTAGGAGTTAGTAATGTATTCTGGATGAAAAGACATGCCCCAGATCTAAGACCAATAGTGAAATAGTAAAATAAACTTTATTTCCTTCTTCTTCTTTTTTTTTTTTTTGAGATGGAGTCTCATCTTCTCGCAAGGCTGGAGTGCAGTGGCGCGATCTTGGCTCACTGCAACCTCCATCGCCCGGGTTCAAGTGATTCTCCTGCCTCAGCCTCCCGAGTAGCTGGGATTTAGGCACGCACTACCAGACCCAGCTAATTGTTGTATTTTTAGTAGAGACAGTGTTTCACCATATCGGCCAGGATGGTCTTGATCACTTGACCTTGTGATCCACCCGCCCTGGCCTCCCAAAGTGCTGGAATTACAGGCGTGAGCCACTGCGCCCGGCCGAAATAAACATTTTTTAAATAAATCATTATATAAAGAAAATAAAACTGTACAAAAGCCCAAGAAGATCTACCAGTTACTTGACAATTATAACAAAATTCATCAGTCATTAAGTGAAGAAAACATAATTCAGACTCCTTAAAACACTACAATATATCATCGAACAGGACCAGCATACAACTAAAAATCAACAGGTAAAAAATCTGTGAACTATTATGAAGTAACAACAGAACCAACGATGACCTAAATGTTGCATTTGCAGACACGTGTAGAAATAAAGGTAAAATAGCAATCAATAAAAAAGGACCTAGAAATTCATGACATTTTTCTAAGTTAAATAATACTCTACTAAATAATCAGTGGGTCAAAATAGAAATGACAAAGAAAATTAAAATATGTTTTTAATGGAATAGAATTAAGAACACATAAAAATTGAAGACTTGCAGGTAAAGTGATTTTTAGAAAAAAATATATAGTGGCAAATGACTGTTAAAAATGAAGAAGAAGGAAAAGGAGAGAAGGAGAAAAAAGAGGAGGAAGAAGGATGAGAAAGAAGAGAAAGAGAAAGAAAATAAGAAAAAAGTGAGTAAAAATGATGTCACTTCCACTTCAAGAAGCTAGAAAAAGGAGAGAAAATTGTACCTCAAGCAGGTAGAATGAAGAAAATGGTAAAAGTAAGAATGAAGCAAGCCCACGGAAAACAAAGACATAACAGATAAAATTAACATAACACAAAGCAGGTTTGTTGAAAAGATCAATAGACTGTTGAATCATTTTAAGGTAATTTGAAATAATATATAGGAAATATAAATTACCAATATCATGAATGAAAGAGGGGACTATCCTTTAGATTTTACAGGTGATAAAGATAAAAGATACTATTATAAAACAATTTTATGTCAATATATTTGATAAATTAAATGAGATGCACCAATTTCTTGAAAAATATCTTAACCATGCTAATAAAAGATATAAAATGAAGCATGCATCATACATATTAAATATGTTAAATTTTAAATTAATATAAAGCCCCTTCTAAAATATAAATTTTCAAGCCCATTTGCTTACACTGGTGAATACTATCATCTATTTAAGAAAGGAATATTTTAAATTTCATGATATAATATGATTATATAATTTTCTTCAGTTAAAATAGTGAATTACCTTTTTCTTTGTTTGTCTTTAAAAAATTGTAAACAACACTGCATATCTCAAATAAATTCCAGTTGTTTATGAAGTAGTATCCTTCTGTTAATGATTTTTATATGTATGTTTTTCAGGTACATTGGTCTGACATTTATTTTGTGTTCTTTTTCATTTTATTCTCAGGGATGATACTGGCTTGATAAATGAGCCTTTGAAGTCAGGCTTTGAGATATTTGCTTCCACGTGAAACAAATAATTTAAATGAGGGAGAAATTCAATATATTAAGTTATGCTACATGTATGTCTTAAATGAAGTAAGTAGTATTTGGATTCCTGAGTTTGGTAAACCATAGTGTTTTTCTACAGTAAGTTTTTAATGCCGTGTGTGTGTGTGTGTGTGTGTGTGTGTGTGTGTGTGAAGTTTGTCAAAGAACACTGATGTCATTATTGAAGAGTAATGTAATAATACTGTGGAGTTAAACTAAACTTCCAACCTGTGCATTTAATTAGTTCTTATGCAGATCATGTAATTGACACTAGTGACAACTATAAAATATAGCTTGAAAATAGCCAGATTTTATAAACAAAGACAGGGTGCTAGCTCAGATACATTTATATTCATTTATTTGATATCCAAATTAAGCTTATCCAAAACATTTTAAATTCAAATAACATATATAACATATGACATTGAACAAATACAAGAGGTCATTCCTGTATATTGTAGCCTGAAAGGACTATTGTATTTCCTGTGCTGTCTATTTTTATCAAAAATCATAAAAAGTCCACTATGTGAAAATCATACAATTATCTACCGGATTCAGTAGATGGAGATTCTTCTCAATTTCAATTTTGTCTTTTTTGTGTGGTTGCAGATATTTGAAAAACTTTCAAGTGAGGTATTATAAGAATATAGCTTTTACAGTTTTAAATATGCTCTTAAAAATTCCTTTCTTCACAGTTGATGCTAGTCATTGCAGCAAAATCACAACAATCTGTAGCAATTGCTAAAATCAAAGGCAATGGCAGATATGTATATTTTTGTGTATTCCAAACATATTTTTACTATGTATAGACCCAAAATGAGCAAGTATGAGTAAGAATTTAATTTTCTGCATGAGTAAGAAAGACTTTAATAATTATATGACTTTATTATTTAATTAGACTGACATAACACTTCAGCAAATCTTGGGATGTAATGAAAGTGTGGTAGCTGAACATTCTTTGAATGTGACATTGATTTTATTCCGATAATTGATTAACTATAATTTCTTATTTTCTATATGGAAGTGTTATAGTTGTAAGGTGGCATATAAAAGTACAAAGTATAAATATAAATACACATATACCCTCTATGTATGTAGATACAAAATAGATACATCTATAAATATAAGTATAGGTATGGATATATAAGATTATACATATACACACATATACAGAACAAATAATACACATATCTATATGTTTCTGTCTTCTAAATGTATACTATATAAATATATAAACATATATCTATATCTACGTATAGATATATACATACTATATTGTAGTAAATACTATTAAATGTATAGTAATAAATATATACTATGTATCTTTAAAATATATAGTATATATAGTAAATAAATGGTATTATATGTATTTTATATACATAGCATACTATTATGTAAACAGATATAGATTCAAATATATATTATAATACTGAATAGTATATGTAGTATTGTATATGTTAAGATATAGATCTACATATACAGTATTATGTATATTTATATGTAGGATATATATATGCTATTACATTTTCATGACATCACATTACAAGATTTGCTGACTTTTATGTTTTATTAGAACACACACATACAACATAGATAGATTAAAGAATATTCATGTGTAAGCTTGTATTTGTTTACACATGTATCTCTCTCTATATTTCCAAGCTCTAGCCACTATGAAGGACCAGAAACAATGAAACTTCAATAGCAATAATCATGACACTAATACCTTAGTTTCTAAATACCATTTTTCAATTAAACAAAACAGGGCTCTGTGGAGAATGGGTTAATTGTAGTGCTGGGGAAAGCAAAGTAGAAACAATTTAAACAACTAAGTAGATAACATGACATCAGATTATAATCCAAAGAAGCAAACAGATATCCATGAGTCCATGGTATTATAAACTAATAACAGAATAAAAAACTCAATAGGCATAAGAGACAATTCTTCATTACAGCAAAATTCCAATTAGCAAAGGTAGAATGAATGAGAGAAATAGAAAATTACTAGTGGAAATGTCATATCAGAAATAATAGTTGTAGGCTATATCTATCAAATGATAGTAAAACTTGTCAGTAGGATTTGAGTCAGAAATATAATATTTGAGTAGTTGAAGAATCTTCCTCAATATTTTTGTAATTACAAATAGAAAGGTGGAAATAGTCTTACAAAATCTAACATGTTTATAATTACTAATGAAAAAATAAACACTTTCCATAGAGATTACTAGCAGATATCACCTTAACTAAGTGATCAAGAACAGTAATACATGTTACATTAAGTACTTTCGGATAAGGGAATATTCCCTCTGCGGCATCCTTTCCATTAATACTTATTCTCAGTTTAATCATAAACCACAACAACAACAACAAAACAAAAGCAAATGGAGCAACTTTCAAGAAAATAACTGATCAATACTTTATAAAGATGGCAATGTCATAAACAAACAAATACAAGCAAACTAAAGACAGTGGGATTTTTGAAGTTTGGAGGAAGACTAAGGAAACATGCTACCTCAATGAAAAATCTAGATGAGGGGTTAGTGGAACTGCCTAGTGTTTTACCATTCTCTTTTCATCTAAAATTTCATATAAAATTATGTCAAATTTTAAGTTAAAAGATTAAAATAAATACAAAAATTATAATTAAATAATTAAATAATCTTTAAACAAAATTGTACATTGTCATATTTTGAACAACAAAAAAGTGAGAAAAAGATTGGAATAGCTTTTATTTTTAACAATTAACTATCTTATAATTTATAATTTTTATTTTCTTTAATTTTTTTATTTTCACAGATTTAGTGGGTACAAGTGCAAGTTTTCACATTCATATATTGTGTAGTGGTGAAGTCTGGGCTTTTAGTGTACTCATCACTTGAATAGTGAATATTGTATCCAACAGGTAATTTTTCAACCCTCATCCCCTCTATTTTCTTGCCTTTTGGTGTCTCCAATATCCATTACTCCACTCCATATGTTCATGTATACCCACTGTTTAATTCCCACTTACAAGTGAGAACATGCAATGTTTGACTTTCTGCATATGAGTCATTTCACTTAAGATAATGGCCTCCAGATCCATCCATGTTGCTGCAGAAGACATTATTTTATTTTTTTTATGGCTTGGTGGTATATCATGGCATATATATACACACACATATATATATATACACATGCATATATACATATATAGATATGTGTGTGTATACAAGTATATCTCCACAGTAAAACCTTTTTTTTTATCCACTCATAGGTTGATGGACAGTTACGCTGATTCCATGACATAGCTATCGTGAACTGTGTTGCAATAAGCATACAAGTGCAGGCATCTTTTGATATAATGATTTCTTTTTATTTGAGTATATACCCAGTAGTGGAATTGCTGGATTAAATGGTAGTTCATTTTTAAGTTCTTTGAGAAATCTCCATACTGTTTTCCATAAGGGTTGCACTAATTTATATTCCCACAAGCACTATATAAACATTTCCTTTTCTCCATATCCTCACATCTGGTTTTTTTTGACTTTTTAGTAACACCCATTCTCACTAGTATGAGATGGTATCATTGTGGTTTTGATTTGTGTTTCCTTGATAATTAATGATGCTGAGCATTCTTTCATGATTTTTTGGTTGTATGTATTCTTTTGAAAAATATCTGTTTATGTTATTTGCACACTTTTTAATAGGGTTGGTTTTTCATTGTTGAATTGCTTGAGTTCTTTGTAGATTCTGTATATTAGCCCTTTGTTGGATGAATAGTCTGCAAGCATTTTTCCCATACTGTAGCTTGCCTTTTTACTTAACCATTTATTTGGCTGTGCAGAAGCTTTTTAGTTTAATTAAATCTCGTTTGTCTATTTTGGTTTTGTTGCATTATTTTTGAAGATTTAGTTATAAATTTTCTTTGCCTAGATCTACATCTAGAAGAGTTACTCTTATGTTTTTCTCTGGGAATTTTATAATTTCAGGTTATCTAACTTTTATCTCGAGTTAATTTTGTATATTGTAAGATATACTGGTCCAGTTTTATTTTTCTGTATATGGCTTTACGATTTCCCAGCACCATTTATTGAATAGTGTATCTTTTTTCCAGTGCATATTTTTGTTGACTTTGTCGAAAATCAGTTGGTTGTAGTATGTGGCTTTATTTTTGTGTTCCTATCTTGTTTCATTTATCCATGTGTCTGTTTTTATCCCAGTACCATGTTGCTTTGGTTATTAACTTTTATTTTAGGTTTCGGGGTGCAAGTAAAGGTTTGTTACATAGGTAAGCACATATCCTGGGGGGTTGTTGTACATATTATTTCAGTGTAATTTGAAGTCAGGTAATTTAAAGATGCCCATGTTTACCACTCTTATGCAATATAGTACTGGAAGTCCTAGGTAAAGCAATCAAAGAGAAAGAAATAAAGGCACAGTAATTGGAAAATAAGTCAACTTATCTATGTTTATTGATGACATGATCTTATTCCTTCTTATTCCTAAAAAACTCTAAAAGGTCCTCTAAAACATTCCTCAATTTGATAAATTACTTCCGTAACATTTCAGGATACAAAATTCATTATCATTTCTATATACCAACAATAATGAAGCTGAGAATCAAACCAAGAATTCAATTTCATTTATAATAATTTCAACAAAATTAAAATACCTAGGAATACATTTAAGCAAGGAGGTGAAAGAAAACAGTGATGAAAGGCATCGTAAATGACAAAAACAAATGAAAACCTTCCCATGCTTATAGATTGTAAGAATCAATGTCATCAACATGACCATGCTGCACAAAACAGACTACATGTTCAATTCAATCCCTATCAAATTATCAACAGCATTTTCACAAAATTAAAAAAAATTCCTAAAATTAGTATGAAACCAAAAGAGCCCAAACAACCAAAGAGTCCTAAGCAAAAAGAAGTCTTATAATTAATAAATATTACTTTTAAAAGAAAAGAATAAAAACTTCCTCTTAAAACTTCTGATTTAAAGAAAAAAACTCCACCTGTTTATCTGTGTTCCAGTTCTCAGAGGAATGCTTTCGACTTTTCCCCATTCAGTATTATGTTGGCTGTGAGTTTGTCATAGATGACTTTTATTACATTGAGGTATGTCCCTTGTATGCTGATTTTACTGAGGGTTTTAATCATAAAGGGATGCTGGATTTTGTCAAATGCTTTTTCTGTATCTATTGAGATCATTGTGTGATTTTGGTTTTTAATTCTGTTTATGTGGTATACCACATATATTGACTTGCATATGTTAAACCATCCCTGCATCCCTTGTATAAAACCCACTGTATCATAGTGGATTATCTTTAGATGTTGGCATGGATGCAATGAAAAAGGAACACTTCTACACTGCTGGTGGGAATGTAAACTAGCACAAGCACTACAGAAAACAGTGTGGAGATTCCTTAAAGAACTAAAAGTAGAATTATCATTTGATCCAGCAATCTCACTAGTGGATATCTACCCAGAGGAAATAAAGTCATTATACAAAAACAGTACTTGCATACCCATGTTTACAACAGCACAATCTGCAATTGCAAAAATGTGGAACCAACCCAAATGCCCATCAATCAATAGGTGGATAAAGAAATGGTGGTATATGTGTATGTATATGTGTGTGTGTGTATGTGTGTGTATATATATAGAGAGAGAGAACTATAAAACACTGATGAAAGGCATCATAAATGACACAAACAAATGAAAGAAATCCCATGCCCATAGATTGTAAGAATCAATGTCATCAACATGACCATGCTGTACAAAACAGTCTATGTATTCATATATGTGTGTGTGTGTATATGTATGTATACATGTATATATACACACACACACAATGAAATACTACTCAGTCCTAAAACGAAATGAATTAATGGCCTTCACAGCAACCTGGGTGAGATTGGAGACTATTATTCTAAGTGAAGTAACTCAGAAACTGGAAAACAAACATTATATGTTCTGACTCATAAGTGGGAGCTAAGCTATGAGGATGCAAAAGCATAAGAATGACACAATGGCCTTTGGGAACTCAGGTGGAAATGTTGGGAAGGGGGTGAGAAATAAAAGACTACAAATTGGGTTCAGTGTATACTGCTCAGGTTATGGGTGCACCAAAATCTCACAAATCACCACTAAAGAATTTATGTATGTAGCCAAATACCACCTGTTCCCCAAAAACCTATGGAAATAGTTTTTTTTTTTTTTAAAAAAAAAGAAGAATGAAAACTTACTCTTAAATCAGAAAAAAACTGCTTATCTGTGTTATGCCATATTGCTTTTGAATAAGTAAATACCATTAGTAGCTGGGTTGTTTTTTTTTTTTTTAATCTTCCCTCTCATGCATCCTTCTAAGATATACTTTGCATCTTTACTGAAAAAACAGGCCTGCAACCAAGACAGGGTCAAAATATCTATCCTACCTTTCCAGCCATGATTAATGACACACACCCACAAACGTTTCAATGAAATAATTGGATCTAAAGAATACCTTTTTTTTTTTCTTTTTTTCCTCTCAGCTTTGTAGGATCAAAGGATGCTAATCCAAATCAGCATGTGGAAGCACTTTTCAACCTCATGGTCTTTCTGGTATGAGTGTAATTGTCATGCAAACACAAGTGGATCCTGCATTCCAGGATAGAAATTAGTAGTATATATTAGTACTACCTCCACCTGCCCCAAACTCTTTATTGATGGGTGTGGAAGTGGAGTGGCTGGTATTGTAAGCTAATACATTTTTTTCTTTTTTTTCTCCTTTGTGTTTAAATTAGTAACTAAAGTTGAGGTGGATTTCTGTCATTGGCTACTGTGTCCTAATACTATGCCTATACATTAAGCTCCATTCCACATACTAAAAAATTTGCTCATAACAGTTCCAATTTTTGCTTACTTTCCCAGGATTATAGTGCTCCTTTTACTTTCAAAAGTATCCTAGTAGGATGGATAAACTAAGCAATCGTGATCTTTATAGATTATGTAAAATATGAAATTATCTAGAATTGTGGAGTCTTAAAATGTCAAAGGCATTTATAAAAGTTATCACAGAACATATTTTGAAAGTGATGAGTCTGGTGCAATATCAAGCTTTTGGACAGGGATGGCATTCCAGATACTTAAAGTTGTTCCAAATCACTCTACTCTGGTAACTTTCCAAGATCATTTTGGATATGCCAAGTTGTTAGGCTCTGATTTAATTTCTATATAGACAGGAGGAGGCCATATTTCCTAGCTATGATACAGTTTGCAGTAACCAATGACTAGCCAAATTTTCAGGCTCTGACGACATTTCCAAATACTTTTAGGCATGCCAAAGTTTTATACTCTGATTTAATTCTCGAATAGTTAAGAATATGCCATATTGTTGGGCCATGAAGTCGTTGCCAGAACAGTTTATTTCCTAGGGCACAAAAAGCTCATATAAACATATAACTTTAAAGTTTATATTCTTGCATGATAATTTATACCCTGTCTTTTATCCTCAAAGGACTCCTCATTCTGTCATTGCATTTATAATTATTCTGACAATTTTTTTACAATTTTTAAAACTCAGAGTTTCAATATTATGAGAGTATATTTACCTAGGTTAATTAAGAAGAAAAATTCAAATTCAAAAATTTCAAAATTAATTTATCATTTTCCAATTCCTACTAAATTAGCTCCATCTTACTACTTTATTAAATTCATAGCAATGTAGTGTTACCAACTTCTCAGTTTAAAATATTACCTCCTACTCCTCCCCGTACCTCTTTCACATTTAATAATTTGGCAAATGTCTTAGATTCTACTGTCACATTAACCAGAGATTCAATGCCTGGGTTTAGGTTCCCACAATGGTCATTATCAACCAGATTTATCTCAATTCTGTGGATTCTTACAATACATTTTCATAAGGCATATGGGTATTAGTCAGTCTGTCTAGAAAATCGTTATTTTAACCAGGATACAGACAGTTTCTCCCTTCATTAGGAATTTCTTGGGAACTAAATTGGATTACTCATTGACAAAAGATGATGATAACAATGATGATTATGAAGTTTATTAGCTAACATTTATTGAATGTCTGTTGCTTGCTTTGCTATATTTTCAGCAGTACTATCTATGTATAAATTTAAAAAGAGCCATCTAGAAACTCAAAACCTATTAAAAATAAAAAATCCATTAAGATGTATGACACAAATATAAATTATATTTTGCAAAATTATAAGTTATTTATTCATACATTAAGTCAATATGTATAAAACTCCTTACACTGTGACAATTAAGAAGAAACAGAAAAAAAAAATGGAAAAAATCCCAGAGAAATAGAATAGTAAATATGAAGAACATCATATATGGCCATATTTTGTTACTCATTATTTCATTAAAAATAACTCTATTTTAACTAATTTGCATTGATTTTCTTTTTTAGTTTTAGATTCCTGCTTTATTATTCTCAATAATTCCATCCTATGCCCCTTGATTTGTTTTGAGTTCTATTTGTTACTTACTGAGGAGAATATTTAATTCATTAATGTCCCTGTTTCTTTGAAATAGATGTTAAAGCATTTGCTACTACAAATTTTATTATCACTTCATCCAAAATTCAAAATAAGTGAAAATTACTTTTTATTGTTTTCTTCATCTAAATAAGATGTAATTGCAGTGTGGAGACCAATTAAATACAATGATTAAAATGATAACTATATTAAAATAATTATCTTAAAATAAACGTTCAACTGATTTGTCTTTTGTATTGATTAAATGTATTTTAAAATATTACTTATCTTTTGTCTAAATGCCCTTAGGAGGTGGAGCACTTGGGAGATGATTAGGTCATGAGAGCAGAGCCCTCATGACTAGGACCAGGACCCTAATAACATGAATCCAAGAGGGCTAGTTTAACCCTTTCGTCACGTGAAGGCAAAGCAAGAAGGTGCCATTTGTGAGAAAGTGGACTCTAATCAGACAGTGAATCTGCCTTAGTGTTGGATTTCCAGCCCCTAGAAACATGAGAAATAGATTCATGTTTTTTATAACATAACAAGTTTATGATATTTTGTTACAACATCTAGAGTAAGACAAGTACATTTGCAGTAAGCTTTAATTTTACTTAGATGATTTTTTTTACTTTTAAAATAAAGTATTTCATTATAAAATATCCCCTTTCTTTAATTTTATGTTCTGACCCTTAACCAAGAGATAAAATTTTCTTTAGCTTATTTTTCTTTTTTTTTTTTCTATTATATGTTATTCACTGCACACATAGTATTTGTTTGGCTCCCTCATAAGAAAAATTACCTGTAAGCAAAATAATTTTTATCTTTTATCATCTTTATTTTAAATTATTTTGTACATTCATCCCTTTGTTCTTTTCTTGTCTGTCTTAGGAATTTTTTTACACTCTTCTACATTTTTTATTGTTTAATCTTTCAGTGATGTTTCTTTCATATTTGACTACATTAAATTTTCTCCACAAAAATATTAGCCTCCTTACTCATAATAACTTATCAAGGAATACTTTAGATTATTACCTTGTCAACTCAATCTGCTATCCTATCTCCTATCTTCTGATATTTGCTTTTTCAGTTTTATATTTTTTCAATTGTCCCATGTCCACAAACGACCTTGTTTTAAAAAATCCTTTTAAATTATTGTTCTGCCTCTAATAGTAAATATCTTTCAAATAAAATTTCCAGTTTCATCACAAGTTTAATGTTTTTCTCATATTAAAGCGTATTTTCAAAGTTCCATCCTTTTAAAAATTTGTTTTTATCATCTAAAAGGATGAATCTAGATGGGCCTTGGTAAAATTCACTATCTATATAGATCCTTTATGAAAAGTTAAACTGAATGGCTGGTAAAGACAAATATATTATCATTTTTTTCATTGATCAGCTAAAGAGCAATAACAGATAGACAAGGCAATCTTGAGAAGAAATGCTTTGTTAACATTTTTTCTTTCTTATGGCGTTTTTAAGGTGCTACATTTTTTTTTTCTATATAACTTTCATTTGAATCTGGCTTCTGTTCAAGATAATTGGTATGGCTGTGTGCTGCTGCCAGCTCTGTCAGAGAGAATTGTGCTCTTCTATTTCTTTTTCTTTTGGCTATAGTTCCTAAATGAGCCAGAAACAGTCTCACTGTTTTTCATGCTCCTTATCTCTCACTATGAATGAGTATATGTATAAGTGGTAGGTCCACAGAAGCTTCATCAGTGGGTAAAGGCTCCATTACTTGCAATTCCCAGTAAGATACAGTTATTGGATTGCATTTTCTTTCTTTCTTTTTTTTTTTTTTTTACCTTCCAAGGTGACCTCTTAATCTTCAGCGATACTTCTTTTTCCAGAAGAGAGAAGGATAAATCCATCTTCTAAACCTGTCTTCAATTGGTTTAATCCAAATACGTCTTTCAGATTTTTCTTGAGGTGTTTAGCCTGGCAATGATTCAATTACCTAATTTACATTCTTGTGTTTTTCCTCTTATATTACATTGAGTGTTTCAGTTTTTAAAATGCTGTCTTGTTTTAGGATGCTGTAAAAGATACCATATATTTGGTGGCTTAAAAACAACAGAAATTTATTTCTCACATTTCTGGAGGCTGACATTTGAGTGGACTTAATAGTATTCTATTTCAGATTAGGAGGAGCTGTGAAGAAAAGTTTTGCTTTGAAGGAAATCAGATAAATGGTTAAATAACTGGAATAGAATGAGAAGTCATTGAAGACTTTTAAACTTTGGGGAGAGACTGTTTGCATAATGGTAATGTACTGTCATTGATGATAATGATTAAGGAAGGGAAGAATTTCAATATGAAGATGCCAGAGAAATAATTGACAACTGCCAAAGAAAAGTCTATGAGAAAGATTAAGTATGTCATCTTTCTTACTCAAAGCAGAATTTTTGGTCCAGGAAATACCAAGTCCATTGAAATAGCAAAATGTGAAGAATGTGAGTACAGATAGACATTGGTAGGTTGGTAGAAGACAGACTGCTTCTATCAAGTAGTTGATAGAGAGCATTCAAAATCCAAACTTTCTAGGTCCAAACCAAAGCTTTCTGTGTCCCAGCTTTTCGCTACCTTATTTTATTCAATATTTCAACCAATATTTCTTGAGCATCTACTGTTTGCTGAACACTGATTTAGCTGCTGCAGAAATAGTTGAGCAGGAGAAAGATGGTTTCACTTCTTAGGTATTTTATATTATATTCTCGTTGCATCATACAAGAAATATCATACAACAACTCATTGCAGGAAATATCATGTAAGAAATAGCATTGGACATGTTGTAGGTGGGTAATCAAGAAAAGCTCTACCAGGAAGTCATATTTGAACAATGACTTGACTAAAGTGAGGGAGCAAATCGTGAGAATCTGTGAAAGAAAAAATTTTTTGGCAGAAGAAACAATAGGTAAAGAAAAAAAAAAAACCCTAAGTTGAAAAAAATGCCATACTTGCAAAACAACATAAGTATATAAATGTGTGTGTGTGTGCGTGTATTTATATAGAGAGAGAGCTATTACAAAATGGAAGACTGTTGTAAAGATTAAATTCTGCAACATGTGCAAAAAACATATCAAATATTTGAGAAATCTTAAACATTCTGTAAATACGTATTTATTATGAATTTATCAACTACTACTGATGTCCCACTATAACTAGAAAATTAACACATATACAGTAGAATTGTGGGCTTTCTTTCAATTGTGCCTATTGAGAGGCTTTATCTTTATTACAAGAATGTTGTTGCTGGGTGTGGTAGCTCACGCCTGTAATCCCAGCACTTTGGGAGGCTTAGGTGGGAGAATCACTTGAGGTCGGAGTTTGAGACCAGCCTGGCCAACATGCTGAAACCTGGTCTCTACTAAAAATACAAAAATCAGTCGGACATGATGGTGGATGCCTGTAATTCCAGCTACTTGGAAGGCCAAGGCAGGAGAATTGCTTGAACCCAGGAGGTAGAGATTATAGTGAGCAGAGATCTGAGGTGGCACCACTGCACTACAGCCTGGGCAAAAGAGTGAGACTCCATCTCAAAAAAAAAAACCTGTTGTTATTGCTCAAAATACTCTTAGAAAACTTTTGTGGAATTACGTCCAATATTAGTGTATGAATTACAAATATGTATATGCTATGCACACTTTTCCACTGTTCAAAATTGAACTCAGAAGTTAAACTAAAAAAAAATAGGTTTTTTTTAGTTTACAATTTACTACACATCAGTATTTATTTTTGCCATGAACCTCTGAGTTATATGGTGACATTTATTTTTCCAACAATTAGTTATTGAACATTTAAAATATGCTAGGCACTCTTTTAGGTGTAGGTGACACCAATGAGTAAGACAGATAATCTTTTATTTCACCAGGCTCTTGTCCTAGCTTGCAAGATGATTAACAAATACAAAAATAACTAACTAAAACAATATTTCATACTAGTAAGGACTACTACTATCAGTAATAGCAAACTGATACAGTTTTCAAACTGTGAAAAATGCTATTTAACAAAAATATCAACTAATTTGATTTTCATGAACAAAATAGAATAATGTGGTAAAGAATGACTAAGATGGACATAATGTGGGAACAAAACTATCTAATTACATTTAAACTTTTAGCAAAAGATTATTTTCAGTCACATGGAAGCATTAAATAAAATTCATAAAAAGAATGACTGGAAGGAAGGAAAAAAGGAAGGAAGGAAGAAAGAAATGGAAAGAAAAGAGTCAATAAGAAGAAAATAGATGATGCATTATAGTGTTAATGATATTTATTGATCCTGCATTGCAATTAAAGGGAGGTCTGAAACCTAGGAAACTTTGTTTTGATCATGTGCTGTGGGAGAAGAGTGATTAGTTAATCCTTAAGGTTGACTAGTCAGAGATTTGTAAAAATTGTTTCCCTTTTACTCCCAGGAAATTGAATTAGAATATTCATATTAAGGATGGGAGTTTCTTTTTTATTATTTTGTTTTTGACAAATTATAACTATAAAAAATTATGGGGTATACAGTGATGTTATGTTGTATGTATTCAGTGTGGAATGAGTGACTCAAGCTAATTAACATATCCATTACCTTAAATATTTGTCACTTATTTCTTCTATCTAACTGCAACTTTGTAACCTTTGGCCAACATCTCCGCATTCTGCCACCTCCAGCCTCTGATAAACACCATTCTACTCTCTGCTTATACGAGTTTGATGTCTCACTCTCAGCTACAGAATCATGTAAGTATATTTAAATGTCAGTAATGCTTGTTCAAAATCTCGGTTAGAATATTATATGGGAATGACTGTGTTTGTTATTAAGTGTCTCGCTCTGTTTTATTTAGAATAGTATAGATAAAAGCTATTGGGTAATAATAATTCAGAACCATCTCAAAAATAGTCTCAACTAATAACCTCCTCTCAAAATTCTTCCCTGTTTGCCAGTGGGTGATATCTGATGACTGTACACAGGGGTATTGATAGGAGTTTAGTATTTGGTTCAGGAAATGATTTTAAAGATTTCTCTTTTTGAGCCAAATATGGACTCAGATTTTCACTGAATTCAATTGCTCAGGGGTATAATATTTGCTGAAGCAAGACCTCTAGATTCTGCTAGCTATATGCTATATGTCTTCCTTTTAAGATTCTCTGGGACTTCAAAAGTGTAATAACTTCTAGGGAATGGCTCATGTTAATCTACAACAAATCCTCCAACAATTTCAGATTCCCCGAATTCAGTAGGACATTAAGCATTTTCAAGAGTCCCTTGTCATCTCTGTTTCCCTTTCCCTCAAAATATATTTCACACTTTTATTACTCTCATGCATCTCACTATCTCACCACCTGATTCTCAGAAGATCCAACCTCTCATTTCATGCAGATAATATAACTTATAAGGCAGGATATATCTGAACTTTCTGCTTCCATCTACTGTCAATCATTCACATGTAAATATCATCTTCCCCCCCCACCCTCCTTTCCAGTTGCTGTTTCTCATTCTCTCTTATAGTCTATACTTGGATGCTGAGGGAACTCTCTATTTTCCAATTGTATCAGTTATCTAGTCGTCTGTAAACACCTACCCAATAATTTAAGACTTAACACAATAATAAGTTATTTAACTCATGCTTTGTTAGTAAAACCTTTGGGTTTGTTTCATACGGGCAGTTGTTCTTATTTGGTCTCATCCCTTACACAGCTGTTATCATCTACAGGCTAATAATATGTGGAGCTGGCTGGTTTATAACATCTTGGTCTGGGATGATTGGGGTAGATGAAGTCTCTCCTGTGTGTTATCCACTAGCTGGTTTGTCTAGGGTTGTTCACATGACATCAGAGCTCCACAAGCAGTGAGATGGCAAGCTTAACACAGGAGCAATTTTCAAGTATATTCTTGCTTCAATTTTTCTACTGTTACATTGGCCAAAGCAAGTTGCAAAGCCACCTGTATTAAAGACAATTCCATCTTTTAATGTGAAGAGTTACAAAGTCACATTATATTTCAAGATTATAGACATAGGAAAAGTAGAAATGTCATAATAATTTATCACAATAGTTCACAACTTTTTAGTCAAATTAAGTCATGGCTGGATAACCATACAAACATATGCAAGGAATTTCACCCACTTATGGAGGCAGGTTTTGACTATACATTTAATTTGTTTAGTTTCAAATATAGAGCATAGATTCTGTACTTTATACTGAACATTTATCATGAAAATTATTATTGGGTTACTTACTCACTCCTTAGGAATTACAAACTATTTCTTACTCTCTTGTGACACAGTACTTTTCTTGATGATTTTTGCCAGCCAGAGACACCTAGCTGGCAATGCCTTCGCCCCACCTTGGCTGGTGGCTTTGGGGCTGGCTCAGTCCTACCACTGTTTCTGTCAAGTGGGGCATCTTTTAATGAGAATAGTTACAAAGTCACATTATATTTCAAGATTATAGATACAGGAAAAGTAGAGGGCAGACAGCCATGATGTTACAGCCTTCTCTATGCTCACATTTGCTAGGTCCCAAGCTCTTGTCCCACATCCAGGAAGAATGAGGAAACACTAATAATTGAAGAGTGAGGAGAGAGGAGAAGGACTTTATTGAGTGATAGAATAGCTTTTATCAGAAAGGGGATGCAGGGGTGGTTCCCCATGCTTGGGGACGTTTCTCCCAACAGTGTGGCTGACTCTAGGGCTTTTACGGACTCAGAATAAGGAGGTATGTTCTAATTGGTTTGTGAGTATGCAAAGAAAGGCTAAAGAAAAGTCTTCACTCAAAAGCAGGCATGGCAGTGTAGAAAATCAATTAGGAAAGGGTAGATAAATGCAAAGTAGGTGAAGGGTGGGGATCAATCAGAGAAAAGTGCACCAAATGGGAAGACAAGTTCCCAATCTGGTCCATGGATTTGACTTGTAACTTGGCTTTCAGGCTTTAAACTGTCTTTGACTTGGAGGTGGGGTTTTCACTGGAGACATGTCCCATCTTCCTAGGCATTCGTCTGCCTCCTGCTGCTATCACTTGGTTCTAATAAGAGTGCTGAGCACAATGTAGCCACAAAAGGTATAATATTTGCTGATTATTAAGTAGTAATGAAGTCTTGCTCTTTTATAGTTATATCATATTTAAGTAGTATTTTAAACTAAATCTTTCACCATACTTAAGCATTTCTTGGTGTGTTATCTTTTATTATTTCTAAAAACAAGCTCCTTTTCCGTAAGACAAGAAGTTTAGTAGGAATAGTACGGGCTTTAAGGTCAAATAGACAGCTGTTGAAATCATAGATTTTATAAGCCCTATTTGCATATGACTTTGAAAAATGACTTGTTTTTTAAGACTTATTTTTCTCATGCATTAAATGGGACTGATGACACTGACATATTGAAATTGCTCTAAATATTAGAGGAATTTGTGAAATATTAATCTTCATGGTTATGGAGATATAGAGTGATGAACCAGGATGTTTGTGATGGTAAACAATTTATATTGGAAAGTCACAATATAAATATCATTGATCTTACTGAAACATTAACTTATTTTAAGGTTTAGGTATTAAACAATCTAAATGGTATTTTAAATTTCATATATGATTATATTATGTTACGTAATGGTCATAGATTTTTTTTCAGATGAGATATTTTACCAGCATTGCTGGTCATTTGGGACTAACTTAGGAAACCTTGGGGCATGCAGGCTCTTCTCCCCAAAAGAGTATTTCTTAGAGGAAAAAAAAAGCAGTGATATAAGTAAAGCATATAGTACAGTGTCTGGTATAAAAAAATCTATATTAGAATTCTGTGGCTACTTTTCACCACTGAGACTGCTTAAAATAACGTTTCAGAAGTTGTAAACAATGTTCCTTTGAATAGTTCAGTACCAGAAAACTTTTGGTTCCTTAATTCCGTTCTTTAATTCTGTATATACTATGTTTTCTAAATATGTGTGTAAAAATATTATAGATGGGTTGGGAGTCTAATTCCAGAAACTGAAAACATTGAAACTTTATTTCAGTTACTACAACATAGAGTACAGATGTTCTTTTATTGAAACAGGTACACTTGGGGACAGTCAAACATTTTCAGGTGTCTTGTAGTGGGTCATCTTTATCATTAGGAGTTCTAGTTATTATTTCTAGGTTTTCTACATAAAAATTAAAATAAACTTTATATATGGCTTTCAAAATACCTTTTCCATCTTCTTGAAATCCTGAGTGTCACTGAAGCTAATGATCTTTATATTTCTATACTGGGTCACACAGTTTGGAAAACCTGAATATCTGGTCATGAAAGACTTTGGCTTGTTTGTTAAAAATGCAAATCCCTACTTTCACTTCCTACTTCTGAAACCAAATCTGTATGAACAAGACTTTGGATTGGTATGTCTGTTTCTCAGAAACTCTTTTAACCACTACACTTGGATGTTGTAGCTGAATCATCTAACTTTTCCTGGTCCATGGCTCATGACTGGCCTCGCAATGCTGTAAGGAACAGACTGTTCTCCCAGCTCAGTTTTCTGCACATTGAAAGTGCTACTTACTGCCTATGAACCACCTTGCTCATGTCATACCACTCTTGCCCATCCTGACTCCATTCATCTTACTCATAAAGTCTGTGAAAATATGACTACGATAGGAAGAGTGATTGGTAAAAGAGCAAGAACCATGGTATTCACAAAATTTCCTTGCTGGGACATTTCTGAAAAGAAAGAGAATGTAGGCTTTGCACAGTGTGATGCAACTTTGAAGGTTTCTCTGTCTTTTCAGTCCTTTCTGCCTGATTTACTGAAGCCTGAACATTTCCATCAGGAACAACTGATGGTAGGGTAGCTAATGCTATGATACTTAGCCCAGAATAATTGTTAGTCAGTTGATGTATGAAATGATAAATTAATTATGGAAAACATGTTTTCGGGGTGTTAATAAGTAATTCATGAGTGTGTGAACTGCATTAAATTTGATGTTGTTAAAATCAATTTTATTCTTCCTATAGGAAAAAGTAATTTAAATTTCAAATCCCTACATATTCCATTGAAATGCAAGACACATTATTTTGAAGCTACGTTGCAGAAAGTTTGAAAGATTTACTAGATATTCCTGTTCCTATGACTCCTGCTTAACTTTGCTTAAAGATTGCTCAATAAAGGAAGAATGAAGAATTCTATTGAATCACAAGGTATATTGTGAGATCTTAGACACTGCCATTCAGCAAGAAGGCGGTGTTCTACGCGAGCAAAAGCAAGGAACCTCTGCCAACCAGTAATCTGGGAAGACGACTCTGGGCCTCAGATTAGATTGCAGCCCTCAATAGTAGTAAATATACAAATATTGTATCTGAGACACAAAATTATACCACTTTCGGCCGGGCGCAGTGGCTCAAGCCTGTAATCCCAGCACTTTGGGAGGCCGAGACGGGTGGATCACGAGGTCAGGAGATCGAGACCATCCTGGCTAACATGGTGAAACCCCGTCTCTACTAAAAAATAACAAAAAAAAAACTAGCTGGGCGATGTGGCGGACGCCTGTAGTCCCAGCTACTCGGGAGGCTGAGGCAGGAGAATGGCATGAACCCGGGAGGCGGAGCTTGCAGTGAGCTGAGATCCGGCCACTGCACTCCAGCCTGGGCGACAGAGCAAGACTCCGTCTCAAAAAAAAAAAAAAAAAAAAAAAATTATACCACTTTCTTGCACTTGTAGAAAGCCCTGGATAAAACAAAAAGTATAAGTAAAAATTACCAAATCAATGTATAGTGCACTTTATTGAAATGGGAAAGGTTGGCCGGGCGTGGTGGCTCACACCTGGAATCCCAGCACTTTGGGAAGCCAAGGTGGGCAGATCATGAGGTCAGGAGATCGAGACCATCCTGGCTAACACGGTGAAACCCCGTCTCTACTAAAAATACAAAAAATTAGCCAGGCATGGTGACGGGCGCCTGTAGTCCTGGTTACTCCGGAGGCTGAGGCAGGAGAATGGCTTGAACCCAGGAGGCGGAGCTTGCAGTGAGCCGAGATTGCGCCACTGCACTCCAGCCTGGGCGACAGAGCAAGACTCTGTATTAAAAAAAAAAAAAAGAAATGGGAAAGGTTCCTTTGTCTCCCTCACAGGACATGTGATGGAAACATTAGACATACCAATCCAATGGGGGAATGGCTAACTTCCTCAGTTCCCTGCTGCTCAAACCTCTAGGTGAGCATACAGATGGGCAGTTTGTGGGGCTCCGACCCCATGACAGTGTCTTTTTTAGGGGAAACAAAAAGCAGTTGTATAAGTAAGGCGTATAATACAGTGTCTGGTATAGGGGTGAATGTTCAGAGCTTCTGAAGCCCCTGTGGGCATGTGTTACAGGATGCTCTCTTAGTTTGCCATCTGTAGATGGCTTGTGTTAACCAGCTCAGTAAGACCCTCTACCTTGTCGCAATGACAGAGGGCTTTCTGTATCCCTGGTTCTTGCCTTGATGTACCCGAAGAATTGGATCACACGTGGGCTTGGAAAGTGAGTGCTAAGTTTTATTCAGTGGAAGTAACTCTCTGCTGATGGGGGAGGTAGAAGGGAGATGGTTTTTACCTGGAGTTGGGCCACTCCTCCTACTGCCCTGGCCAAACTCAGCCTTGTTGCACTGGTCGATGGCCTGCAGGCATGCCAGCATCTATTGGTGTGCTCTTCGGCCAACGTGGTCTTGAAGACCAGCTGCTTGTGTCTTCTTCTGCCTATATGTTCCTCTCACTGGCCAGCAGCTTCTGTCTCTGGCTTGCTAGGATCTCGGGTTTTTATAGGTCTAGCATGGAGGTGTGGTGGGCCAGGGTGATCTTGGGAAATGCAATATTTGAGTGCAAAGGCAGGAGTGTCTGTCCTCATATAGGTTCTTGGGGGTGGAGCCCTAGCCAGGGACCGCATAGTCCTCTCTCCAGCACCTCCCCTCCCTGCTTTTCTTATTATTTAAAGGGACCATGCTCTTCCCTTCCCAGAAATCCTGTATCATTTTGACATCTTCTAGGTGTGGGAGAAAAAAAAAGTTTTATAAGGTTAAGTATGCATGATTAAACGTGTATTTTACAAGGAAAGAATTTCGTGCCAAAGATTGCAGAGACAAAAGTAAAATATACTAACAACAGCATTGTACCTGAGCTGTTTCACCCTAGTGAAAGAAATTAAACCTTGTATTGGGAAAGGTTAAACTTTAGAAGAGAGATAACTCTTCTTGCCATATGTTTAGCAGTTAACATGTGCACCCTGGGAATATCTGTATCTCCTCTCTCTTTCCCAGGCCACCTTGTCTCTATTATAAATGACTGAGGTAACCACTTTCAGGAGGTCCTCTAATGTACTATCTGGTCTCAGGGCCTATTTCTACAACTTTCTCCTGATATTTGGGGCTGCCTGAGTAATAAATGTATCCTTTAGGATTAGTTGTCCCTCGACTGAATCAGGAGATAGAGAGGTGTGCTTTACCAAGGCCCCTCTTAGCCTTTCCAGGAAGGCAGTGGGATCTTCATCAAATTCCTGGTCGATCATGGACAACTTAGTATAATTGAGAGCCTTGGTCCTAGTTCTACGTAAGCCTTCTATTATGCACACCTGAAAGTGACTCCAGTCACTCCAGTCTTCCACCTCATCATTGGGATCCCATTTAGGGTCATTCACTGATACTGCTTCTCTTCCAGTTGGGTAATATTCACCCCCTTCCCTCATGCTATATGTGATGCAAAGCTCATCCCCAAATCTCTCTGCTGCTTGCAGAGCAGCCTGTTTCTCAGTGTCTGTCAGGGTCTGATTTAAAAGTCACATAACGTCTCTCCAGGAGAGTTCAAATATTTGAGTGAAATTCTGGACAGCTTCTATATATCTATCAGGGTCATTTGAAAACTTGCCACGATCCCCCTTAATTTGCTTTAAATCCTATAAGGAGAAAGGGGCCTGGACCTTACTGAGCCGGAATTCACTGGGCATCTGTTGCAGGGGCAAGAGTGAGACTGGGGATGTCTAGAGTGAGGATTTCTAGAAGGCAGCAAGTGAGAGGCGGAAGCTGAATAGGGAAGTCAGGGTGGACCCAGAGAGGGCGGGGCAGGGCTAGAGGGAGCTGTCTTCTCTTCTGGGGGTGCTTCTGGGACTCATATCTTTAATTCCCTGGGCTTGCCCCTTGCAAGCCCTGGGAATTCCTGAGGTGGCAAACAGGAGCCCTAGATCAATCCCACATTGTCAGCAAAGGTCTAGATTGCTTTGCAAGGCATAGAAAGCATGTACATATGGGGCCTCAGATCATCTGTCTTCATGTCTACAGAAAAGTTTCAATTGCCAGATGGTATCGAAATGAATGACTCTTTCCTGAGGCCAATCCAGTCCATCCTGTAAATCATAATTTGGTCAAACCTTTGTGCAGAGGGCAATAAGGCATTTTTCCACCATATTCTGAGGGTCAAAGCAGTCCCAGTGGTTCAGGATACACTCCAGAGGAGTATAAGCTGGCGGTGGTGAGAACTGGTTGCTCATTCTGAAAGACAGAAAATAGAAGTGTTCCTCATTCCATTCCTTCTTCAACAAGCACTCAGGGTATGACAGAGAGAGAAAGTGAGTGTCCTCCTTTCACGCTCCACCCCTTATCCCTGAGCCCAGCAGCCTTGGCAGGTGCTGGCCATGAGTACCAATGGGCAAGTGGAACAAGGGAAACTTTCTCGTTTCAACTGGGGGCTCATCTGGTGGGGTGGCTGGCTTCTTCAGTGCCCTGCTGCTCAAACCTCTAGGGGAGCATACAGGCAGGCAGGCTGTGGGGCTCCGATCTAGGCAGTGTCTAGGGGTGAATGTTTACAGCTGAAGCACCAGTGGGCGTGTGTTACAGGGTGCTCTCTTAGTTTGCTGTCCATAGGCAGCCTGTGTTAACCAGCTCAATTAGACCCTCTACCTTGTTGCAAGGATGGAGGGCTTTCTGTATCCTGGGTTCTTGCCTTGGTGTACCAGAATAATCGGATCACACATGGTCTTGGAGAATGAGTGCAAAATTTTATTGAGTGGAAGTAGCTCTCCTCCGATGAGAGAGCCAGAAGGGAGATGGTTTTCACCTGGAGTTGGGCCACTCAGCAGCCCCGGCTCTCCTCCCACTGCCTTGGTCAAACTGTGCCTTGTCCTGCAGGTCGATGGCCTGCTAGAGTGTCAGTGTGCTCCTGATGACCAGCTGCTAGTGTCTTCTTACACCTATGTGTTCCTCTCACCGGCCAGCAGCTTCTGTCTCTGCCTTGCTGGTGTCTTGGGTTTCTATAAACCCAGGATGGGGGTGTGGTGGGCCAGGACGGTCTTGAGAAATGCAACATTTGGGTGCAAAGGCAGGAGTGACTGTCCTCACCTAGGTTCGTGAGGGTGGAGCCCTAGCCAGGGACCCCGCCCTCCTCTCCCCAGCATTTCCTTCCTCGCTTCCATGTCATTTAAAAGGACCACACTCTTCCCTTCCCAGCACTCCTGTATCATTATGATGAAGCGTTAAAAGTATCATAAATTTATTTTACACAGTAGGATGCATTTTTCATCAAAAGATTTGACTTTGAAATTATGTTAATGAAAATTGTGGTCATTCTTTGCCTTTTCAGTCTGTAACACAATGAAGAAAAACGAAGTTATTCAAGCCTGCTCCTCAGGTAACCATAGATACACATTTTCAGCCTAGGTTTATTTAGTTTTAATGACAAACATTTATTTATTTTAAGTACTCCCTAGAAAACTAGTTTGTAAAAACTGGCATAGAAGAAAATCCCTATGCATTGTCTTTGCGGAGAACTACCTTATACTTGCTATACTTTATACTTGCAGTTGTCTGAAGGTTAATTCTCATAAAGTTTATTTTTAATAGTCATGTATAATTCTGTCCTTTTATTTCTTGGATATGTGATGTCTGATAACAGCTTTGGCATATCATTATACAGTTAAAAAGACATACCCAAGACAAGGTATCAATATGTATGTTCTTCCTTTCTCTGATTTTAAAAGTACAGGAGAAGGCAAAAAAAAATGTCTTAGATTATTTCTAATTATCATCCTTGTATAACCTACACCATAAAATGCTAACAAAACTGTTACCTTTTAAAATAATCTAGCCCTATAGTAAATGTGGAACTTACTTAAACTTGCATTTTAACAAAAAAGAGGACTCTTTTCTAATTATTGGACTTTTTACTCTTTACTGTTTTATATAAGAGTTTTACTATTTGAAAAATTCTATTAAATATGCTAGAATATTATATTTAGCAGCAAGCACTGTATAACCAGCATGTTGGATTTTATTTCCCTCAAACAAGTTTAAATTAAGAGAGCCAATGATACTAGTTTTCAAGTATGTGAATACAAATTCATTAGTGACAAACTTCACTTACAAATACTGAAATATATATGTTAAATAAAGGACACTTATTTGAAAATATTTGTAGTAAAAATTGGACTCTTCAATGTAGCAAATTTTATTTTGGGAATTGAAAATGTATCATTTCTAGAAGCAGCAAAATAGATTTGGGGTATATCTTCTTAGGGTTTCTGAGTCCATTCTGAAAATGCCAGGGTCTTCCTTTATAAACAAGCAAAAGAAAAAGGCCTAGTGATGAGCACTGTGGTAGGCAGAATTCAAAGAGGTTCTCCAAGATTCACCTAATGTATATGCCCTGTGTAATCCTATCATGGTGAGTGCAAGAGGAACCCTTGACTCTGGTTGGGTATTGCTGTCTTCATTAGATTATGTTTTGCTCTCAGCATTACGGGAGAGTCACAGTAGTGATTGAATTATATTATATGGGACTAACTACATCATAGCAAACTGGAGAAAGGCTTACTTGTTGACCTTGAAGAAGCAAACTGCCATGTTATGGAAAGGACCACAGGGCTGGAAATGCTAAGTGGCCTCTAGGAGCTGAGAGGCAAGAAAGCAGATATTTTAGCCCAGCGACAGCAAGGAACCTCTGCCTACACCCAGTAATCTGGGACAAAGACTCTGGGCCTCAGAGAAGATTGCAGCCTTCAGTGGTATTGATTGCAGCCCTATTAGACCTGAGCTGAGGATCCATTTATCATGCATCTGTAGATAACTTGTGGATCCTCTGAGATAATAAACTTTTTTTTTTTTTTTTTGAGACAGAGTCTCGCTCTGTCGCCCAGGCTGGAGTGCAGTGGCCAGATCTCAGCTCACTGCAAGCTCCGCCTCCCAGGTTGCCATTCTCCTGTCTCAGCCTCCTGAGTAGCTGGGACTACAGGCGCCGGACACCTTGCCCGGCTAGTTTTTTGTTTTTTTTAGTAGAGATGGGGTTTCACCGTGTTAGCCAGGATGGTCTTGATCTCCCGGCCTCGTGATCCACCCGTCTTGGCCTCCCAAAGTGCTAGGATTACAGGCTTCAGCCACCGCGCCCAGCCATAAACTTGTTTTTTAAATGCTGCTAAGTTTGTAGTAATTTGTTATGCAACTTAAACCACAAACGCAAGCATATTCCTTTTTACAGATATCATGTAAATAGTATGTTAACAATGTAGTGTTAAAATAACTTAAATATATATTTCTTTAACAAAGTGAGGGGCTAGTAAATTATTTTTACCTGAATTTCCTTCCATAACAGACTGACTTTAAACGGCTCACTTATTCACTCTTTCTTTCCAAAAATATTTATTTAGCGCCTCTCTTGTTTTCGGGATTTGGGATACATCTTTATAAATGATCCTGCATTCAAAAAGCTTGCACTGCAGCCAAGCACACTTGATAAAGTAAGCTGGGCTTAAAGACAGGTTTAAACAACTTTTGTCATTTTATCATTAATAGTGGGAAAACACATATTTATTGATATTTACTAATATTGGCTAATATTGAACAGAACTATTTCTACTACATCATTGTTTGTTCTCCTTTGAAGTCATTTTCCTGCTACAAGTGATAGGTAGCCTTAATCAGTGCTTCTCAAACTTTAATGCACATAAGAATCACCTGGGGATCTTGTTAAAGTATGGGTTCTGATTCAGTAGGTCAGCAGTAGGTCCAGGATTCTAAATTTCTAACAAGCTCCTAGCCATGCTGATGCACTGGGCTGAGGCTCACACTCTAATGTAGCAAGAGTATACATGACCTCTGCAGGTTTCTGCTCAGATCAAGGAAGCTACCTCACTATATTTTACCGCACACTTTTGTGTTGGCTAAAACCAGAGTCTCTACTTTCAGAAAAATTACATAGCTAAATAAATATTTTCTTATAGATTAAATGTATGTAGCTGCAGAAAAATCTCTGAGACTTTCATTTGCTTTATTTTCCTTCTTTCCCTAACATTAAAAAACTATACATTTTTACCATAAGATTTTGAACATTGGTAGAAACATGCCATGTTCTTGGGGAGGAAAAAGAAAAGACTATAAAAATGTTACTGTACTTCAATTTTTAAAATATTTAATACATCCTCAATCAAAATAATACTGGATATCATTTTGAACCATAACTAATTTTGAAAATATTCAGAAGAAATAATGAGCAAGAATAACACATCTTCAAAATTAAGAAGAAAATAAGGTATGGCAGCCTATCTGAGCAGTTTAAAAACCGAGAAGTTTGATCACTTTTTTTCCTCCTCCTTTGTACATCTGCCTTCAATAAAATAATACCAAGAATGTTACAATAAAGGTGAAAACTAGTTCCAGTAATAATTACAATATCATAAATAATGAAGATTTTCATTTTAAATATTATTATCATTAAATAGCAAATTAAATAATTAAATGAATCAAAATCCAATTATATAAAAATAAGAAAACTTGGGAGAATATGTACCTCATTCTAGATTTGAGAAGGATGTTTTAAATATGAAAGAAACAGAATAAATTACAAAGGCAAGTAAAATAATCTTGGAATTCTTAGTGGAGTTTTTATTACTAATGTATAGAAATATAATTGCTATTTGCATATTGCTCTTGCAACTTGTAACTCAAGGGACCTCCTTGTTTCTAGTAGACATTATGTGTATTTACCTAGGATTTTGTTTATACAAGATCATGTGACTCAGCAACACCACACCAAGAAAAAAGACTGTTCTAGTTATTTCTCTGTATCCTGGCTGGTATTTATTTTCTCATTCACTTCCCTGATAATGCTGGCTAAAACTTCAAATATGATGATGAATAGAAGTGAGAGCCAAGATATTTGCTTTCTTTCCAATGTCATGACAAAACTATCAGTTATTTACCACTAATATTCTATTACCATGAATTTTTTAAAAATCTGGTCTGGGCGAGGTGGCTCACGCCTGTAATCCCAGCAATTTGGGAGGCCGAGGCGGGCCGATCACGAGGTCAGGAAATCGAGACCATCCTGGCCAACATAGTAAAACCTCGTCTCTACTAAAATCCAAAAAAAAAAAAAAAAAAAAAATTAGCCAGGTGCGGTGGTGCATGCCTGTAATCCCAGCTACTCGGGACACTGAGGCAGGAAAATTGCTTGAACCCAGGAGGCGGAGGTCGCAGTGAACCAAGATCGCGACACTGCATGCCAGCCTGGTGACAGAGTGAGACTAGGTGTCAAAACAAAAAAAAAAATCTGTATTAGAATGATGAGTTACGTTTTATTCATAGTTTGTTTAGCATTTTTATCATGAATGCGTGTTTACTTTTTAAAAACATTTTATGCATCTATTGTGATAATCATACTTTTTGGCCTTTACTTTATCAGTAGAATATTTGAAGAAAAATGGCACTGGATGAAAAGTAGGATCCTCAGAAAAGAATGATTGACACTCAAAATGATAATGTGGATAAATATAATTACATATCTCTTTTGCTGATTTTTAGGTTTTGATAGTCAACTGAATAAAGCAATAACTTATGTAAAATTATATATTCTCTGATATGGTGTTTATGAAATATGTATACAGCTAAACACTATAGCTGAAGCACAAAGGAAAGAGTGGTATGCATAATAATACATAATAAACCTATTTGCTTATGCAGGGGGTGTTATACTATATTTGACAGTAGACTGTGATAATTAATGGTAGCATTGTAATCTCTGTGAGAGCCACTAAAAATATAAAAAATTGACTATAAACCAAGCAATTAGATAAAATAAAATACTAAATAAAATACTTAATTGAAACAAAATAAGTCAGGAAAGAACAAAAGAAGAAGTAACAAAGATTGGAGGGGACCAGTACACAACAAACAGCAAGATTACAGACTTAAAGACTACCCTAGCAATAGGTTCTGTAAATTAAAAAATGAACTGTACTATACACTCCAATGAAAGGCAATGTCAGCCCAAATAGAAAGCTATGTCTTATTTACAAAAGACATACTGTATAAAAAAAGTCACAAATGGGTTGGAAGTAGGCGGATGGTAAGATCTATACCAAGCAAATGCAATGCACAGAAAAGGCAGAGAGAATAATAATATGAGCCAATACATACTCTAGGACAAATAGCATTTCAATAGATAAAGCGAATATTGTACAATAACAAGAAAATCAATTTGTAAATAAGAGATAATTGTTATTTGTTGTGATGTAACACATAACACAGCTTCAAATACCTTAAGGAATAATTAATAAACCTAAAAACACTACATCTATATTTATTTATTTATTTGAGATGGAGTCTCGCTTTTTCACCCAGGCTGGAGTGCAATGGTGCAGTCTAAGCTCACAGCGATCTCCACCTCCTGGGTTCAAGCGATTCTCCTGCCTCAGCTTCCTGAGTAGCTGGGATTACAGGTGTGTGCCACTATATCAGGTTAACTTTTTTGTATTTTTAGTAGAGATGGGGTTTCACCATGTTGGCCAGACTAGTCTTGAACTCGTGACCTCAAGTGATTCACTCACTCACCTCAGCCTCCCACAGTGCTGGGATTACAGGCGTGAGCCACCGCACCCGGCCCACTACATCTACTAAATTATTTTAATTCCAAATTTCTATTCTTATATCTACTTACAAATTGAATTCATAATGAAAAATGTTTTCATGAAGAAAGACCATTTATAGAAGGAGAATATTTTCCAACTCATTTTTGAGACCACCATTACCTTGATTCTGAAATCAGACAAATGCAATACAAATGTATCTCTATTTATCAATTTATACAACAATCAATCAATTGATATCTATCTTATCAGCATAAATTTAAACAACCATAGAAAATATTAGAAAATTAGCCATAAAAATACATACCCACTGGTACAGACACACATATATGTTTCAGTGTGGGACAACACAATATAAACACAATATAAACTTAAAATTTGAGTACATGTGCAAGTTCTCCACATTACTAGTTTCTATTATTTTCCATATTGATGAACTGAATATTTATCTTGAGTAAATTGATCATGAATAATAATGATGACATCTCTCTTCCTCAAAGAAAGAGTGGGAGAGAACAGATTTCTATGGACATTATGTGAGCGTCTGGACTCAGATATATCTAAGGCAAGACAGACTTCATGAACTTTTCAATTATAAAACTTAATATGTTTTCCTTTCAAACAGTCTCTCAATTTTAATTGAAAACTGAGATTCCAGAGTAATACATAAGATTTTCCTTTTCCTTCGTATTCCAAATTATAACCAACAAATATAACTATTTTCAAAATACGCATTTGTAGAAGTAAATCTGATTGAAATATCTGCTTTCCACATGATGATTTCTTAAAGATGATTTAAAAAGCATTTTACTCCACCACTTCCTCTACTTCACTCTCTTTCAAGTAATGTGATAAAGCAACACTAATCCAGAGACAAACTTTATTGAAGGTAGGAAAATGTTCATAATTTATCAAAGTTAGTATATTTGTCTTCAACTCCAGCTTTATTTCCATGGAAATAATAAAGCCACCATTTGAAAGGCAGCAGAAGTTCATGTGTCTGTAATGGGCTATAACTAACAAAGTTTCATATGTAATCATAATCAGTTTCTAAAGGAAACTGTCAGTTGAAAACTGTGAATCTGTTATACTGCAAATAGAAAACTGATTCTCTCTCTATGCTATATAGCTTTTAGATTAATTCTCCCAGATATCCTTTATATAAAATTGAAGAGCATTTTAGGTAGTAACCTAAACTTTTGACATTTTTAGGTACTTAAATATCTAGACAAATTAGAACTTCATGTTCAAATACAGTTTAAAATTTCTTTCTCAGACCCAGTTTAGACTGAATCATAGTTTGATAGCCTGAGCACTTTCGTGGTTAAAAGAGGTTATAGTCATTTTTTTTCCTCTTAATATCCACTCATTGTCTTCTCTTTTGCCTTCACAATATCCCAGTGAGGTTGATGACAGTGAATAAGATGAACTGAAAGAAAAGGTGGCAGAGGGAGTTTTACTTAACTGCGCTGTGAAGTTTTTCTTTAGCTGCTTGATGACTTGCCATTGCTGGCTTCCAAATGGCAGCTCTCTCACAGGATGCATTGTAGTTTTACGGTGTAAAATCTCTGTCCCATTTAAGCTTTCTTCATAGTATTATTTCTGATGTGTGCTGTGCAAATTGAGGCTGAATTGTGACAACTGCATCGCTCCTTCCCCTCATGGTTTAACAGAGGGCATCCCTCTTATAACTCTCTGGTGCTTCTTATCAGAATTTAGAGGAGAGACTATGCATGCTTTCCTCCAGGGAGAATGGTTCAAGTCTATATTTAATCAAGAACTCCTCTGTCTTTCTAAATGGAGCCACTTTAAGTCTTCCTCATTTGATTTTTAGGAGACTAGGATGCAACACCTTCACCGGAAATGGGATAGAGAAATGTCCTGGAACTCCTATAAATTATTACCAGAGTTTCTTCTTTGGTTAACCTGTAGCTAGCTGTTATGTAGCCTAGACAGAAATATGGCTAGCATGTTTATTTGTACTGACTCAAAATATATTGTTCTTCATAGTAATCAAAGATACCGACCTACAGTGACTTTAAAGGTAGATGTACATTTGTTTTTATTTCCTCACCTTAAAGAAAGTCTGAAGGTAAGAAGTGAGAAGTGAGAAGTGTAGGAGAGTTGCCAGTGGGCATTTTATAAAACGCTTCCAAATGCCTTTAGTTACGGTTGAGCTAAAATAATCTATCAAATAATCACGAAGTTTCATGACCTGGTGTCATGCAGAGAAACTATTTTCCACGTTATTTTGTCCAGTATATGTTTGTTTGAGGTACATGATAAGAATTTAATGCTAGATAATTATCTAATCTATGGACAACCTAGGTATACTGAAGAAAAATTTATGTAAGGAATTTTATTTTAATATGAATTTATAAAAATACAGACTGTAAATATTTAAAAGAATATATAAAATTATCAAGTTATTTATGTCACTAAATCATTTATTTTTCTCCTTCACTCTGACAAGACAAAAAATAAATGTCTCTTCGTTGTAAAAACCTAAAGATAGGGCATCTTTTTAAAGAATGGGAATGAAAATAAGAGTGTTAGAGGACATTAAGCTGATAGTCCACTTAACTGGATTATTTCTTATATCTTGGTCCTATTTCGGTGGATATAGTTAGTTGATTTCTTTCTGATAGAGGCAGTCCTTATTTTTTATTTGTACATATATTTGAAGCATAAAGCTTTGTCACCATGTGGTATCCATAACACTTCTCCATAAAATATACACTTCTTTTTCCAGTTGCAAAATACAAGGTAATGTTATAATGCAAAGTTGTTTGAAAAACATACTAACTATAGGCTATTTCATATATAAATGATAATTTTGCTTGGGCTATTACAACTGCCTTTTCTTAATGTTTCCTTAGTTACTGAACAAAAAGTTTTGAAATCCAATTTATGATCCCCTTCATTAAGTTAGCATCTATAGAAAAGAGTAAGCGCAGCGGAGGGTTAAACAATAATACAGGGTGTCACAGACCAGCAGATTCTGTGATGGGGTTTGTTGCTGCTTTGCCCTCATATTTTAGGAGGGTCCTTAGGATCAATGTCTGTAGAAGGAAGAGGAAAAACGCCAGCAGAGAGAGAAGCTGAGCTGCAGTACGGGCCTAGCTACAGTCTCTTCTAATTATACAGGAAAATTCTGGAAATGGAATATCCAAATTGGTCCTGAGTTGGGATGACATGTCCAGGGATTTCTACCCCTAAACAAAAAGGGGGATGTTTTTGGGGAAAGACATATGTCAAATAAGATAAACTCTGAAGTGATTGAGAGGTGGAGGTTCTTTGCTGACAGCTTTGTTGTGCCAGTAAGTCCTTTGAAGGAGGATCCCAGCAGTGTATTTTAAAAGTAGTCATTGACTTATTTTTTGATCAAGTTGGACAGCATTCTTTTCTCCTGCTTAAAACATATTTAAAAACAGAAGATTATTAAAAGTGTTTATTTATAGTCTTAGTCCATTTTGTGCTGCTTCAACAAAATACCACAGACTGGATGATTTATAAAGAACATATCAATACCCTTATTTCTCACAGTTCTGGGGGCGGAGAAGACCAAGGCCCAGGTGTTTCGTGACTGTCTTCCTGCTGCGTCCTCAGGAAGGCAGAAGGCCAAAGGGCAAGAGCCCGCTACCTGAGCTGCTACCTGACACCTATTTTATATGGGCCTTAATCTTGTTAAGAAGAAAGAAGTCCTCATGGCCTGACTTAGCTACCCCACCAATACTATCACATTGGCAACACTGAGATCAACAAACCATGGTGAAAATCCCTGACACCAGCAACAGCTGGAAAAATGACAAATCTTGGGTCTAAATGGAGAAGGTGAGAAACTTCTGATTGAAAACAGAAGAGGTCCTGTCACCCCGAGCGGAGAATATGGTGAATATTTCACTTGTAAGGGAAGAAACTGTGGGAGGAGGTAAACAGATCTCTCTCTTCTGCTATCCCATCTCATTTCAGGGCCTCCAATTTACTGACCTCAGCGGAGAACCAGAGGGCAGGGAGCCCAGTGATATTAACTTAAAATCATCTTCCTCGAGCTCAGCCTCATGGCAAGTAGAACATGAAACTGGAAGAGCAGATGTAGTGGATCCAGCACACATTTTTCTTTTACTGTGAAATTCAAAATTCAGAGTGGATACCAGAACACACAGTCTTTGTGTCCATAATAAGTGCAGAGCATTGAATAATAGACTAAGTAGTCAAGAAATATATTATTCATTAATCTTTAATCATTTGCTAGATAGGATTTCTTGTTTTTTATTTTCATACCTTTTATGAAATTTGATAACCAGAGCATTTTCTCAAACATTCAAAGAATGTTCATAGCACGACAGGAAAAGATATTTCCAAAGATTCCCTCTGGCACAGCAGGAAGAAACATGCTTTTGAATATCCGTGTATTTTCTAACTCCATCCATCAGTTTTCTAACTAAATGTCAGTTTTTCCTTCAGAGCAAAGAATATAAAATAGAGAAGTTATTAAATATATAAAAGAATAATTTTCTCAAGTCTCAGGTAATCAAATTAAATACATAGAAAACAATCAATAATGCAGCAAATCAAATTTCTATAAATTAAACATAGGCAAACTGAGAGAGTACACACAATAGCTGGCATTAGCTTTAGCAATAAGTTTACATTCAAATAATTATTTTAAATGCAAAAGAGAAAACCCTGCAACTTAACAGATGACTAATTACTTACTATTATTACTACTATCATTTCTTCACTGTCTATTGTCAAAAACTATGCTAAGCTATACATATATACAATTACATACTATAGAATAACTGTATATTTATTAAACTTTGTTTACTCCTCAGAACCATGTTTTATTTGAAATATCATTATTATGCCTATTGTAGAAGTAAGAAAACTGAAGCACTGGGAGGCTGAGTAAATTGATAATATTCACATATTTATTTAGCATTACAATTTAAAACAAAGTCTGGCTGAACAAATGAAATTCACATTACATAAATGATTATATAGATAACCAATAACTGGATAAAATTATATATATTTTATATGCATATGTGATACACATATATACATATAAAATCAATAATTATAAGCACATTTATTCTCACTCACTGCCACAGAAACTCAAATTGCATTACCATAGACACTTTGTTTCTGTCATGAGCCACCTAGTGTATTTTGCTAAGAACTTGGCAAAATAATTATTTGTATGAGTGAGTAGGGAAAGAACTTTTACATTGGGTGATTTTGTCAATCTCTTGTAATTTACATCATATACTAAGTTTTCTTAATGTGCCTTAATTTACTGAATTATCCTGCATCTTGCGGTTTCAAGAGGTTAATACTATCTTAGTATTGGATATTCAATTTGTTGTAAACTACGCATTACACTCACTGAAGTAGAAAAATAAATAAATAAATAAACAAATAAATACATTCTAGTCATTTGTGTTTTGAGCTTTAATGGGTAACACCAGTGGTGGCACACATGTTACTGCCTACTTAGAAGGGCCAATTTTATATCTGAAGTTCATCAACATTATGGACCTTAGCAACTTATGTCTTTCCTGTGAAAGACATTTCCATATATCACTTTCCTTTTGAACGTTTTATCTCAATTTGATAATTCAAACATTGTGTCTAATTCATATAGGTAGTATCAGTTTCTTTACAAATTATTTTAAGAGTTTTTTATATATGACTCTGGTAGGCTTGAGTATACAACAGGGTGTACATTAATTCATTCATCAACTTGATTTTTAGTATGGGATTTCTATAGTCTAGAAGAGGGTGAAAAAATAAGCATGATATCTGCTATTAGAGATTACACTCTTAACAGCAAATCTCACAAATAAATATAAAATATTAGCTGTGATAATTGCTGTAAAGGTGTGGTGCTATGAGATCAGATAATACCGAGAATTAATTAACCTAGTAAGTGAGGCCAATGAAGACTCTTTTACTAGTGACTTTGGTGAGATCATTTTTCATTTTCTAAACTTAGTTTAACTTCTCCTCATATGGTCAGATTGGTGGGGATTTCAATTTGCTAGGGCTAAAAAGACCCGACTTCCTGAATTTATTCTTCAGGTTGTGACAACCCCCAATCCTTCCATATAAGATTTTGCTATTGTCTGGAGCCACTTACCGGGACATAGGCAAGGGTTCTTGCTTCTGTTCAGATCCTAAGTCCTGTCATTCCCTATATTGATGGAAACTTCCCCAATCTTGAGGGAAGCTGTTCCAAATTCTGATGATTTTGATCACCCTTTTTTTAGTCTTCAAGAACTAGAATCACTTTCTTATTATGAATAATGCATGTTTCTCTTAAATTCTTAGGTTTTTCTTACCTAAAGACACTTAATTCTACCTTGAGGACCAGGGATGCACCAAATGCCATGCATAACACCAAGCTTTTCCTTTGAAATAAATGGAAGGGCCATATAAGAAGCTAAAAACAGTTTCACTCTTAATTCTTTTCACATTTTCCTTCTAATTATCTGAAGCAGTGAGAATGAAACATAAAGGGGCATTTCAATGAATTCTCTTGCCAAAAACTCATTCAATCCTAATTCTAATCATATATTTCAATGCCTAGTATGTGTTAAAATGGAATGACAGCAGTTGAACCAAACCTTGGCTACAGTGATGAATGAAACACAAGATTCTCTCTGGAGACAGAGCTTACATATGAGTGATAAAGACATTTTTACACTTTTAGAAGCTAACTAAAAGCAGAAACATTTCCCCCTCACGTTGTTTATTAGAAATATGAAGTAGCATAATGGTTACATATTTTTCAAATATATCTTTTAAAAGTCAATGACTTGCCTGCAACAAAATTAGAAGTTAGCTTTTAAGTGATTTAAAATTTCATTTACTTAACTTCTAATTGACTTTTTGCTAGTTTCCCATTGTTATTCAAACTATTAATTGCCTGTCTCTCCTATTTAGTTGTTTCCAAATAGTTCTCTCTTTCAATATTTTCTTTTGTTTTTAATTGGTTTCTTAATTCTCACAGGATTTTAGTAGTGTTGGTTTTAGTTACATGTATATTCATGAAGGAGCAGAGCAAGCTTGCTATGAAAAAGTACTCAAATTTTAATGTTAAAAATCCAGGCCGGGCACGGTGGCTCAAGCCTGTAATCCCAGCACTTTGGGAGGCCGAGACGGGCGGATCACAAGGTCAGGAGATCGAGACCATCCTGGCTAACACGGTGAAACCCCGTCTCTACTAAAAAATACAAAAAACTAGCCGGGCGAGGTGGCGGGCGCCTGTAGTCCCAGCTACTCTGGAGGCTGAGGCGGGAGAATGGCGTGAACCCGGGAGGCGGAGCTTGCAGTGAGCTGAGATCCGGCCACTGCACTCCAGCCTGGGCGACAGAGTGAGACTCCGTCTCAAAAAAAAAAAAAAAAAAAAAAAAAAAAAAAAAAATCCAAAATATTTCTGATCTATTTTAAACTTTTCCCTTCAACCTCACATATCTTTGTTTTCATATTCATGTAAATTTCCTCCTCATTTTTCTTTTCCATTTTTTGATAATATTGATAAATTGTATTATTCACTACTTTACCCGGAAAGATAGAAATTTATGAAATTCTTCTCATTCATTGCCTATACAATCTTTTCCTGTATAGAACCAGAACAGCCAATCTGTTGAAAAGTGTAGTCAAACAAGATGTATCAAGGTCAGTGAGTATAATTCCTATTAGGATGAGCATAGAATATCAAGTAATCAATTTGACTTTTATGTGAAGTAAGTCTGTGGTTTGAATTGACTGCATGTACCATAAAACTAAAGATAGTTTGAATGTTATGAGGCAATAAGCCACCTGTAAGAACTTAGATGAATCTAGACAACTTAAGCTCAAATCTAGGTAGAGGTAAAGGTTATGGTGAACTAGTAAAATGTTTTTGTGTATTAAACCCAGCATTTTTAAAGACAAATAGTATCTATTTTCATCACAATAAGTTATTTTATTAATTTATAATGGCTTATTTGCTTGTCTATCTCCTACTAGATATGAACTGTATAAGGACAGAAACCATATTTTAATTTTATTATCTTTTTAACACCAATATGTTATACATTACCTGTTACATTGTAGGTTTTCATTATACCTTAATAAATCAAAGGATACTACTATGATAGCCTAATTGCCACTGGATGTAAACAAATAATAATGTCATTTGTAGGTGATTTGAAGTAAAATAAGAAAAACGGACTTACAGTAAGTTTATCAGAAAGATAAATCAAAGTGTCTTCATGCTGTAGCTTTTTGTAATCCAGCTTTTGTAAACCACACAAAAAGTGTGGTTTCTGGATTACACAAATTTTACAGGGTAGTGTCATTGACACAAGCAAATGGACAAGCCTTCTCTACTCCTCCACCAAAATGTGTCTCACCTGCCTATTGTTGATTACTGATGACACTTCCATCCTGGAGAATAGAGTTAGAGGATGCTCTACCATTGAAATCTTCATTTCCCATGAAAATACATGAGGCATGTTTCCCTCAAATACAGAACACAGAGAACAAAATTAATTTATTCTGCTATGAAAGTACTGTGTTTTTTTACATTCAGCATAATTTAAAATATGTATTCATTGACACGTTTTGGACTGAAAAAAGCAAAATACACACTATAGAAGGGCCCAGAATGGCATGTAGGTATTATTTTAGAAACAAATATTCACAGTTCTAGAGAAGGGCCGGCTTAGCCCAGTTGAATGCTTCAGGGGCCAAGGGAAAGCTTTAGTTTGTCCTTGTCTTCACCTGGAGAGGTGTGAACTGCAGAAGAGGAGAAAGTTCTATCCAAAATATGATAGGAATAAGAAAGTTAATATCGATAAAAAGCACTTCTTTTCTAATCCCAACACAAATAATTCACAATGACTTTGTACCTCACTTCTGTTAGAGAAACACCTATCCCAGTAGAATCAATTTCAAGAGGTCTATACCAGAATACAGCTCTTGTTCTGTCGGTGGAAGGAAAGACTCACAAAAGTAATAGGAATCAAATGGCCTGCTTCTGCAGATCTCATCCTGCTTTGGGCAAGATAACAAGGAGAATGCTGACATCTGTGATGAAAGTCCCATGAACAAAGGTTTTCAGGTGTGTGATTTATGGTAGCCGGGACTGTTACGGTGCTTGCCCTCATTCAGTCACACAACTGAAATTGGAATGCCTCATTTTTGTATTAATGTTTTTGGAGACAAAAAGAGTTTGAGAAAGCATATACAAAGATATCAACTTATATAACGGAGTTTTTTAAGTTAAGAGATGTGTGGGAACTTCATGTGAAAATATTCAGATTTATATCAAATGTGAGGGGAAATATACACACTCCTTGTGGCTCAGTCATTTCTTCAGTGAATTCTTTAGGGAGCCAGGCTGACTGCAGGAATGAATCATTCTGTTTGGTTTCCTTCTGTGTGGCAACAGGAGCTTGTTCCTGTTGGCAAAGGCCTATAGTGGTTCAGTTGTGCAAATGATGGGGACGAAGAGGTGGGGAATATAGAAGGGGAGGTAGAAAACCTGTGTAATTCTTTTAGTTTGTTAATAGGAAGCTTATTGTGGACACATATTCAAACCATATCCTACTGATAAGTGATTATCAGTAATACAATTGATATTTCTTATGTCCATCTGCCTTTTTCTGTGTCTATCTCTCTTGTTTGAGTACTCAAGAGGACTGCTATTCATAGGTTTCCTAAGGTCTTAGTATAAGGACAAGGGGAAATATGAAGTTTAACATGCCACATGGACTTGTAATTTGTGAGTTCTTTAAATGATGCAAAGTACCAAATAACTATGGTAACACTTACACCTGTTTCTTATACCATGGTAAGGAACCATGGGCATCAGAAATACCACTGAGGGTGTCAGACAAAGAGATATAATATGATCATTAAAATGATGTGAAGACACTGAAAACTCAGTGAAACATGGTCATTTTAAAGACAATACGGTGATCAATTTTCTAATCATATTTCTATCTATTAAATATTGCTAAAATATTTTATTTTGTGACTTCCTTTTACTATCGCTAAGATATTTATTAACAATTATCAGTGACAAATGAACACATAGTGCTTCTTTAAAAACCAAATATTAGTTGAAGAAAAACAATGTGTGAGTAAATTTTGGCAATTGGTTGTTGATATGAGAATCAAGTATGTGTTACCATATGTATCATCATGCTTTGTAACATATAAACACAGAGTAGTTTGTTGACAAAATAAGCCAATAAAGCACGTTCTCATCAATGTATCATGTTTTGCATTCTCCTTGACATTCAATGCAAAGTTGGAAGTAAGCTTCTTTTAAAACAACTTTGCCTCTTTATATTAAAAATACCTTTTAAAATGAGTATATTATATTTATTATAAGAATAAAAATATAGAGAAATGCCAAATATTTAATTTAATATAGAGATATAACAGATGTGCATATATATAGGGATGATAATCTACAGTATTATTTTTTGCTTGGTATAAAGTATCACTGTTTTCAAAATGTTGTCTTATTTTATATACATCTTATATCTCACCTTTTACAATTTTAGCTTTCTTCTACACTCCAAATTTCTTCTCAATAGAAATGAGAACATTTCCTAATTAATGTATTCATTAAAAATGAAATTTTCTCCACATGTAATATTTCCATTACTAAAGTATAGTTTGTACTTTCTCTTTGTTCCCCCGTCCCCAGCACATTGTCTAAGATATCATCAGAATCACTGTTTCTTGTGGTATTGTTTTACGCAGTGACATCGATCCAGAGATTGGATTTTTGACCTCCTCATTTTTATATCATCTCTTCATATTTGGAGGATGTGCTTGTTTAATGTAAATGTCTTCACGATGAAAACAGAGTTAATACTAGTCCATCTGGTGTCATCCAGATCAATTTTACTTTTATATTTATATAGAGACATAATTAGAGCTTTTGGGTCCACAACTGGCAAAAGAGGTAAACAAAATATAATACGATTCTCACTGAATCATTCCAAAGAGGACATTAACAGGAGCCCATGAAAATTTTGAAAGACACTATCCCAAGGCTATATCCTCAGGGTTGAAATCCAGAAAGAGCAAAATCCCCAAAAATGTAATTCTGGAAAAATAATTTAAAAATTTTAAAAGATGCTTATTCACATTTCTAAAGAGGGAATTTCTTTGAGAAACATATAAAAACATGACAGCCTGAGTGCGGTGGCTCACACTTGTAATCCCAAAGTGATGCCAAGGCGGGCAGATCCACCTGAGGTCAGGAGTTTGAGACCAGTCAGACCAACATGGAGAAACCCCGTCTCTACTAAAAATACAAAATTAGCTGGGCGTGGTGGTGCATGCTTGTAATCCCAGCTACTCAGGAGGCTGAGACAGAAGAATCCCTTGAACCCGGGAGGTGGAGGTTGCGGCGAGCCGAGATTGCACCACTGCACTCCAGCCTGGGCAACAAGAATGAAACTCCGTTTCAGAAAAAGAAAAAAAAGAAAGAAAAAGAAAAAGACAGAAACTTCATAGATCACTTACAAAATAAAATAGGCACTAATACCATTCACATTATTGCAAGCATGAACAAACACTCAAGTATACTAATGACAGTTGCATGGGTATAACAGCTATGAACGGATGAACTATATTCATAAAACAAGAAGTCAAAAAGAGAAATGTATCAATACATATCAGTATAGCTGGTAATTGCATGCACCCGGCTTTATAACTGCAATAATTTGCAAAACCATGATGAGTGATCTGTCATTTGATGAGATCAGTGAAAATTTGTGGTGGGTGACCCCAACCTTATACGAAGCCACCTGAAGAGACGAGGCTGAAGACATTTCCTCTTTCACAAATGAAGATGTAGAAAAAGGACATCTCTTCAACTACTGAAGAAATTTCAACATTTTTACATCTGCAAAGAATGCTTACACACAAACTCAACCTTATGATAATGCACTTTCGTGGAGCCAAATTTGCCCAAAAAATGCACAAAAGAAATAAAACTCTCTATAATTCTCCACACAATTTGTATTTCCATAATTGAAAATGATGCAAAAATGACATACATAATGACAACTTTGACAAAAAAAAGAAAAGAAGAAAGAAACCAATTAAAAAGTAAATTTGACATGAAAAAGTGTATTACAGGGATAGATTATAGGCAACTGCACAGAGATAGTCCATAAGAGCTGGTCAACTTTCACAATCATTTACTACATTTTGAAGTCTGGTATCACAATGAATAGCGGCATTTTTTTTTTTTTTTCTTTTAGGACATGGCTCTCCTCAGAGAATATGTTCACATTCACTTTTTACATGATGCTGACCTTCTAAAAATTATTCTGTGATTTCACAGACACTGGCATCAGTATTTCCCATTACGTTTTCCCATCCTTTTTTTTTTTTTTAAACGATTTTTGTATGTTGTTTTGGGTACACAGCAATCCATTCCACATGCATTTATATGCAGGGCATAGATTTGGTGGAAACAACACTGGTGATCAAACAGGAAGACTGTTGAGTAAGTGCCTTTAAAAACTACCATGCAAATAATTATTTTCGAACCTGTCAGTAACTTCACTGGCTTCTTCGGGTAAATTTGGCTTTAATTCTTTAAAAGCTCCTTGAATGTCATCAGCTGGAAGGAATGCCTATGCAGGCAAATGATATATTTTAAAATGAAAGTTTTCACCTTAAAATGGAAGTTTTGCCATTTTTTGTAACTAATCCAGTTGCCTGAATTTTCTGAGAATGAAAATAAAGGTAATAACAATGTAATCATTCTACCTAACA
Source organism: Theropithecus gelada (assembly GCF_003255815.1). NCBI lineage: Eukaryota > Metazoa > Chordata > Mammalia > Primates > Cercopithecidae > Theropithecus > Theropithecus gelada. Next base: position 22,745,462 of record NC_037685.1, on the reverse strand, counting down.
TGATGCAACTAACATGATTTAACTATCCTGCATACAAACAAAAACGCACTAATCCCGTCCCCAGGATTAGGCTTTCAGGGTTTCAGCATTTGGGGTTTTAATCTTTGGGGATTGCGACTTTTGGAATTTTAGTCATCTAGGATCTTGACATTTTGGGATTTAGACTTTAGGAATTTTGATCTTTAGGGATGTAACATTCAGAATATGACATTTGGGAGTGTGTCTCTCAGGATTTTGATCTAAACCCCACATTAACGTAGCTATTAGAAAGCCTGAATTTCATGAGTCCTTGTCTTTATTCATTCTCTCATCTCTAAAATGACTGGTTATAAACATTTCTCTCTCTCTGTCTCTCTCTCTCTCGCTTTTGCTGTCTCGCTATCTCTGCCAGCCAACATCTTTAGAACACCCTTCTCATGTTCTAAACAGGTCAGGCTGCCAAGGCTGATTCCATAAACTCACTGCAGAATCATTTGCTTCTAGGAAACAGATGTGCGTTATAGGCTCTGTCAAATAGATATGTGCATGAAAGATTTCATTATAAAAAGAAAACTATAGAAAATAAAACCTAATCTAATCTAGAAACTCATTTTACAGGAAAATAAATAGAGCACTCAGTGAATGTTTACAGATTCACTAGTCTTTTCATTTTCCCCAAACTCTTCAAAGTTCATACCCCTGTGAGAAACCACCTAGAGGGCCTAGAGTAAATGTTCTGTATCAGTAAAAGTCTATGGTGATTTTTTAAGAGGTATAATATGTACTCTTGGAAAATAAGGGTTAGAAGTATAAATTGTACTTCTTATTACAACTCCTGACTCATGCATAGATTACTTTTGTTCTTCACTGGGGCATGCTGAGCTCTACTCTATAACAATCTTTGAATACAAAGAAGGAATGATTACAACAGGTTAATTTAACTGAATTATAAAAATTCAACTAAGCCAATTCAGGTTCCTCACGTAATTGAACAAATGGGGGAAAAAGACCAAAAAAGAGGGGTAGAGTGTGTTAATTATTTGATAATACTTGTTATCACCAGGAAATACGGCATAAATGTTGGGGATTAAGGAAAACATGCTCAGAAAGTGTATATTCGCTTCCAGTGGCAGACTCACTCTCTCTCTCTCTCTCTCTCTCTCTCTCTCTGTCTCAAAAGTGGATCAACTAAGGGCTTATATTTTTTAAAGAATAAAGGGCTAGGTCACACCATCAGTAATAGAATCCATACTAAAATGTGCAGTTTGAGAGGGAAGAAGATGAAGTACAAAACATATAATAAAGAATGTCTGTAACAAGTTGCAGAAATAAGAACTACGCATCTACCCATAATTTTCTTTCTTTGTTAAATATTTAATTCATTTATTTAATAGATTCCCATTTTTCCCACTTTATTATACAAGTCTATCAGTGGTTCATTTTGTTTATAAATTAGAGACTGAGTAAGTGGTATGTGGACATGACAGACCAAGGAATATGTAGGGCCCCTGACTTGACTCTGGACAGAGTAGCTAATCAGACTGAATTGTTATCCTTTGGGGATAGTGTAAGCATGCTTTTCTTGAACAAAGGATAGCCTCACTACTTTGCAAAAAAATATTGTTCTGTTTGACATTTAAGTAGGATGTAGTTATTCATTCAAAAATTAGTTTTAAAAATTCTACTGTGCCTGGATATACTATATGATATGATGTATCTTAGATTATGCTAATAGCTATTTCAGATATGAGCATGGTGACTTTATTCAAGTTGCAGAAAATAACTTTTATTATTTTATAATATAGAATACATAGTTATATTTTAAATATCGCCTTTTCTAACTCTATCTACTTTTCGCTTTATACTTTTAGTAAGTTTTTTTATAATAGTTTGATTATAATCTTTCCCAGTACTATTTTTTAAAGCTTCCTTAGTTTAAAAAAATGGAGAAAACCAAACTGTCAAATTTGGGCAGGTTTGTTATTTGAAAATAAACTATACTTTTAAGTTTAAAAAAGAGAAAATAGCCTAAGGAGAAGGTAGATTCTCAGATAAGCCACAGATGTTATTTATGATGTTAAAACACAATTGTGCTATATTTATCATATTACTTTTAAGCATACATAACTATTATATATGAACAAACTATTATATATATATAAATATTATATATGGTATGGGTTTGCATATAAAAATAAATTTGAAATTCAAATCAGGCATGTTTCTTCCTGACACCAGCACTAAAATATTCAGTATCTTTGGTATGTCTGTGTAATATATCAGGTATACATACAAACAATGTAAATATATTCATCTTTCAGTTTTATATTGTGTTTTCATGTTAGATCTGTTCATACAGTATCTTGGAATACTAGGATAGGAGCTCTAGAAAAGAAACCGTTTGCATGTATATGTTTCTTATAGCTGGCATTCATCAATTAGGACTCTTTAGTGACAATCGACTTAGCAACAATTATTAATATATTTTATATTTGAGGTGAGTTCAGATATATATCTATATATGGAATATGACTTTCAAAAAAGCCTTTATACAGTCAAAGACTTTAAAACTTGTTAAATATGTGATATATCTTTTGATTTTAAAAATACTTAATTTTTTTTTTTTTTTTTTTTTTTTTAAGACGGAGTCTCGCTCTGCCGCCCAGGCTGGAGTGCAGTGGCGCGATCTCGGCTCACTGCAAGCTCCGCCTCCGAGGTTCACACCATTCTCCTGCCTCAGCCTCCGGAGTAGCTGGGACTACAGTCGTCCACCACCACGCCCGGCGAATTTTTTGTATTTTCAGTAGAGACAGGGTTTCACCGTGTTAGCCAGGATGATCTGGATCTCCTGACCTTGTGATCCGCCCATCTCGGCCTCCCAAAGGGCTGCGATTACAGGTGTGAGCCACGGCGCCTGGCTACACTTACATTTTTTTTTTATCCACTCTTGTTTTAAATCCTTTTAACTCACCAATGCTCACTTTTCCTGTTTGAAGTTTCCCATCAATAATTTACCCTGAATACAATGTGAGAATAAAACAGACTTAATGTTATCAGTATGTTTTCAATAATCACGGGATCACAGGATTAGTACATCAAAGGTTTAAAAATGAACCAGACAGTCTTCTATTTTTATGCCCCAAATCAACCAATTTAAGAATATGGATGCAAATATTTTCCTCTTCTTTATTTGTTCACTTCAATAGCACTTAATACTAGAGAACTGTGTAGAAATCTACTAGCTATGTTTTATTGAATACTCATTGGTATTTCACAAACATTGAGCAGATCATGTCTGCTTGTGCCTGTACCCATGGTGTTGGTACAGGAGTTTAACTAAGAGGCCAGTGCCAGTTTTTTTTACCAGTCAGCTTGCTAAGCTGCATATGTCCGAATTGTACTGCTTGGACGATTTTGAATATTCAAGCTGTAAACCCTTAAGGTGGGGATTATTTTCACGGGAAATTGCACTGTACAGTATGCTTTACCAGCACATAATAATTAGTATCAGAATGTTCTAAAATGCAAGCCAATTTGGCTTTTGCACATCATATATGAGAAAACAAATATGCCCCAATGCATTTGTTCATTCATCGTCTTTTAAAGGAAAGCTGTTTAAAGCACATTTTATTGTCTGATGTAAATTCTGGTGAGATACAGGACTTTGTTATACACTGACCTGAGATTAACTCTTATTTTTAAGTTGCCTCAGAGTAGAATATTGTGTCCAAAAAAACATTTAGGAAAGTAAAAAGAGAGCTGACTAATTACTGGCTAATACTTTCTTATTCTTATCACACATATGTGAGTCCAGAGTTCTTGAGAGATAGCCAATTATGACACATTTTCAAATCTATGAAATATGACAAAATGACGTTGCTTGCAAATCTAAAAAAATGTGGTTCAGCCTTAATGCAATATGTGCTCTGTCGATGCCATTATGTTTTAATGTAGCTTTGCAATGAGTTCATTGCAAAAGCAAGTGAAAGTAAGTACTTATTAACCTCTTCTTGGAAATGGCTTTTAGACATACTCTTATTACTGAACTGTTGTTATCAATTTCAAAGAACTAAACAGCAGTGTATAGGTAGAGAAGGATAGGAGAATCTCATTTACAGGAGGCAAAGAAACCTAAAAGCTTAGTCCATACCGTGCTGGTAGTTTTAGTTATCTTATGTGTTTCTAAGGTTCTTTCCCTCTTTTAAGCAGACACTGTATACCAATGAGAGGCAATAGCAAAGTTTCAACAGCCAGAGGTTTGTTTTTTTCTCTGAGCTTTTATCCTGAAGTCACGATTTTTCTATTATTTCTTAAATAGCTAACCTCTCTTAATGCTTACTCCTTCATTTTCCTGCTGTGGATGGCTAGAAACAGGTAAGAGTAAAGTGGTGTAAGAGAATATCTCCCTTCTACTCAATAATCAAATTTTCAATTCTCAATTAGTATTGTCAAGTTTCTGGAATTCAAAAAACTACTAGATTAACAGATGGTATTAAATACTAAGTTCCAACAACTTTAATATCTTTCCATAATATTGTTTTTAATGTCTTCTATTCACCTCACTTGTCTCAGACAATGAGACAAGTCTAAGCAAATTAATGAGCACACCTAAGAAGTGTCTTTACAAATTGATTTTATGCATGGCCCATAAACATTTTCCTGTAATTGCGTTGGTCTATTCAATATAGCAACACTCATTGCTGGATAACTAAGTAGTTAAAGCAGCTACCATAGAATCCATATTTTTATACCCCATGATACTAACTCCCGTGTCAACATTATTTGGCCATATTGTGTGACCTTATTTAGGAGAATGGGGTAAAGGAAATAAGTGTGTGATTCTTACTTGAGAAGAGAAATCCCAATCTACCCAGATATCTCACTTATATCTTTGAAAGAATTTTTTTTTTTTTTTTTTTGAGACAAATTTTAAGTTTCACTCTTGTTGCCCAGGCTGGAGTGCAGTGGCGTGGTCTCAGCTCATTGCAACCTCTGCCTCGCGGGTTCAAGCGATTCTCCTGCCTCAGCCCTCAGCCTCCCGAGTAGCTGCGACTACAGGCGCATGCCACCATGCCCAGCTAATTTTTGTATTTTTAGTAGAGACAGGGTTTCACCATAATGGCCAGGATGTTCCAGATCTCCTGACCTCATGATCCGCCCGCCTTGGCCTCCCAAAGTTCTGGGATTATAGGCTAATATAGTTGTCTTAATTCATGTTTTTAATATTCCTTTTTAATCATTAATATAATATTCATATAATATATATTTTATATCCTTTACACAGTGCTAGTGATATTGGGAACCTATTAAAATGTTTAAAATGGAAATGTATGAAAATAACACTATAGTTAAAATTCAGTTTCACAAATGAGAAGGGGAAATGATGTTAACTTGTACTATCTTTTCAGAAACTCTCGGAATTTCAAGTTTACTTGAGCCAAATAAAACATATAGTATTTACGTTAATGTGGATTGATCTTTTATTCCATGTAGCCAGATAGTTTCTTCTGCCATGTACACAAAATTTCTTCAAACCCACATCTGGTCCTTTCTCCTCTTTTGCCTTAACAGGATTGGAAAAGATTCTCTAAGCCTATTGCTCCCACTCTATATTTATCCCAGCACAATCTGGTGTTTCAGAGCCAGAGACAGGGACCATGCCAGCTGAGTCTCCACCACTGAATCAAACCAGCTGATACGATACATTTGAGAAATAAAGGTAAAATATCAAATTGGTTCTAAACATGCATAACAGATGCTATTAAAATATTTTAATTTAGTAAAAATAGTTTGCATTGTTTATTTCAAATGTCTAGTTATCTTGGCATTATATTGGTCCCAAAGTACCTCATGGAGAAAAACACAAAATATATTTTATTTTGTGGGAACTTCAACTTAGATATAGCCTTTATTTATTCTTATAAAATAGTATTTTTAACTTAAGAAATATATCAGCATACATAAACACTGCCATCAGAAAGGTAACCATCTGATTGCCGACATGTAGCATTCATAAAATGAACAATGAAACAGCTTATAAAAAATGAGCCATTTGCCTGTGGTGATATGGTAGGAATGAAGAAACATTTTAAAGGATAAAGATTATAAGATTAATCATGTTTTCATGGAGTAAAACAGACATTCGTCTTAAAATTTCATAACATTTATGGATGGAAGATATGAGTAATTGCAACACTGACAAGTTTCAAAGCCACCTTAATGATTGGGATACAAAATAAGGAATAAAAGCTGTGGAATTTGGTAGGCATATAATTTAGATCCAGCACTAGTGGCCAAACATTTTAGAAGTTAGAGAAAATTCGTGCAGTAAAAAGTGTGAGACCAGACCCTGTTCTCACTACCATCAAATTCAAATACATTTTATGTTTTACTTTTGGGCCATTCCACTTAAGTCCATCTGCTTGAAATGTCTAAGATTTTGTATAATGTGTCATGCTCTTTCGTGTTCCTACTACGTCTTTATCTTTCTCCCTCTTGCATTTAATGAGACACAATTATGTTTGGTACAATATTTTCACAAAAGTGGGCTCCTCCCCTAAACCCCATATAAGCCATTTCCAAATTAAGTAAAGAGTGTTTAGGGCCAGGCGCGGTGGCTCATGCCTGTAATCCCAGCACTTTGGTATTGTCCATCGTATCTTTTTTTTTTTTTTCTGTTGCTACTTGTACATTTAAAGCCATTTCCTAATTCAAGATCACAAAGATTTATGCCTATGTTTTCTTCTAAGAGATTTATATTCTTAGCTTTTACATTTAGGCCTTTGATCAATTTCTATTTACATTTTTTATATTTTGTGATGTACAGATTCATTATTTGGGATTTGAATACACAACTGCACCAACACCATTTGCTGAAAAACCTATTCTTATCCCATTTAATTCTCTTGGAACATTTGTCAAAATCAATTGACCACAGTTGTTAGAGTTTATTTCTCAACTCTCAATTATATCCTATTGATCAGTATGGTTCTCTTTATGACAGTGCCCCACTGTATTGGTTACTGTAGCTTTGTATTGAGTTTTGAAATTAAGAAGTGTGAGTCCTCTATTTCTTATTTTTCAAGATTGTATTGCTTATTCTAGGGCATCTTGCACTTCCATATGAATTTTAAAGTAAAATTAGTGATTTCTACAAATAAAGCAGGTGGAATTACGATAAAAATAGCATTAACCTGTAGGTTGATTTACAAAGAATTACTATCTTAAAAATATTAAATCTGTCTCCCAGGAACATGAGATGTCTTTTGATTAATTTATATATTCTTCACTTTCTTTCAACAATGTTTTGTGGTTTTAAGTGTATACGTCTTGCAATTATTTTGTTGAATTTATTCCAAAATATTTTATTCATATTTACACAATGAGTGAGAATAAGTGTGTGTGTTTCTTGATTTCTTAAGATTTTAAAAATATAGGGCTATGTAACTGCAAACAAATATAGTTTTATTCATCTTGTCCAGTGTAAATGTCATTGGTTCTATTCCTGACTAATTGCCTTGGATAGAACCACCAGTAGTACTATGTTAAATGAAATGGTGAGAGTAGACATTCTTGTCTTTTCATCCTATGAAAAAAGCTTTTTTTTTTTTTCCACGATTTTTTGCAAGGAGTGGGTTTTTAGCATAATTTTTTGTATTATTTTTATTTTTATTCTGACCCTTAAAAGACGTTAAGAAAGTGTGAGAAAGAAAAATGTCAGATCCCTTCCATGTCAGAGAGTGTATTTTTTATAGGTCACAATTTCAACTGATAACGTAATTTGCTATTATATTCTATGTCAAAATTAATATTTTCTGAATGTCTGGTGTTTTCTACAGTCTAATATTGTTGAGAAAATATACACTACAGGCTGTGCACGGTGGCTCACGCCTGTAATCCCAGCACTTTGGGAGGCCAAGGCGGGCAGATGACAAGGTAAGGAGATCGAGACCATCCTGGTTAACATGGTGAAACCCTGTCTCTACCGAAAATACAATAAATTAGCCTGGCATGGTGGCGGGCGCCTGTAGTCCCAACTACTCTGGAGGCTGAGGCAGGAGAATGGCGTGAACCCGGGAGGCGGAGCTTGCAGTGAGCCGAGATTGCACCACTGCCCTCAGTCTGGGTGACAGAGCAAGACTCCATTTCAAAAAGAAAGAAAAAAAGAAAATATACACTATAAGTAACATTGTTATTTATTTGTAGAATAGCTACTATTACTCTCTAGAAGCCTTTAGAAATTAAAAAGAATTAACTGTAATTTTTCCAGAACTGAAAGAAGGCAAATACTTTTAAACCTAATGGACACAGTAAGGTGCCCATTAATGAAAAAAGAAAATATGAGTATAATCAACCATGTAACACATACACAAAAATATGTATGAGAGAATAATTATATGTGATACATATGTGTTTGATGGCTTTTATCATACGTGTGTATATATAATATTCTCTCATGTCACACACACATATAGGCACACATATTCATATGAGGAGTGAGAGAAAAGGAGATGGAGTTTGGGGAGGAGAAAAGAGAGAGAGAAGAGACTGACATATATATGGGGAAAAAGTACCTAAGGATACAATCTATGTTGCTATCTTCAATTATCGGAGGACCATGATGTTATGTGAATTGAGAGGATACAGTAAATGGAAAACAAGTTCAAAGAAAGTAGAGATTTAACATGAGAAATAAAATTGGAGACATAATCAGGAGTCTGATAATAAATGTTTTTTTAATGCCATGAAAATACTTCTTTAGGCCATCAAAATATTTTTAATGAACTGTGGAAATTCACTGAAAGCTGTCAATATGGGAGTAACACATTTGGATGTGTTCCTAGAGTAGATGATGCAGAGTACCATGGAGTTAGTAACAAATGCAGGGAGAACAGATCATGGTTTGAGCTGAAATTTTTGTGGGCAAAAAATAAATGAAGAGAGTGAATCTGTTTCATATAGAAGAAGGGGAGTAGACTGGACATGGGATATACTCAGCCTAGTGAACAAATGAAGGTGGTAATAGAACTGCCTTCAGGTTTTTAGCGTGTGACACTTGGAATAGACAGGGTTAACACAAAAATAATCACTTATGGGTTTGAGGCAGGAGCACTAGGGTAGGAGATGTGAGAAGAAATTGCAAATGAGAAGTTATTGACAACCTATATTTGTATTAGCTGTTAAAAATTCAAATTTTAGAAGTTTTATACGGGGCTAGGTATAATGGGAGAATTATTTCCTGAAAATTGTGACATCTAAATTGAGATATAAAGAATATAGGAGTTAGTAAAACTAAATTACTCTTTAACCTAACATTCTAGACTCTTTTGTAAATAGCTCCTGCTCATGTTTTTAAGCTTGTCTCCAAATAGTCATCTTTCTAATCATTTTGTTCTATCAATATTGATGTACTTATTCTTTTTTCAGAATGATTTTTATGTGCTACATCCACCCATGTTTACTATGTCATTTTAATGAGAATACTAGTAAGTCATAAAATAAGATGGGTTGATTTAGTTGTTTATTCATAAATTTATTATTAGTCTCCTACTTAGGAAACAGAATGAAATGACTATATTCTCTCTATAAGAAACAATATCTCATATCTGACACACAGTATGTAAATATGTGATTTGCGAATGTTTCAAGTTGCAAAACGAGATTATTACGCATGAATTTGTGTTTAGAATTTCATTAGTATATTTTTAAAGCCATTTAGTGATCATATTTCAGAAATCAGAATAAAGCATGCCTAAGTCTCCATATAGATTTCTGTGGAAGCCATGAACATCACTATTGCTTCATTAATGCTAATCCTAGACACATATCTATAGAAAATGAGTTTACAAATACACTAAAAGTCTGTTAAATTAAAAAGGAAAAAAAAAATACATCGCTGTGAGAAAATACACAAGCTAAATAGCACTAACATGAAATTATGCAGTGATGGAGGTGGCAAGGATCATTTCTAACTGGCGGACACATTTGTAGCATCCTACTTTAACCAAAGAACGATGCAGTGCATTTCCGTTCACTGAAGCTCAGGCTGCTTTAGCAGAGTGTAAGAGTTGTAGAGAATTACTTTCATTTTCTCATTATGTCACCAGGTATATCTTTTTTTTTGTTTTTGAGACGGAGTTGCTCTGTCGCCCAGGCTGGAGTGCGGTGGCGCAATCTCAGCTCACCTCAAGCTCCGCCTCCTGGGTTCACGCCATTCTCCTGCCTCAGCCTCCCAAGTAGCTGGGACTACAGGCCCACCACAACGCTCCGTTTTTTTTTGTTTTTTTTTTTTTTTTCTTTGTATTTTTAGTCCAGACGGAGTTTCACCGTGTTAGCCAGGATGGTTTCAATCTCCTGACCTCGTCATCCGCCCGCCTCGGCCTCCCAAAGTGCTGGGATTACAGGCATGAGCTACCGCGCCTGGCCTCTTCTTTCTTTCATACTTTACGCCATGTAAAAGTGGTTATCGGATCTATTGACAGTCCCATCAATTAGATCACATTTTTTCCATTTCTGTAAATTCTACTAGGTTATTTGACAATTTTCACTTGTCTGTTACAATTCTTCACATTGTCACTTAATTTGCCTAACATATTAAATACAGTTATTTCAAAGTCCTTGTTCGTTTGATATATCAAATGTCTGGATCAAAATATCTAAATATTTTGCAACTATTGTATTGTTCATTTCTTTTCCTTGTTTTTAGTCAATTTTGTGAATTTGCATGACTTTTTTTCTTTTTCCTTATTTGATGTCAGAGACACGTGCATAATTATACAGAAATGTTTGGGTCACCAGGTCATATTTTCAGCCTCTGGGAGTACTTTTTTTTTTTTTTTTTTTTTTTTTTTTGCTTATGCTGAGCAGTAAAGAGACAAATCACCTTAAGCCAATCACAATACAAACTATTTACTCTGCGTTTTAGGCTTGTTCCTGGCTGTTAATTTTACTGATTGTTCTGTGTTTTAGACTTAGTCTTGACTGTTAATTTTGCTGTTTGTTCTTGCTTCCAACTTGTCTCAACTGAAAATCCCAAGGTGCTATTCTTTACCTTCTTTCTTGGTATCCACTTATTGAGCAAGTGACAACTATTACCACTTCCTGGGTAAGAGTTTCAATGCATGAAGGATAGCAAAGAACGTAACAATAACTACCACCATCAGCAGCAGTTTCAGGGTGTAAACCCACTGTATGATTTACAGATTCAGGATCATCAAGAATGCCACAAATCAGACAGACACTAGATGAATTGATGCTTTATTCACATAGAGAAGAGAACAAATTTTGCTTCAATGGTGAGCTTCGGTTCTCTACGGCTAGTTGCTTTAATAGTGAATTTTAGTTCCCCATGGCTAGTGGATATTGCCCTGTAGCTAAATCAGGGAGATGGTCTACATGCACTCGTCTTGTACTAGAAGTGAAGGACCCTGTTCTTTCCCCTTCCAGGACAGATATAGCAGTGGACTTGGCCAGGTGCAGTATGATAGAGACATTTAAGTAGAAACAAGTACTTATCAAACCTGAAACAGGTAAAGATATTCTTAAAAAAGGCAAGATGCTCAGAACAGGGTGTGAGAGCTCATTATTTCCAGGTAAGAAAATGTTCCAGGCTAGAGGCTCATTTGTACGAAACCATGCAAGGATTGGCAGTCTCCAAATAACTGCCTTTTCCAACACCACTGAAGTGAAGTTTGTTTTTTTTTTTTCCTTTGGACTCAATAGCCTATCAAAATCTCTACTTCTCAGTCTTACAGCTTACCACTTTCCAGTTCACAAATGGCTGGAGGTGAAAAACAGTGCCCAATAAATGACTCATATCTTTGAACTTCCTTCATTTCTAGCCTTTTACTACACAAGTCCTGTTGTCACCAATGTTTTTTTAGAAACCTTTATAAACTATATTTTATGGGGTTTTTTTACTCTTTACCTTTGCTAATTTTTTATTAAAAATTAATTTTATTGGCCGGGCGCAGTGGCTCATGCCTGTAATCCCAGCAATTTGGGAGGCCGAGGCGGGTGGATCACAAGGTAAGGAGATCAAGACCATCCTGGCTAACATGGTGAAACCCTGTCTCTACTATAAAATACAAAAAATTAGCCGGGTGTGGTGGTGGACACCTGTAGTCCCAGCTACTTGGGAGGCTGAGGCAGGAGAATGGCGTGAACCAGGGAGGCGGAGCTGGCAGTGAGCCAAGATCGCCCACTGCACTCCACCCTGGGTGACACAGCGAGGCTCTGTCTCAAAAAAATAATAATAATAATTTTATTAATTTTTTGATAATAGGAAGACTATTCTGAAAACAATTATCATCTATCAAATCAGAAAATTACATCTATAAATCCCTAATCATAAACGTTGCAGACAATTCTAGCTAAATCTCACAGATTTAATCTCATTTGGGAGATTGGGAAGTTTCAGAGTTCTTGAGCTTGCTCTATGTGGGTCTAGTTAAATGGAATTAACTACAACTGGACACATAGGAAACCCAAATATTTGTTGAAAAGGATTTTGTTGATGAAGAGCCCCAGCATCTAGTAGGGTTAAAGGGTCTGAAAACTATTCAAATTGTAAACAGATCTCTTGGCCTTTAGCTTGCTATGAGTATGGATTGATCCTAGAAAGATATTTATCCTTTTGTGCAGGTAATATTTTCAAAGTAACCAATGAGATCAATGAATAAAAAAGAATATCCTGAAGGGAGAAACCAAGAGTTCCATAAATCAATGGACTGGAGATAGATTTCCAGGAAGTAGAAACTAGGTCTGTTCATGTAACACTTCTTACTCTTGAGATAGACTCCATGTAGTTTAGAATTTCTATAGATCTACAGTGATAGCATTATACCTCCCATTTTCCTCTCCTCATAATAAATGGGAATATCTATGGTAGTTATCCTGTCTCTTCATTGTATCCTGGGTATGCTGGGAGACAGATAATATTTTTTTAATTCATGAGTCCCCATATCAAAAGATGATAATCTGCGTAATTGTGTCTGGGCTGATATTGATCATAAGATTACAAATTTTGACCCTGATGTTATGACTGGATGTACCTTTGAAGCCTTTTGAGGTAAACTAAACGTATTTTGCACATATAAGAGATGTGAATTATTAGGACCACAGGGAAGAGCATGAGAAATTGGTTTTTGAAATTATCCCTCCCTCTATCCATGCTCAATGCAATGCTTTATGTCTTAATTAAAAGAGGTCTATTTCCCACTGCTTGACTCTAAGCTGACCTTATGACTTGCTTTGATCAATACGAAGAATCAGAAGTGCTAGAATGTTAGTGAGTCTGGTCAGTCTAGGCTTCAAAAGGCCTTGCACATTTTATTCTGTTCTCTAGAATATATACCATGCTATCAGAATAAGACCACTTGACAAATAGCTAGCCAACCTTCACACATGGGGTGATGTCATCCTAGATCAGCCAGCCCTCAGTATTCTTGCCAGCTTAGTCCAATGCATGAGTGAGCATGGCTGGTGCCAAAAGACCCATTATATCCATCCAGTTTAGCTGTAGGCTCATTAGCAATAACAAATACTTTTTTGAGAGCCACTGATTTTTCAGGTGGTTTGTTATGCAGCAAAAACTACTTAAACTCCCTATTTCCATGATTAGTTTCAATATTTTAAAATCGAATTATTTTAAATGTTTGAAGTATTTATCATTCAAGCTTATCTAAGAGAAAATTTCATTGTCTTGTATCAGCCTTTTTGGAGATTTCTACTACATTAAAAAATCAACTTCAGATGATTTTTATCGGATGAAATATCTAAAATATGTATGTGTGTTCTAATATCCTTTGGGTTTTTTCCCCAAATCCTCCTATAAGTTCTTAAACTTTAGGAGATGATCTCAGCATGGCATTATGTGTAATATTATCATTAGTCACCTTTTCTTTTTTGCATATAAAAATATTCTTACACACTTCACGAACATTAGAAAATCTTATATTCATCAGCCATATTTTTGCATCTTACATGGAAGTTTAGATTAAAATTCTACTTCCTAGTCAATAACAGACCTGATTACTTAAATTTCATCTTTTCTTGATGACCATCTGTTGCTTTCCGTTCTTTTTCAGCAGTTAATTTTATACATAAAGTAATCTGTGTGTTTGAGGATTTTATTACATGTTCTTGATGAGTCACTTCAGTTTATCCCATTGACTCCTTCCTGAAACACAAGCCATATACAATTCACCATCGTGATGCAAAGCCTGACTCATGAAAAGTAAATAGTAAATAAATAAATAAACCCATACTTTAAAAATGCAGTTTCATACATAACTACTTATAAAAGTATACAGTTACAATCTCATTTATTTTTTATAAGATATAATATTCTAAAATGATTTCTAAAAGTTCTGGTTTAATTTCTCAAGTTTTATCTATTATAACATAATCGAATAAGTTAGTTTTACAGTAGTACCCCCCTTATCTGCAGATCCAATTTCTGCAGTTTTAGTCGCCCACAGTCAACTGTGGCCTAACAATATTTGGTGAAAAAGTCCAGAAGTAGACAATGCTTAAGTTTTAAATTAAGCACTTTTCTGAGTAGTATAATGAAATCTCAAGCCACACTGTTCTATCCCAGCTGAATTGTGAATCATCCCCTTTGTCCAACATTCTTGTGTATCTACACTCGTAGTCTATCAATCACTTTGTGGTTATCTTGGTTATCAGAACAGCCATCAAGGTATTGCATGCTTGTGTTCAAGTAATACTTACTTTGCTTAATAATGGCCCCAAACACAAGAGTAGTGATGCTGACATACTGTTTTATTATCATATTAATATATAACTGTACCTAATTGATAAATTAATTTATATTATATGTATGTATGTATAGAAAAAACACTATATATAGGGTTTTTTTTTGTTTGTTTTTTGTTTTTTTGGTATTTTTAGTCCAGACAGAGTTTCACCGTGTTAGCCAGGATGGTTTCAATCTCCTGACCTCGTCATCCGCCCGCCTCGGCCTCCCAAAGTGCTGGGATTACAGGCATGAGCTACCGGCATGGGAGTCTTGGAATGTATCCTCCATAGATAAGGGCATACTTACTACTTTATTGTGCTATTTGGGATTTACAAGATTACTGATGTAGTGGATCCTACAAACAGAGACTGAGAAGTTTGCAATAATCTCCCATCTCCATTACTTTAACCAGAACAGTACAATTCAATTTAAAAATACAAAATCTCTTTCTCTCTCTCTCTCTCACACACACGCATACAACATAAACACACAATGTGATAGAAACTCTATTCGACTCTGACTTCTGATGTTTAATGTACCCATAGTAAAAGCATTTTATCTTGGTAAATGGCCTTTCAAACGATTGCAGTAGCCTCTTTTAGTCTTTTTTTTTTTTTTTTTTCAGATATCTGTGAACATGTAAATAAGTTATAGGCAGTAGAATGTTAGTTTTAATAAATGTAAATTCATGTTGGGCCCTTAAGTTGTGGGCATGACTTCTGACTTTGCTATCTACCATTCTTTCCCTTACTTACACAATTCTAATCACACAATGGCCTCTCCTCTGTTCCTTCACTCTGCCAGATGCAATTCCACCTTAGGGCCATCTGATTTGACTCTTACTTCTGGCTAGAACTAACTTGCCCCCAAATCCATAGTATAAGTGTCTTTCTTCTTTCTAGTAATGATTCAAATATAATCTTCCACAGAGAACTACAAGGAAATCAATTCACAAATTTCAACATTTATTTAATTTAAATGGCTAGTTCATGACAGGAAAATAATTAAGATTAATGTCACAGTTTTCTAGTTGGAAGACAGTGAGACCTAGGCCCAATGCATTGGTCGTCATGGTGAAAATAAAGGGACATATCAGAGATATGGTAAAGATGTTTACAGCTTAGATTTTAGTGATAAATTGAATTCAGAGAGTTGAACAAGATGAAAGTCTCTAGATTCATGCCTTTATTTCCAGTTCTGGTTATTCACTTGGTGGTACTAATAATGAAAGGAGTAAGTTTTAGAGGAAAGTAATTTAAATGGGAAACAATTTATTACCTAAGTTTAACTTGTTAAAATAACATTTGATTGTCTTATTATTTTAGTAATACAGTGTGTTACTAATTTTTAAAAATTTTTTCTTTCTTCTTTTTTTTTTTTTTTTGCTGCTGATAAAGACACACTGGAGACTGGGAAGAAAAGGAAGCTTGATTTTACTTACAGTTCCACATGGCTGGAAAGGTCTCATAATCATGACCAGAGGCAAAACGCTCTTCTCACATGACCGCGGCAACAGAATATGCGGAAGAAACAAAAGCGGAAACCCCTGATAAAGGCATCAGATCTCGTGAGACTTACTCACTTTCATGAGAATAGCACGGGAAAGACCAACACCCGTGATTCAATTACCTCCCCCATGGCTCTCCCCCACAACACGTGGGAATTCTGGGAGATATAATTCTGGTTAAGATTTTGGTGGGGACGCAGCCAAACCACATCATACAGTTACAGTTACTTAACTTTTTTTCTTATCATTTATACTATTACTGATGTAATTCAGGTTTTTCGTATGTGTTTACCTGCATGTTTCTAAACAATGGTGATTTGATACTAGAGTTTAAATAAGAATGTAATTAATCTCGTATGTGCCTTAGGGGGAAAAAACAGAATTACATAAAAAATGAAATTTCAATACACTATAATTTTTATATCTCAGAAAATTGATTATCTAATAGTATTATAACACATTTTAACAATATACAGCAAATTAGCATAATTTCCTTGGAAAATATGTCCTTGTAATGTTCAAATTACCAACTGGAAATAGTTGGTACATTTAAATTAGTGTAACAGGAACAAGATAATAAGGGGAAGTATTTAGGGGAGTATGGATAGGCAGTAGAGGTAACACATGGGATAGTGGAGATTAATAACAGAGCTTGTAATCCTCCCACACAAAGGAAACAAGTTGTTACGAAACCCGGAAAGAGTTGTGTAGAAAGAGCTGCCTTGAGAGAAGCATTAACTTTCAGGTGAGGATGCAGCCAATCCAAGGCAATCCTGTCGGTCAAAGCTAAGGGAGTGTACTGGCTTTACGCTCCCTTACGGTAATCTCTCAGCAGGTTTACCTTTAACCAAATTTGAAGCCAGAGAGTAAAGAAAACAATTGCTATAACTCATATAGGCCAATTTCCCCAGGCAGGGAGCAGAACGAAGGATGGACTGGGTATGAAAGGATAAACAGAAGATGGCCAGCTGAATCTTTTTCAGTTTAGTAACTCTATTCCAATATAAATAAACTAAAAAAGTTTTGAGCAAGCTAACAAAACTGTAGCCTTGTGATGATTATATGTATAGTGCAAACTTATACGTACAACTGTATTTCTCAAATTTTCTCAAAGGCTAACATTAATCAATAGATATATGTTTTTAAATATTGATAATATAGTACGTGTTCTGCCTTAAAATGTTCTGAATAAAATTTAACTTTATTTTCAAGATAAAACCAATATATTTGTTGACTTACAAACTCAGTATCAAAGTCATATAAAAATAATAGATGCCTATATTTTAGTTCAGAATTTACTAAAATATCACCACGGAAAGAACACTTTTATTTTTATTTACTGGAATGTGTATCTCAAATAATAATTTTATATTTAGTTGATGTAAACAGAATTAACCATAGTTCTTTTATTAACCAGACAAGAATATAATATATTATAGCATGCAAATTTTACATGGTAGAAAATCACTATGCATCCATTAAATAGTAATTAACAGTAAATTGTATCCAAATTGTATTAACAGAGAAAAATACAATGAACATCATAAATGCGTAAGAGAGAAGGAGGTGATCTAATTCCATGTGTATACATATACTTCGGCTTTCAGCAGACACTCCTAGATTGCTGTGAATTGTGTGTGTGGCAGGTGGGGGGGGGGAGTTCCTTGTTTTACAATTATGCTGCTGAAGTTTTCCTCATTAATTGCATTATTTTAGTTACCCTCTCCAAGTCTATTGGTACCCTATGTTTTCCTTCTGTTGGAATTTAAATTCACAAATACATGGAATGTTTACTTTTGGTGTAGCCCCAACCAGGAAATCATGTATCCAAACATATGGTAAAATCAACTTTCAAGCGCTTTAATCTCTTTCATCACTCACCCTTTCAGAATACTTGTTAAATCCATCATTTTCATTGTTATATTTTAGAATATCCCTTGCTTTAGAGTCTCTCAATATAATTTTTTCATGGTCTAATTTCATGTTTTTTACTTCCCATGACTACATTCCGTGTTCATAAAATTACACATTTTGTTGCTAAAATATATTACAGTATTATTTTCCCACTATTTTGCTTTCAAAACATGTTAAGAAACTTGTTTGCTTACTTGGAGAGAGAGAGAGAGAGAGACAAAGAGAGAGGGACAGAGACAGAGGAGAAAGTGTGTTTCTCATGTTTTCAGCCTAAGCACAGTTTTTTAGGGGCACAGGAGGAATTCAATCACAAAACTACTTTTATTTTTAATCCAAAGTTCCTTGTAGATGCTGATGAGCTCCATTGTTAGCCTATTAACTTACTTTCTTCTGTGATTTCAGATATATCTAACCTTAAAGTTCATTCAAATAACTGCCTCTTCTTTAATTTCAGGAGATTAACTTGGTTAGTAATCACAGGGAAAATCAAACTCAAACCATTCTCCCAGGTACGATTTTTTTAAATAAAAATCTTACGAACTGTGCATCATCCTGTATGTTCCTCCGCTTCATAACCTATAGCTGTAAGAGGTTGCCCTGTTAAGTAAATGACTTCTAATCTCTTCAACTTCTTAGTGACTTACTTTCATTGATGTTTTCGCTCTCTTTTTCTTTCTCTGTGGTGCCAAATTCCCTCTCATCAGCACCCAGATATATTTATATATCCCTCATCTTATACAAGCAAACATCATCATGAATACCAAAAAAAAAAAAACATAAGCGATCTTGTAATACTAGGATTTTCTTCATATCTTATTCCCTTCCAACTTCACTTGATCTTTTCCCTTCTAATCAAACCTCTAACAATGGTGTAGTCATTATTAGTCATTTATTACTATGATCATATAAAGTAGGGATTTTTTAAATCACTGAGATATTTGGGTCTGTTTCTTACCCCAGTAGAACCTAAACTACCCTTCCTGGCACGGAAATTGATTCTTCAGAATAGAATTGTTTCATAAGAAAAAATGATAAACTGTATAGCATGGTTTAAATACAAGCATACATGACCCAAAAAAGGTTTTTAGAAGACAGATTGATGGTGATCCCATTAGGTGGTAGTGAAAGATTGTTTAAATTGTTGATTGAGATAACCTGAAATCCAGATCATGCATGTAATGAACTCTTAAAGGAGAAGAGTGATATCATATATTAGATGTTGGAGGCTGCTCTGGATAAAATAATTCAACTAAGACATGATCTCAAAAATAAATTGGCTGATTTTTAAGCAGGAATTAAGTGCAGTAGTGGTAATCCAGACATTTTAAGGTTTGGGCAGTTTTGCAACCTCAAATACCAAGATGCAAAAATTTTTAAATGTAACTAAGCCTCTGCATTAGTAGCAAAAATTAAAGGTTTTACTTTAATTCTTGCATCATTTTAAAACCTCTCAGCATATTATGATAATATGAAATTAATCCTTTATTTGAAAAAAGTACTCAGGGAAAATAAATTGAATCCTGGCTGACCTAGAGGGTTATATTTAATGCTGCCTCTTTCTTTTTCCTGAATTAGCCTTTGACTCACTGTGATCTGACCTCTTTGCCCACTGCTCCTCCACAGCAAACTTCTTCAAAATACTGATGGGTTCTTTGTCATTTTCTCTAACAAATATCTTTTAGGTTTATTCTGCTTGCCCTCTTGTCACAACTGTCTATCTTAATTCTCTATTTATTTACTTGAAGTCTTCATTTGATCTCTATGACACAATAATCTTCTGGTCTCTTAACTACATTTTGCCAATTCACTTGGCTAAGTTTCTTCTCATGTAACTCTCTCATAAGTTGAGTATTTTAGTGTTCTCTTGTAGGTTCTTTTGTATTTCTCCCTATATACAACTTATACATTCTCATATATTTGTTTGTAATAAAAGCTTTCTCAACATATGTTTCTGATTCACACTATTTTTTGAAATTTATAACCATTAATCCTAATGTATTATGAACATTGTTTTTGAATGGCAAAACAGTCATTCCATAGTTAAGGATGATTGTTCAGTGTATGGTAAACTATGACATTCAAAAATATACCCTACATAAAAATATTATTTATATAAATTAAATAAAATTGTTAAAAAGACAAATGGAATATATACAATAAAAACAATTCTTGGGAATTGGAATGTGATACAAGCACAAAACTTAACTAAGTTATAAAAATTATGAAATGTAAAAGCACTGAACCATGGCAGTGAATGTATATTAAGTATTGGAGTTGATTGGAAAAATATGGCAAATAATGGCAAATGTTTAAGTAACATGTTAATTGCATACACATTTATGTATTAAGTCAAGGGAAATTACATAAATGTGTGGGTAGTTACTCCCAATACAATTTAATATTACATACATTTTTTGGGAAGTAATGAAGGACATTATTTCTGTTCAATGGCCATAGTAAGGAGTTCATTTCCACTTCATGTTTATGGGCATTATTTAAGAGAAAGGTGAAGATTCAGGTTTCTAACTCACGTGATGTGGATTTCCCAGAAATTGCCATTATTACTGTCACCGAAAACTGTAGTAAGTTGATTATATGGTTGTATTAACTGTTTAGTGTGATTCTGAAAACTTAAGCAAGACTAAAATTCAAAAAGATATAGAAGGATGTATCTTTCACTATAATATTGAAAACATGCATTTTATATGTCAGATGACAGTCATATATCGTATTTACTGGAGACTATGATGAAAGTAAAAGTCCTTGAAAAGGAATATTTATAGATGACTATTTCCTTTTTACGTAGCAAAAGTTTGCAAAAATACCACCTGAAATATTTTAATGATCTCTTTTTAAGAAATAGACAGCTCTTCCTTCTTCAATAAAATGAATTAAACACGGCATGTTTTTTAATGATAACTCAAGTTTGTCTCAACAAATATTACTATGAGTTATGGAATTATGGTCATGCTAATGATCATTGATCCAAATGAGATAAATAGAGTTTTTGTTGGTTTGTTTCTTTCTTGGTTTTTACTTTACAATCTATATATTAAACAATTTTCTTTTTGTCTAAGATAGCAGAGGTAAATTTTCCATGTCTTTTTGGTTTCATCTATGCCTTCTGAAAGCAACCAGTGCTTTTCTCCAAGCCTTTTATATAACACGTGCTCTCCTACTCAATTTCTAATGTAAAAAGGAAAGCCTATTCTGTTCAAAGAAATCAAATAACTATGCTAGTTAAAACTGTAACTAACATTAGAGTGGATGACCTTTGAAAAATATCATGTATTCAAAACATAAAGTTGTTTATGTATTTTCCTGGGATTTTTGTAGCTTACCTTAATCATCTTGTTTATATTTCTTTCTTACTGTTGGAGAAGTGACAACCCAGATGTGAACTCTTACTATATTACTGCTAATGTTGGACACATGCAGGGTTAACAGTTGTGTTACTCAATGGTACAAGAGAAAATATTTTGTACAATTTTCCCTTGATACTTTAGGTATAACTTCTGCCTAAGAATCCTATCAATAAAGTTTAACTTGGAACTAAAATGAGTTTACAAAGCAATATCACTTACATCAGCTTCCAAATCCTTTCAGATCCAAAACTGGAAAAAGCAGGCTGCTCCTAGGTCAAAAATTTTATTATTTAGTGGACAGTATATAGTTTTATTTTTCTAATAAAAAATGCTGTAAAATATAGTACTACTTAGAAGACTGTTCAAATTAATGATCTACTTTTTATTTTTAATTTTTTTGATATTTATATGTGTGATACTTTCATAATACCAAAATACTAGAAAATCAAATTTTAATATAATGTAAATTGGTTATATACAGATTACAGTACAGATTTCAAAATGAGAAATGACCTTTAAAGTCAGAATTTTGTAAGGATATGAAGTAGTAAGTGGGAGAATAGTTTGCACTTTTTTCCCATCCCAAATATTTTAAAATCATATGACTTTGTTCCAGTCTGTGAAGCTCTGTTTGTCATATAATTCAAGGCAAGATATTTGAAGTTCAATAAATACTTCAACATGTCAGGTGATTTTAAAATTTTAAATCATTGTGAGTTTTTAAAGGGTAAAATTCACCTGCTCTCATATTTAATTTGAAAAAGCCATTAGAGGGCCTGGAAATTATACAATCATTATTTTTGCACTGGGAATGGTGACTCACTCCTATCATCTCAGCATTTTGGGAGGATGAAGTGAGAGAATCACTTGATGCCATGAGTTCGAGACCAGCCTGACTACCATACTGAGTCTCTGTCTCTACCGAAATGTAAAAAATTAGCTGCATTTGGTGGCATGTGTCTGTGTTCTCAGCTACATGGGAGGCTGAGGCAGGAGGATCGCTTGGGCCCACGAGTTCATAGCTGCAGTGAGCTAGGTAGGTGACACTGCACCACAGCCTGGGTGACAGAGTGAAACTCTGTCCCTAAAAACATAAAATATTTTTGAACAAATTAATGTATGCTTAATTTATACATCAATCATTGCAAAACAGAAACAAAATTAAATTTTATTTTAGAAATTAAAATAATATTATTCTACCTCCTTTCTCCTAAGAATTCTTTCTTTTTTATAAACAGTTTCCAAAACTTGATTCTTTTTGTCTTGAATTATATGTACTGCTAGTTCACATTTTCAGATACGTACATTTATTTCACTCTGACATATTTTTTTATGCCTGACTTCTTCCAATGTGCAATTGTCTAGCAGGTCAACATTTACTTAGAAAATGTTCAGTCAGAGTTATATACCCAACCTAAAGTGACCATCCATCAGGGTAAATAGAATACAAATATATGGGCATGGAAATAATACATAGAAGCTTTATAAAAAGTATAAATAATAGCAAACTACTTATTGCAAATTACGTAGTTAAATATAAAAATAGAGAATGGAGTTAATAAGGGATATTTTGCTTAATTAAGAGTCATTACAATGAACTCTTAAATGTATTGGACAAGTATCAGTTCAGCTTCAAAGCTTTTAATATATTTTTATTTTCAAGTTTATAGAAATACTTTGAATTTCTTATTGTAATCTTTGGGGAACTGTGAATTGTAATTTTCAGATTAATCAATCCCTGAAAGTGTTAAGTCATTAGACATTCACTGAGTGCAAACCTTGCCACAAACAGTGGGTGAAGCTGTGGGAATATATTATGGTACTGCAAACAATCCCATACACAAATTCAGTGATTTGAAGAGTGCCCTAAAGGGTTACAAATTGTGATTAAATAATTAGGTAAAAGTTTGAAGACATGGAGTGATGCAGAGAAAGTTTAGCTGAATTTGAGCTGCTTTGGGTATTTAGGGAAAGTTTCTTAGAGGTCAGCACTCATGAATGAGTCTTAATAATGACCATATCTATAGTTGTCCAAGAGTTACTCACACTTAATTACTTGAGGACACTATAAACATGGCAATTGAGAGATCAATAATAATTAGTATATGTCTGTTGTAACAAATGTTGATTATGTATTGGAAAACTCCATGATATTCATATTAAAGAAAAACAAAAATCACCTAAATTTTTGTGACGGTATATTTCCTTTTTTACTAAATGATATTTTTAATGCATAATATAGAACACTTTAGAATCAGATGTGATAGAAAATAACTCTGATTATTGATACCTTTACTTAAAACAATCATTTAAAAGTGATATAGAATTAAAGTAATAAAATGTGGTGGTTTCACATTTCATAGAAAAGATAAAAGAAAATAAAAATTAATAAATATACTTACAGCAAAATAGTTTATAAATAAGAATGTATTATAACAAATTATATATAATTTAAATTTTGATCATCTCACATAAAATTAAAAACAATTTCTACAGATTGAAAACCATACATATTTAATGTCTACCTACTTTAGTTAGCTTTTGCAAAACTGGGATGTAAAGTAATATTGCCATTTTCTTTTCTTTAAATTGGCTTATTTAGAGAAGATTCACATATGCACTTAGAAAGGAAGGATTCTTAGGTTAAACCTTCCAGTAGAGAATGCTGCTTTACAGAAATGTAATGGGCTTATTAGTTTTAATGTGCAAACTTTAAAAATATAATTAAATTATTAGTCATCTTATTTCTTAGAAAATTATTTAATGCATTAAAAAGTTCAATCGGATTCTAAAATTGTCGTGTCCTATAATGAAAAAGAAAAATGTATTTTGTGAAATATTTTTAAAATTACAGGATGTCAAAGAAGTCTGCTCTCTTTGATTATCTTTAGAAAAATTACTTATCCATAGTTTAATTAACATGTAAATTACAATTTAGTTAGATGGGTTAAACAAAATCTTTATACATTACTGGAAAAAAAAGTTCATTTTGTTTTTTAAAGGATGTCACTTGATTTAGCTATATTTTGTATTTCCCAATAAATAAGAGGATAATATCACTGTTTTACTTCTAGAATGTTCATCTACTTTATTTGTTAGGTCAAAATGTTAAAGTAAGAAAATAAGTTTAAGAAACTGGATAAAAGTTAAATTAATTTATGCAGAGAAATGTATTTCTCCATGTAAATTAAGTTCATTTTACTTTTGATTGTAACGTTTCCCATTCAAAAATTTTCTGCAGGCCGGGCGCGGTGGCTCAAGCCTGTAATCCCAGCACTTTGGGAGGCCGAGGCGGGTGGATCACGAGGTCAGGAGATCGAGACCATCCTGGCTAACATGGTGAAACCCCGTCTCTACTAAAAATACAAAAAACTAGCCGGGCGTGGTGGCGGGCGCCTGTAGTCCCAGCTACTCGGAGGCTGAGGCAGGAGAATGGCGTGAACCTGGGAGGCGGAGCTTGCAGTGAGCCGAGATCGCGCCACTGCACTCCAGCCTGGGTGACACAGCGCGAGGCTCCGTCTCAAAAAAAAAAAAAAAAAAAAAAAAAAAAAAAAAAATTTCTGCACTTTTTCAAATCTGTATATGACACTACAAATTTTTGTTAAAATATATATGAATGAGTTATAATTTTATACATTGTAAGCTTCATAAATAACCTATGATAAAAATTTTTCTTTATTTTATTTTACCATCTAAATTACTCAGGAATGAATTGAGTTCCTGTGAATAATTCAGAATTGATGTTATTTACATTTCATTAGCATATGATACACTATGAATACAGGCCACATCCTCATGTGAAAAGAATGATAAGATTCTCTTTCATAATATAGCACAAATCTGTCATGAAAGATGTCTTCGTAAACAGAACTTCCAAAGCCTCTTTTTCTCATCTTAGATACTCCTTGTCTGCAGGCTATGAATAGGCACATTTTAATACAATTGAATTTCAGATATCTGTTCACACCCTTTTTCCAATCCTTTTCATACAGGTTTCAAATTTGTGAAGTTGCATGATCTATTTCTGTCTTTTTATTTCTAATGGATACTTGGGGATTGACACTTTCATACCTTTAATGATATATGCAATGGTTACTGTTTTGCACTAAACAAATCTCTTCACTAATGAGGTGCTTATTTTCCTAGCTTTCTGGAGTTTGGGATGATGATTGCTCACACCAATTGACCTCAGCCAAAGAAAACTGTCTCAGCAAAATCTCTTCCTTTCTAGGATGTAGTCCATAACAGATGACAGGTCAATTTGGTAGTAGAAAGGCCTAGACCACGTGAGTCAATATGGAATCTTTCTGAAGGGCTGTTCCAAATTCTTAACTATGCTTTGCTATGATGGAGTACTTGTTGCAGCTGCATTGAAGCCCTTCTACGTCTCCCAAACCTCCTCTGCTCATTCTTTTGCAAGCGTTATTCCTGAGAGCCTTCTTTAATCATCTTCATATAAACTGTTCCATCTCAGTCTTTTTCAGGGTCACTTTGTGTCCAGAATTAGTTCCTTCCAGTGGGTTCTTGGTCTCGCTGACTTCAAGAATGAAGCCGCGGACCCTAGCGGTGAGTGTTACAGTTGCTAAAGATCGTGTGTCTGGAGTTTGTTCCTTCAGATGTTCAGATGTGTTCGGAGTTTCTTCTTTCTGCTGGATTTGTGGTCTCGCTGACTTCAGGAGTGAAGCTGAAGACCTTCACACTGAGTGTTATAGCTCATAAAGCTAGTGTGGACCCAAAGAGTGAGCAGCAGCAATATTTATTGTGAAGAGCAAAAGAACAAAGCTTCCACAACCTGGAAGGGGACCCAGTGGCTTGCCGCTGGCTCGGGTGTCTAGCTTTTATTCCTTTATTTGGCCCCCACCCACATCCTGCTGATTGGTTCATTTTTACAGAGTGCTGATTGGTGTATTTACAATCCTCTAGCTAGACTGAAAAGTTCTCCAAGTCCCCACTCGACCCAGGAAGTCCAGCTGGCTTCACCTCTCAACCTCACCTAAGAAAGTATGTTTTACAGAAATACTTTGCAGTTGGGTATCTTTTTATTATTCATAATTTAGTGTTATTTAATTTACTTTGAGATTTTTTGTAAAAGTACAGAGGATTAATAAATTAAAATGACAATTTAACAAATACCTGTAATATTTAAGGTGAGTGTTTTAGAAAGTAATTAGGTATGGTTTGAGGTCGTTAGTAAGCACCATCATCTAAGAAGTTGTAAAAATTGAAGGAGATCAGTAGTGGCAAGTAGAACACTTGCTGTCTTCTCTCCAAGAAATTTGGCAGATAGCAGAGCAGTGCTCACTTTAGAGATCCTGAGCATCACAGTGATGGAATGTTCTTTCTAGTAATAAACCCAGTGGAAATTTTGCAGAAACTTTGAAGAAAATACCGCTTTAAAATCAACTTTTCTTCAAAGCGTAGACAGTTTCTCTGAACTTTGCAATCACATAGGACTAGATTCAAATTCTGATTCTATTGCTCGACAGTGCAATACCCTTAGCAAGGCGATCACATTATTTGAGCTTTATTTTTATTAACCTATGTACTTTAAATTTTATTAACCAACAAGGCATTGCATTGCACTGGAGCAAAATCAGGTAAACTATAAATACAAAAAAAGTGATGTAAAAGAAAATAAGGGGAGTTAAAATGAAAAATAGAAAAGGTATTTTAGAACACCATAGTTGACAAAAATAAGCAAACCATCAAAAATTATTTTTCAATGGTGTACCTCTGGGAAAAAAAAGAAAAAAAAACTTTGGCACGATTTTCTTTCATTCCACTATTTTATTCCACAAAGAGGATGTTTATTTTGTGAAAGAGAACTTCTGGCCATGAAACAATTAATTATAGAGAAATATATATTTCTAGATGTGACTAGGTTCCTTATAAAGGTAAAGAAAATAAATTATACTGGGCATAGGGTAGTTGGAGGATGATTATAATTCTTTCATATCACCATATTCATAATTACATTTTCATGCAATTATGAAAGTCAATTTTTAATTCACTCTTTAGAGATTCTATTTTTTAATGAGAGCTTTGAAATGTCTATAAATAATAGACTTTTCCTACAGAATTGACATTTCCTATTGACATGAAATTATAGATGACATTTAAGTCTCTGTGAGATTTTATACACTATCAGCAGTTTAAGTTTTGTAAGTGTGAGAAAAATTTGTTGGAATAATATTTTGCTAATCTGTCACTTCACAGATAACTTTAGATAAATCATGGGAAAACCTTTGTCTTACAGTATCTTGGCAGGAAGAAAAAATTCATTACTTCTTCACTGACTCTGAAACCAGATGCAGTTGAAAGAAAATAAATAGATGACCTTGTTCAGATGTTTCTTGAATAATATATGAAGCCTACTCTTATACCATTAACTCTTTACTACCAATCATTATTATAATTTACTTGGTACATAGTGGAAGTGATGATACACTTTATAGATCTAAGGAAAGAAACTGTGGCTAAAAGCACAAGGATTGTTGGAAACTTTCTATTTTAACTCTTGGAGGCTGTTGCACAGAAATTAACCCTACCCAAAGTATTTTTTATCTCTTTTTTCCTCACTTTATCTTTAGTAGCGACTTGTTTTTATCATATCCAGGTACAGTTTGATGGTTTCATTAAAAACCACAGCACATCTGAATCATATGCTTTCAAACACTGTCTTGTAAGCAAGATATAGTAAAAAGAATGCTAGATTGCAGAACAGTTGCCTAACAGTTTCCCATGGCAGGCATTCTCCTTCACTGCAATACATGATAAACCCAACTTGTTCACTTAAAACGAGGAAAAGTAAGGATAAAATAACATTATCATTAAAATTATCCCGAACAACTGAAATTGGATCTACGATATTGGGGTATTAAATATATTTTCTCAAAATAATAAGCACATTTTTCTAAACTACTTAGCAATTATTAGCTATCTTATATTTATTAATAAGGATGTAAAGGAAATAAATATTAATGAGACTTCCATAACTAAAGGAGAGTATCATTCTCATATTGAAAGAGTGTAAGCTAGGTATATAACACTCACCATTTTATGCTTTTCAGCGAAAATTTTCTCTGAAACTTTTTGAAGCATATCTCTTCAAGGAGAACTATTGTGAAACAAAATTTTAAATTTCTTCTGTCATTTACTAGATCAAGCAAGAAAGATATAGGAATTTTTATCACGACCTCCACCCTCATTTTGTCTTTTGTTTTTGCTTGCATACATTCTAGTAACATACTCTCAAGATTACTGATTTTTCACTCTGCCGAATCTAATCTTTTCTTATGTCCATTGAGAAAACACTCATTTTTGATATTGTCCTTTCTCAATATTGGGATTTACTTTTTCTATATATGTCATCTATCTGCTGAAGTTCATCATTTGTTCATGTGTGTTCTCCGTGTTTTTTCTACTTCGTTTTTCACATATGTTTATTAGAATTATATTGTTTCTTCGCTGAAAATTCCAACAACTGGATCAGCTTTGTATTTCTTCTAATGAATATTTCCTCTGCTATACATAGTTTAGATTTACTTGCTTGTGTGTATGCATCTTATAATTTTTGACTATACACCAAACATTCATTCAAAAGCACAGCAGAGGCTCAAGTAAATAACATTCAACCCCACAAAGGGCATGTTCTTTATCTGCCAGGCAAATTCCAGGACTCAGTAAATATAACGTTTAGTTAGATCAAGTATGGGATTTGTTACAGCTTTAGTTATTTTTAGTTCACTATTAGCTTCAAATCTTTTGAGAGTGGGATGAAGACTTTCCCTTCAGAGAGACCACATAGAAATATTGCAGTTTTATAGCCAATTTCTCAGCCTTCTGAATCATGTGCGTGCTCTTCCTGCTTTACAGCCTGCCTGCAAGGTTGTTCTCTTACTAGGAAATTTGTTTGCTCTCCAGGCCAGCCTGTAGTTATATGTCCTCTGTGGATCTATCTTCACCATTGCCCTCTTCTAGCTTTTTGGGTGTGACTGCAGTGTACTCAGTGTTCTTTGAGATGTCCTGACTCTCTACCCTCTTACACTATCCCAGCCTGGGCTGAGGAAGGGACTGAATGCTCCAGGAAACATTTTCTTAAATCTTTTGTTCCTCCTTCAGCCTCCTGTGTACCAATTCATGCACTTGGTGCAATCCCAGGGAAAGTATTGACAAGTGGGTTCAGGCTCAATCTCTAGGTCTTTAGAAATTTTATTTTATCAACGGTGGTTTTGTCTTTTAAAAATATTAATTTAATTTATTTTAATCCAAGTAAAAATTGTATGTATTTATTGTGTACCACATGATGTTTTGAAATATGTGTATATACACAGCAGAATTATGCAGTCAAGCTAGTTAACATATTAATTACCTCAAATACCTATTTTTTGTAGTGTGAATACTTAAAACCTAATATCAGTAATTTTCAAGATTACAAAATATTGTTATTCACCATAGTCACTATGCTGTACAATAGATCTCTTAAAATTCTTCCTATCTCACTGAAATTTTGTATCCTTGACCAATATTTCCCCAACATACCTCCCAGCCCCTGTTAACCATCATTCTATTCTCTACTTATATGAATTCAACTTTAACAAATTCTTCATATAGATAAAATCATGCAGTATTTGTCGTTCTGTGCCTGGTTTATTTTGTGTCACATAATGTCCTACAGGTTCATCCATGTTGTTGCAAATGAAAGCATTTCCTTTTATTGTTTTTGCTGGTTGAATAGTATTCTATTCAGCATATGTGTCACAGCTTATGCATTCAACTGTTGATGGACACTTACATATCTTGGCTATCATGAAAGATGCTGCAGTAGACACAGGCATGCAGATATGTTTTTAACATACTGATGTTAATTCCTTTAAATATATACTTACTAGTGGGACTGATGGATCTCATATCTTTTTATTGACACTGTACCCAGGATGAGTCTTTTCTCCTATGAGGAACTTACATCTTGATGGAATTTTGTACTTTTATGGTTTTTTCTTTTTCCTGTTTCTGTGGTCTTTATAAAAGCCTACAATTTTATAGTTAATTCATTTTTTTTTCTTATTAGTGTTGAGGTGAACAATCACATGGCACAAGCCATGCTACATTCCACATTTTACCTAGAATTGGAATCCCTAGTATTTGCCATTTTATCATTCCTTTTTGTAAGTTAGTAAATTAAAATTACTTATAAAATCCAAATATACATTTTTATAATTAATTTATGCCAGTCAAAATTTATATCAACATTTTATGTTTATTTATCACAGATATGCTTATTTATTTCTATTTGCCCAGTCCAAATTGTTAAAAAAATTCTTTTGTGAGTAGGAGTTATATTTCTCTTCTATTTCATCGTAACCGTCACAGTGTTAAGCATACACCAGGGAGCTAGAGAATATTTACGGGTGGATAAAGTATTCTCTAATGTATACTCTAAAATGTAATTTTAATTTGCTAACTTTGTAATATTTTCAGTGTTCAGATGTGATTACCTTTATTAATAGTTAATTTATTGTTTAAAACTTGGAGTTTTCCACATTTTTCTTTTTTTACTCATTTAGATATTGAATATGACACTGTATATAGATATTTTATCTCATGCTAAAACTATTTATATTTTATCACACATACAATTTTGAAATTATCTCTAGGCCTCTCAAGACATGAAATTTGAGGATTATGCTTCAGGCAACATCTGTATTTCTTCTTAAATTTAATTGCAACAATTAATTAAAGGCAGGAATCTGCAATCTAGTAAGAACAGGAGTTGTATTTCAGTATTCCAGGCTAGGGACAGTAGCCATTTTCCTTTTATTTTTCCCTTTCTAAACAGAACAAACGAAATGGTTTTTTTGTTTTTTTTTCTTTATTTTCCCAAATGATTTTGGAGAGTTGTAGTGTGGACTCTCACAAAATGGGGTAAGGTTGACAACACGTTTATTTCATTAACAAACTGGACATGAATTTTACATTAACTCAAATTTCTCAATGGATCAGAAGTTAAAACTTTTAGAAGTCCTAATATAATGTAGTGTCACCAAAATCTCTATATTTGAATAGGTCAGACTACTTCAAGAATGTGATGGAGAAAAATAGCATGTGTTTGCTGGAACCTGGCTTATTTAGGTTACAGTGTCTATATCTATGTTTCCCTTTTGTATTTGAGGTGACGTTAGGGCAAAATGAAGTATTTTGTTATTCATTTTAATATCTAATTTGAAATAAATCTTAGTTTATCCATGTTGACTAAGCATGCAATGCGCCATAAAGTCATGCTCCTTAGATAAAACCTAAAGATCTTTATCAGATTGCTTTACACAGGTCTCTTTTCCCCACAGATTATTACCCAGAAGTCATTGCAAAATTAATGAGTGTTAACTTTTACAAAATGACATCAAAGTTCACGTTTCATTGGCTTTTATCCATAAGAAAACAATTTAGAAACAAAGCCAATAAAAAAATTGATGAATTTGTCTTTTCAAATTTTAGGGATGCAATTCTAGAGAGCTAAACTTTTCTCATGGAGGGCACAATTTTATTCTTTTTAATTTTTTTTTCCACAGGAACTGAAATGCCAATGCTATCAACTTCAAAAGCAAGGTTAAACTTTGATGTGTTTACAGTGAACATGCTACTTTAAAATCATTTAAAAAGAAATATATAGTTGATGCTGCAATCTATAATAGAACTGATTTTTGCAACTTTTTTTCTCATTGTGCACTTGACTGCCAACTGTGTTATGTGTCCATTTATCATCTAATTCTGGCTTTTAGGATAAGCACAATTGGCTATTCTAGGTGACTCAATGTTTCACCACATTATAACTCTTCCTGAACAATTCCTAGGGATAAAATTTAATTTTCATGATTACATATTTTTGGGAATAGTGTACATAAGGTCATTGATTTGTCTGATTCTTCTTCCATGAATTTAATTTATTTCATAAAGTTACAAAATGGTATTTTTTACAAACTAAATAATTGTATTTATTTCTTGTAATTGCCAATTCAATTGTTTCAGCAACAAAATGGAAAGTTTCTGAAGGACAAAAACTATTGATACTGTAGTCAAATATTGTAATCAACCATGAATGAAGAGAGACTATTTTAATTCAAATATTCTGAGAAATAAAATAATTTTTTTAAATAAGTGGTAACATTGGATGAAAAAAAGCCAAGGGAAAATATGGTTAGGAAATGAAAGAGAATAACAATATAAATACTTTTAGCAGTAAAAATTGTAACTATACAATTAGTAACAGAATGGAATTAAATATGAACAAAACAAACTATTATATTGAATTACCTACACAGAAAAGTAATAAGGAAAATTGGATTGTATCAAAAAAGGAGTTAGGCATGTCATTAAAATTTGTGTCTGCATTGTGAGAGTGACATCATGAAGGATGGCAGAGTAGGAAGTTTCAAGAATTAGTTTCTTCAATTAAAAAAAAAACGATTTAGTTGACGAAACCATTAGAACAAATGTTACAGGACTGTGGGGTATAGCTGAATACTTACAGCACTGAAGAGAATGCTGGTGAAGAAAAAAGATCGTAAGTTTTTTGAATTTTGTCATTTTGCATAGCAGCTACCATCTCCCCTCCTCCATTCCCATGGTACCCAGCTGTAGGAATAGTGAATGATGTTCCTAGATGGCTTTCTGGTGCCAGATTGGCTGCTAAGAACCTTGCCTCTAGGAATCAAGGTTGTGTGATCTGCCTGACTGACTGTTCACCTAGGGATAATGAATTGGAGTCAAAGATTTTTTTCTTTCTTTTTTTTTCTATTTTGACTTTATTTCTATTAGAAAATCAGTTCAGAGTTACTAAATGATGGTAGTATATTCCACAGATATACAGGAATATTAATGAGACACACACACACACACACACACATATATATATGTATGCATGTGTATATCTTTTTTTCTAACACAAAGGGAAACTGCAAATTTACATCTCAAGAACTATCCCAGACAGAATTGTTCAAAGTATACAAAGTATTCCAGGCAGGAATATTAATATGATTTACATGTGACATAGGAACCAAAGTATAAAGTATTTTATATCATTGATTACTGCAGTAAACTCTAGTTGGCTGCAGAGAGGTAAGCAAAAATTAGTGGAAAAATAGAGAACAAGATGAGCCATCAAGGTATATTCAAATCAGACGGTATAATACTTCATGCACATTCTTTTTTGTAGAAAGTACATGTTATATATATATATGTGTGTGTGTGTGTATGTGTATATGTGTCTCAATATTTCTGTATATCTGTGGAATAAACTGCCATCATTTGGTGACTCTGAACTGATTTTCTAATAGAAATAAAGTCAAAATGGAAAAAAAAAGAAAGAAAAAATCTTTTGACTCCAATTCATTATATGAACAAGTTTTCTCAGAATAGCCGCTTTGGAGGAAGACATATCATTGTCCCTAGTGAATTCTAAAACTTGAAATAAGCTGCCAAGGAAATACCCTAAGTTTCAAAGAGGAAATAAAATGTTTAGTAGACTGGCTAAACATTTCTGCTACCACAGCCCTATAAGAATTTGATGTTGCTTTTCAGCAAAAGAAAAAAAAAAAACGTTGACTTTGACTCCATGGAGTTGCCCTTAGTAGTTGCCTAAGGCAGTGATTCTCAAAGTATATTCTGCAGCATCCTGGGTGTTCCTGAGACCCTATTAGGAGATCTGCAAGATAAAAGCTAATAGCAAAAATACTACTAAGATATTATTTTCTTTTTTTTTTTCCACTGTTTTGACTTTTGTACTGATTCTGCAAAAACTATAGTTGACAAAACTGCTGAGACTTCGGTACAAACCAAGATGGTGGCACCAAATGACACCAGAAATCATGATCTTCTTTACCATCACAAGTTTTCCATAAAGCAGAATTCTAGTTTCACTTAAGAATACATTTGCACTTTGGGAGGCTGAGGCAGGTGGATCATGAGGTCAGGAGATGGAGACCATCCTGGCTAACGTGGTGAAACCCCGTCTCTACTAAAAATACAAAAAATTAGCCAGGTGTGGTGGCGGGCGCCTGTAGTCCCAGCTACTCGGGAGGCTGAGGCAGGAGAATGGCATGAACCCGGAGGCGGAGCTTGCAGTGAGCCGAGATCGCGCCACTGCACTCCAGCCTGGGCAACACAGCGAGACTGCATCTCAAAAACAACAACAACAACAACAACACTTGACTAGGTGGGAAAATTATTCATTTTATTAAGTCATAAACTTTATTACATTTCTTTTAAATTTTTACTTGCTGTGAAGAGAAGCACACATAAAATGATTATCCTGCATAACAAGGTAACATGGTTTCACTTATCTGATTATTTGAGTTGTGAGATAAACTAACCACTTTTGTATTGGAAACTCTTTGTATTTAACGTCTCTTACAGGGATATGTGCCCAGTCTAGCCCCTTAGCCTCTCTAGTAAAAAAATATATAATCAGGATAGTAGCATATAACTCAAAATCTTTCCATTAAATATTAATGTAAAACTGTATGGCCATGTGTACTATAAATGTTTGGGTTGCATTATCAATATGCTAATAATTTTTTAGTGGTGTAAGAAAATAACGCAGTTTTATGCTGTGTATATTTTTGTCAACTTAATTCTGAAACTTCCCCAACTCAAGCTTCAAGCCTAGCATCTGAGTAGACACTTACCTCACAATTTCCAACCAAATAATTATATTCACAGATGCTCAAGAAAGCTATCTCTGAAATTACTTCTTATCATCTTTTACATTTCCCTACACTCGTCTTAGTTCCTCCCTCCCTCTCCCTTCTCTTCTCCTTTTCCTCTTCTCCCTCTTTTCTTTTCCTTCCTTCCTTCCTTCTTTCCTTCCTTCCTTCCTTTCTTACTTCCTCTCTCTCTCCCTTTCCTTCCTTCCTTCCTCCCTCCCTCCCCCTCTCTCTCTCTCTCCCTTTCTTTCTTTCTTTCTTTTCTTTCTTTCTTTCTTTCTTTCTTTCTTTCTTTCTTTCTTTCTTTCTTTCTTTCTTTCTTTCTTTCTTTTTCTTTCTCTTTTCTTTTCCTTTCCTTCTTTCTTTTTCTTTCTGTCTTTGCTCTCTCTCTCTTTCTTTCTCTCTCTCTCTTTCTTTCTTTCCTTCTTTCTTTCTTGATTCAGGATTGATATTGTCTAGCATCTAAAATTGCTCTTTCATGTCTCATTGGTGATTCATTTCTTCTGTCCTTCAGTTTAGGTTGCTATTTTCTAGACTTAATTACATAAAATTACTTTAATTTGTGGAAAATTGTTTGTGAAAAATACCATCTATCTTTTAAAAGTAAAGTAAAGAGGCTGACATTTTCTCTATATTCTGTTGCAAGCCAAAATTTGTTAAAGTTATGTTCCTTCGTAAATTGGAATCTGCTCCTCTCTCCATCTGCTATTCTTTACATCACACTTTAGAGTTTTCCTTTTTTAACTTTTTATTGTAGCTTTTGTGGGTCCATAGTAGGTGTATTTATTTATGGGATATATGAGATATCTTGATACAGGTGTATAATGCATAATAACCACATAATGGAAAATGGAGTATCTGTCCCCTCAAATATATACCCTTTGTGTTACAAACACTCCAGTTGTGTTCTTAATATGCTGATCCTTTTGTTGTTTTGTTTTCCAAATATATGATGCTGCCTTTCCCTGTGCTTTTTCCTCACAGAGTATAATCTTTAACTTAAAAATCGGCTTCTTCATTTCTTTCCTTACTTTTCACCTAAACACTCTCATTTCCTTTATCATCTTAAAAGTGTCACATATTAACTTACTTGATACTTATTTGGGCCCAAGTAAATTGATATTTTACCAAATTGTTTCACTGATGAGTGAACTGTTGCTTAAAGAAACTTAAACTCACATAATTTTTTGTTGTGTTTTATTTGTTTTTTATATCGACAGATAAAATTATGTATTTGTGATGTACAGCACGTTTTTAAAAAATTCATATATGTATATTAGACTGACTAAATCTAGCTAATTAACATATGCATTACCTCACAGATTTTTAATTTTGGGGGTGAGAACAATTTACATCTCCTCTCAGTGGTTTTCAATAATACAATACACATATTGTTGTTAACTATTGTCACAATGTTGTATAATAGATGTTTTGAACTTATTTTAACTTTTGTGTATTTTGACTGAAATCTCCCACTCATCCCCAAACCACCTCAGCCCCTGGTATTCGTCATTCTACTCTTTACATCTATGAGATTAACTGTTTTAGATTCCACATAGTGAGTGAGATCATATGGCATTTGTCTTTAAGTGCCTGGATCTTTTTACTTAACATAATGTCCTTTGGGTTCGTCCATGTTGTTAGAAACGGTGATATATGTGCCCTTTGTTATGACTAGTAAGACACAATGAAAAATATTTCATTGTGTATATATACACACCACATTTTCTTTATCCATTCATTCATCGATAGGCAATGTTGTTTCCCCCCCCCCCCATTTCTTACCTACTGTGAATAATGCTTCAATAAACATGGGAATGCAGACGTCTCTCTGACGTACTGGCTTTAGTTTCTTTACATATATACCCAGAAGTGGGATTCTTGGATCACGTGGTAGTTTTAGTTTTCAGTGTTTTGGGGAACTTTCATACTGTTTTCCATAATGAATGTCTGAATTTACACTCCCACCAACAGTGTGCCAGGGCTCCTTTCTCTTCTCTTTTTGCCAAAACGTATCTTTTGTTTTTTAATAGTAGCCATTTTTACAGGTATGAGGTAATATTTTCTGTGTGGCTGCAATTTGTATTTCCCTGACAATTAGTGACACTGAGAAGTTTTTCATACACCTAATGGCCATCTGTATATCTCCTTTTTAGTAATGTCTATTCTATTCATGTCCTTTGCTCATTGTAAGTTAATTATTTGTTTTCTTGATATTGAGTTGTTTCAGTTCCTTATATATTTTGGATATTAACCCCCGACTTAATTCATTTTCCATTGCTATGAAGGAATACCAGAGATTGGGCAATTTACAAAGAAAAGAGGTTTATTTGGTTCACAGTTTTGCAGGCTGTATAAGAAGCTTGGCACCAGCATCTGCTTCTGGCAAGGGCCTCGGGAAGCCTCCAATCATGCCAGAAGGTAAAGGGGAACTGGGAGTGCGGGCAGGCATCCCACATGGTGAGAGAGAGAGAGAGCAAGAGAGAGATGCTAGGCTCTTTTAAACAACCAGGTCTGCTATGAACTAACAGAAGAAAAACTTACTTATTACCATGAGGAAGGCAGCACCATGTCATTCATGACGAATTTCCCCCCAGGACCCATAAAAATCCCAAGAGGCCCACATCCAACACTGAAACTGCATTTCAACGTAAGATTTGGAAGAGACAAACATCTAAACAATGTCAGTTCCGTATCAGATGTATAGTTGGCAAATATTTTCTCTTATTCTGTAGGTTTTTCTCTTTACTCTGTTCATTGCTTCCTTACTTCCTTTGCTGTGCAGAAGACTTTTAGTTTGATGTAATCCCATTTGCCTATTTTTGTTGTTGTTGTCTTTGCTTTTTAGGTCATATCCAAAAGAATTATTGCTCACACCGATGTCATGGAAAATTTCCCCTATGTTTTCTTTTGGTGATTTTACAGTTAAAGGTCTTATGTTTTAATCTTTAATTCATTTTGAGTTGATCTTTGTATGTGGTATGATGTAAGGATCTAATTTTAATCTTCTACATGTGGATATTCAGTTGTCCCACACCATATATTGAAGATTTGTCTTTTTTTACTTTGTGTTCTTGGAAACTTAGACAAAAATTAGTTGACTGTAAATGCATGGATCTATCTCTTGAGTTTTCTATTCTGTTCCGTTGTTCTCTGGGACTGTTTTTATGCCAGTACCATGGTATTTTGGTAATTAGCTTGTAGTATATTTTGAAGTCAGGTAGTGTAATGCCTCTAGCTTTTTTCTTTATGCTCAAGGCTGCCCTGGCTATTTGGGATCTTTTGTGGTTCTGACCAAGTTTTAGGATTGTTTTTCTGTTCCTATGAAGAATGTCCCTGGCATTTTGATAAGGATTACATTGAATTTGTGGATTGCTTTTGGCAGTATGGACATTTTAACAATATTAATTATTCAAATTCATGAAAACAGGTTTCTTACCTTTTCTTTGTGCCTTCTTCAATTACTTTTGTTGACATTTTATAGATTTTGGTTTAAAGATCTTATACCTCCTTGGTTAAATTTATTTCTAAGAATTCTAATTTTTGTAGTTATTATAAATGGGACAGTTTTCTTGATTTCTTTTTCAGATTGTTCATCGTTAGTGCATAGAAATGCTATTGATTTTTGTTCATTGATTTTGTGTACTGGACTTTTATGGAATGTGTTTAGTAGTCCTATCAGTTTTTTGGTGAAAATGTTGGAGTTTTTTAAAAATATAAGTTCATGTTGTTTACAAGCAGGGACAACTTAACTTCTTCTTTTCCCATTTGGATGTGTCTCTTGCCTAATTTCTCTGATTTGGACTTCCAGGACTATGTTAAAGAGAAATGCTTAGAGTGGACATCTTTTACTTGTTCCAGATCTTAAAGAAAAAAGCTTTCAAATTTTTCTCAATGAGTATAGTATTAGCTATGTGTTTGTTATATGTATGGCTTTTATCATGTTGAGGTACAGTCCTTCTGTACCTAACTTTTTAAGAGCTATTATCGTGAAAAGTTGTTGAATATTGTCAAATACATTTTGTTTCTATTGGAATAATAATATGATTTTTTCCTTCCTCCTGTTAATGTGATTTATTACATTTATTGATTTGCATATGTGAACCAGCCTTGAATCTCTGGGAAGAATCCCACTTAATCACATGGTGAATGATCTTTTTAATGTGCTGTTAAATTTGATTTGCTAGTATTTCGTTGAGGCCTTTTGCATATATGTCCATCAGAGATATTGGCATGTAATTTTATTTCTTTGTAGAGTCCCTTTCTGGCTTTGATATCAGGGTTAATACTGGGTAGTAAAATGAGTTTGGAAACTTTCTCTCTTCTTGGATTTTTTTGGAGGTGTTTGAGAAGAATTGTTTTTAGTTATTCCTTACATCTTTGGTAGAATTCAAAACTTTCATTGCCTTGGAAGGCAACAGACAATGAACTTATAACCTACAAATACGTACACACAAACATATGCACAGTCTGTTAGTAAAAATATTTAGATAGAGAAAACATAAACTAGGAAATAGTGTCAGGTGTGCATATATGTTTTTCTGTGTGTATGTTTGGCTTAAGTGTGCTTTATTGTGTATGTGTGTATTATTTTATGCATCCTGGTCAGTCCTAGTGACATTTTCATAGGGACTTGTGGTAAGTGAAGCAGATAGATATGGAGGTAGATGGAAGACGAGCATTAAAAATAGAAGTGACCAGGGGCAGTGGCTCACGCTTGTAATCCCAGCACTTTTGGAGGCTGAGGCAGCAGATCACGAGGTCAGGAGTTCGAGACCAGCCTGGCCAACATGGTGAAACCCCTTCTCTACTAAAAATAAAAAACTTATCTGGGCATGGTGGTGGGCGCCTGTAGTCCCAGCTCCTTGGGAGGCTGAGGCAGGAGAATCACTTGAACTTGGGAAGCAGAGGTTGCAGTGAGCCGAGATCATGCCACTGCACTTCAACCTGGGCAACAGAACAAGACTCCGTCTCAAATGAAATAAAATAAAATAGTATGTGCAAATGCCTCAAGTGCTTTGGCATGCTGGCAGTTATAGGCATAAAGAAGGATGCTAGAGTAAGTAGAAGGCAGAAGGAGTAATAAGGCAATTCAGAGACTGTGAGGAGGTTATGTCCTTTAAATTGATGTTGCATGGAAGGCCACTGGAAGATTTTGCAGTGAGGAAGGAATATGACCTGATCTGCATTTTTAAAAAGTTATTATAATTGCACCTCAATGATAAGAATAGCTTAGCTTGGGATGCCTCCATTGAAATCAGTAAA
This sequence comes from Theropithecus gelada, assembly GCF_003255815.1. NCBI lineage: Eukaryota > Metazoa > Chordata > Mammalia > Primates > Cercopithecidae > Theropithecus > Theropithecus gelada. The sequence continues at coordinate 22,704,971 of NC_037685.1, read as the reverse complement.
AATAGTAAAAGTTTGGGTATATTGTCATCATTACTACTATTGTTTTCCATACAATGTTAACTGTTCAGTTTGCATTATTTTTGCCATAATATCTCATTAAAAAGTATAGCACTCTTTAGATAGCAACATCAGGGGAAGGGGACATTTAATAATGACTTTTGTCATAAAAATATACAAAAAAACACATATGTTGGTTTATATTAAAAATAAAGCATATTATATTCCTTTACACTAATAGAAGAGACCATCTACTCCAATAGCTCAGATATAGCCTTACAACATCAATAAACTTTCTTTTGGTTCAGAAAAAGAACTTTTCGGTGAATAGCGCTGACATATTTTTATCATAGTTAAGAATTGAGAAAATGTATTGCGTGCATCTTATTTAAAGTTACAATGTTGCAAGGGAGATAGGCTAAATATTATTATCAGCATGCTGCTAATGGGGAACCTGACAGCAAGACACATTATTTATAGGCCATTATTTGCTAAGCATAGCCCCAAGTAATATTTAATATTATGATTAAAAAACCCAACATGGTTCCTCCCTTCCAGTGAGATCATCACAAATACCATCAACAGGAGGATAAATGCACCTCGGGAGTATGAGGTAACTCAAAAGGACTTCTTAAAGAATTAGTTGCAGAGTAAATTGATTTAGTTAAAGAATCATTTACATGGTAAATTGATTTAGGCTGAAGTGAGATAGATGCAAATCAAGAGATGAAAAGGGCTTCCAGCAAGAGCAATAAAAAGGAAAAGTCTGAAGTGTGGATGGCAGAGTGTGTACCATGAATGAAGAGCCTGGTATAATGACCATACAAATGTGATAGATCTAAAGATAATCAATTATAACATAATGCTGACAATCTTTTAAAAATGTATTCAGGATAGCTGGTGGTTTTTGAAAAGTGGCATAACAAGGTCAAATTTGTAATTTAGGAAGATAATTCTGGTAAGATATAAATTCGATTAGAATAGCAAAATAATCAAAATATTGAAATAAACAGAAGATTTGCAATAATCCAGTCAAGACATATGAGGACCCGAATACAAATATTAGTCCTGGGCGATTGAAGGTGGTAAATAATACTAAAAGGCATTACGTAAGCAGAATGATGCAATTTCTTAAATTATTGTCGGAAGTGGATAAAAGAGAGTAAATTGTGATTAGAATGGGATTGAGTAAGAGCTATAAAGGAGGAAGTCAGCTATGTAATTAGAAGAGAAAGGATTTTGTAGTATGAGAACGTTTGCTTTTACTTTCAGTAGACGAAAAAGCCATAGGGGTCTTGATTACGAAGCAAACGTAATTTGCTTATGGCTTAAATCACTTTAGATAGCTATTATGTTGAGAATGGACCATGAAAGAAAATAGATGCAGGGAGAGATATTTATTGTTTTAATTCATCTGTGGCAAGATAGTGGCTAAAACTAGGATGGTTCTTGTGTAGAGGAGACAAAGTGGCTGGATTCAAGATATATTTTATATGTAGGGGCACTATTTTATTAAATATTTGGCAAAGGATTGGAGTTAAAGGGATGATTTAAAGATGACTCCAAGGGCCTTGGTCTGTGGAACTTGGAACATAGACTTACTAAAAATATAAAGGGGAAAAAAACTGAATGTGGAAGAGTTTGGGGCATTTAAAATTTAAGGTGTTAGATATTCAAGTGGAGATTTCCAGCAGACATTTATGTATACTATATGAAGTAAGGGGAAATTTTTAAAATAGAGATATAAATTTGGCACATAGACAATTTTAAAGTCATGAGATAGAATGAGATCATAAGAACAGTCAGAATAAATAGAGAAAGTCATCATAGAAATCCAAACATTGCAGATGAAACATCCAAGGGGATTAAAGACAAACAGCTAACGAGGTTGGAGAAAAGAAAGTATAGTATCTTGGAAGGCAAGTAAATGAAGTGGTTTAAGCAAACACTAACTGTGTCAAAGAGAGGTCAACCATCAAGTAACATAAAGAATAAATAGTTATCCTTGAATGTAGCAAACAGGGCACTTATTGCTGACCGTAATGAAAAAAAGATCAGTAGATTGCTGGAGGTAAAGGCAAATAATAGAGCTTTGCATAATAGAACATTGGAGGGAAAGTGGTAGAATAAGAACACAGTTTTAGGAATTCAACAGTGAATGGTATCATAGAAGTGGGTCCTTATCCAAGAAGTGGACATTACTTGGTATTAAGAGAAATTTTGTTTGTTTTCCAGAAGTTGTTTTTCCTTCTAAAAAAGTAGAAGCTGTGCAAAATCATGGATAGGTTTCGTGAGCAGGGTTAGGGAAAGTCTCTACTTACTTCACGAAATTGAAAAGCTCAGGAATTATTGGATACATTTCTCAAATTTCTGGTTTGTGTGGAGCCCTGATGTGGCTAAAGCACAGAAAGACAGCTCCTACTCCAAAGGTGCCTACAGAAACTAACATTAGCCATCTGTCAAAATCTCCATGCCTGCCCCCAATTCCTCAGAAACAGTAATGAGTTCTACTTCTATTCTACCTTCCTAGGTACATAGAAACATCCTTGTCACACACTAAATAAAATTTTTCCCTGAAAAGGTTCTGTGAATCATATAGTCAAGACATACAACTCTTATGATATAATAGAGAATATCTAAATGAAAAATAGTGCACACACTGATTCCTTGAATGTTAGCCCATGCAAGGTAATAGTAGAAACTCTCACACTTTTTGTGCTAAGCTGTAATTTGTGTTTTGGGATTTTTAAAAATAAGAATAATTTCCAATCTTTACTACAGGGACAGGTAACCAAATGAATAAAGCTTCAATAAAGAAACAGTTCAAACTATTAGGAAAGTACAATATAGTGTTGACGTTTTATTATTACAAATATATTTTATGATAGGTTCTTAAATGTGCATTGATATTTGTAGGGACTTTCATAATGCCACTTAAAAATTTTTAGGGTTCTTGTGTATTTATACTTCCCTATTTTCACATCATAATTCTTCAATTATGCCTTCTATAATTTGAGGAATAAATTAGTTATATAACATTATATATAAATTCTATGTTGTTTGGTTAATTTTTTTTGCATTGTCAGGAAAAACATTATAAATGTCACCATCTAAAAATTATAAACATGGGCATGTTTATAAACATTTCTTTATGCATATTATGAAAATATATTTCTGTTTATATGTAAATATAACATTTGTGTCATTTCCCAAAAACTCTGAATATAGGCAGTATGAAAATATTTTTATTAGAGATATGAGAGATAGTATTTTTTCTTGTAATTCCTTATGGTTTTTTTCTCTCTCACAAATACTCTTCTACTAAGTTTTGCCATTTTCTTTCTGAGCCTGAACATTTTTCCCTATCTCTGTATATTTATTTTGTTTCTTTCCTGTCATAAATATATTTGTATTGAACAGTTAGAGTTTTCATTCTAGTTTGCTTATAGAAGAGTCTGACACCTTCGTTTTATTTCCCAGTGGGTGTTATATGGTTAAAACAAAAGTTGATACAAAGTTAAAAGGTGTAAGATTTGTTAGTTAACTAAAATGTCTTAAGTTCCTTACATTTTCTGGTAACTAGTTATAACATTAGTTTATTTAGACTTAAATATTCAAAATTATATGTTATATTTTCCAAACCAATAATTGAAATAAGTGGAAATATATACAAGTATGAAATTAATAAACAAAAAATGGAATACAAATAATTCATTTTTTTAGTTGCTTTGATATCTTTTCTCAGTTCAGTTAATAGAATATTTTATTGTTGTCAACTCCATAACTTTTATTTTCTTCTAAAAAAAAACCAAGCAGGATACATGTGCAGAACGTGCAGATTTGTTACATAGGCATACATGTGCCATGGTGCTTTGCTGCACCTGTTGACCTGTCCTCTGAGTTCCCTCCCCTTACCCTTCACCCCACAGCAGGCTCTGGTGTGTGTTATTCCCCTCTCTATGTCCAAGTGTTCCCATGTTCATCTCCCACTTATGAGTGAGAACATGTGGTGTTTGGTTTTTCTGTTCCTGTGTTAGTTTGATGAGGATGATGGCTTCCAGCTTCATCCATTTCCCTGCAATGGACATGATCTCATTCTTTTTTGTAACTTCGTGGTATTCCATGGTGTATATGTACCATATTTTCTTTATCCAGTCTAACATTCATGGGCATTTGGGTTTGTTTCAAGTCTTTGCTATTGTTAATAGTGCTGCAGTAAACATACATGTGCATGTGTCTTCATAGTAGAATGATTTATATTCTTTGGGTATATACCCAGTAATCGGATTGCTGGATCCGATGGTATTTCTGGTTCTAGATCCTTGGGGGATTTCCATAATGTCTTCCACAATGGTTGAAATAATTTACATTCCCACTAACAGTGTAAAAGCATTCGTATTTCTCCACTGCCTCTCCAGGATCTGTTGTTTCCTGACTTCTTAATAATCACCATTCTGACTCGCATGAGATGGTATCTCATTGTGGTTTTGATCTGCATTTCTCTGATTATCTGTGATGTTGAGCTTTTTTTCCTGTTTGTTGTCTTTGTAAATATTTTCTTTTGATAAGTGTCTGTTTATATTCTTTGCCCACTTTTTGACTTTTTTTTTCTTGTAAATATGTTTAAGTTCCTTGTAAATTCTGGATATTAGACCTTTGTCAGACGGGTAGATTGCAAAAATTTTCTCCCATTCTATAGGTTGCCTATTCACTCTGATGATAGTTTCTTTTGTTGTACAGAAGCTCTTTAGTTTAATTAGATCACATTTGTCAATTTTGGCTTTTGTTGCAATTTCTTTTGGCATTTTTGTCATGAAGTGTTTGCCCATATCTACATCCTGAATGGTACTGCCTAGGTTTTCTTCTAGGGTTTTTATGGTTTTGGGTTTTACACTTAAGTCTTTAATTCATCTTGAGTTAGTTTTTGTATAAGGCAGAAGGAGGGGATCCAGTTTCACTTTTCAGCATATGGCTAGCCAGTTTTTCAAGCACCATTTACTGAATAGGAGATTTTTTCTCCGTGACTTGTTTTTGTTAGGTTTGTCAAAGATTAGATGGCTGTAGATGAGTGTTCTTATTTCTGGAGTCTCTGTTCTGTTCCATTAGTCTATATGTTTGTCTTGGTACCAGTACCATGCTGTTTTGGTTACTGTAGCCTTGTGGTATAGTTTGAAATCAGGTAGCATGATGCCTACAGCTTTGTTCTTTTTGCTTAGGATAGCCTTGACTATCCAGGGTCTTCTTTGATTCCATATGATATTTAAAATAGTTTTTCCAAATTCTCTGAAGAATGTCTATGGTACTTTGATGGGAATAGCATTGAATCTATAAATTACTTTGGACAGTATGGCCATTTTCAAAATGCTGATTCTTCCTTTTCATTGGGGGGAAGGTTTTTCCATTTGTTTGTGTTTTCTCTTATTTTCTTGAGCAGTGGTTTTTAGTTCTCCTCGAAGAGGTCCTTCACATCCCTTGTTGGCTGTATTCCAAGATATTATCTTCTCTTTGTAGCAATTGTAAATGGCAGTTCATTCATGATTTGGCTCTCTGATTGCCTATTGTTGGTGTAAAGGAATGCTTGTGATTTTTGCACACTAATTTTCTATCCTGAGATTTTACTGCAGTTACTCATCAGTTCAAGAAGTTTCTGGGCTGAGATGATGGGTTTTTCTAAATATAAAATCATGTCATGTGCAAACAGAGACAACTTGACTTCCTCTCTTCCTATTTGAATACTCTTTCTTTCTTTTGCCTGATTGCCCTGGCGAGAACTTCCAGTACAACGTTGAATAGGAGTGGTGAGAGAGGGCATCCTTGTACTGGTTTTCAAAGGAAATGCTTCTAGCTTTTGCCCATTCAGTATGATATTGGCAGTGGGTTTTCATAAATAGCTCTTATTATTTTGAAATATGTTCCATCAATACCAAGTTTATTGAGAATTTTTAACATGAAGGTATGTTAAATTTTATCAAAGGACTTTTGTGCATCTATTGAGATAATTATGTAGTTTTTGTCTTTGATTCTATTTATGTGATGGATTACATTTATTGATTTGCATGTATTGAACCACTCTTGAATCTGACAGATGAAGCCGACCTGATCGCAGTGGATAAGCTTTTTGATGTGCTGCTGGATTTGGTTTGCCAGTAATTTATTGAGGATTTTCATATCTATGTTCATCCAGGATTTTGGCCTGAATTTTTCTTTTTTTTGTTGTGTCTCTTTCTGGTTTTGGTATCAGGATGATGCTGGCTTCATAAAATGAGTTAGGGAGGATTCCCTTCTTTCAGTTGTTTGAAATAGTTTCAGAAGGAATGGTACCAGCTCCTCTTTGTATTTCTGGTAGGATTCAGCTGTGAATCTTTCTGGTCCTGGGCTTTTTGTGGTTGGTAGGCTATTAATTATTGCCTCAATTTCAGAACTTGTTATTAGTCTATTCAGGGATTACACTGTTTCCTGGTTTAGTCTTGGGAGGGTGTATGTGCCCAGGAATGTATCCATTTCTTCTAGATTTTCTAGTTTATTTGCATAGAGGTGTTTATACCATTCTCTGATTGTAGTGTGTATTCCTGTGGGGTCAGTGGTGATAGCCCCTTTATCATTTTTTATTGTATCTATTTGATTCTTCTCTCTCTTCTTCTTTATTAGTCTAGCTAGAAGTCTATTTATTTTGTTAATTTTTTTAAAAAAAAAAACACATCCTGGCTAATACGGTGAAACCCCGTCTCTACTAAAAAATACAAAAAAAAAAACTAGCCGGGCGAGGTGGCGGACGCCTGTAGTCCCAGCTACTCGGGAGGCTGAGGCAGGAGAATGGCCTAAACCCGGGAGGTGGAGCTTGCAGTGAGTTGAGATCCGGCCACTGCACTTCAGCCTGGGCGACAGAGCGAGACTCCATCTCAAAAAAAAAAAAAAAAAAAAAAAAACCAGCTCCTGATTTTATTTATTTATTTTTTTGGAGGGCTTTTCATGTCTCTATCTCCTTCAATTCTTCTCTGATCTTAGTTTTTTTGTCTTCTGCTAACTTTTGGATTAGTTTGCTCTTGCCTCTCTAGCTCTTTCACTTGTGATGCTAGGGTGTTGATTTGATACTTTCTAGCTTTCTGATGTGGGCATTCAGTGCTATAAATTTCCCTCTTAACACTCTTTTCACTGTGTCCCAGAGATTCTGGTACACTGTCTCTTTGTTCTCATTGGTTTCAAAGAACTTCTTGATTCCTGCCTAAATTTCCTTATTTACTCAGGAGCCGTTCTGGTGGAGGTTGTTCAGTTTCCATGTAATTGTGTGGTTTTTACATGAGTTTCTTAATCTTGAGTTCTAATTTGATTGCACTGTGGTCTGAGAAACTGTTTGTTATGATTTCAGTTATTTTGCATTTACTCAGGAATGTTTTACTTCCAATTATGTGATCGATTTTAGAATAAGTGGAATGTGGCACTGAGAAGAATGTATATTCTATTAATTTGGGTTAGAGAGTTCTGTAGATGTCTACTAGATCTACTTGATTCAGTGCTGAGTTCACATCCTGCATATTGCCAATTTTCCGTCTCGGTGATCTGTCTAATACTGACAGTGGGGTGTTAAACTCTCCCACTATTATTGTATGGGAGTCTAAGTCTTTTGTAGGTCTCTAAGAACTTGTTGTATGAATCTGTGTGCACCTGTATTAGGTGCATATATATTTAGAATAGTTAGCTGTTCTTACTGAACTTTTCCCTTTACCATTATATAATGCCCTTCTTTGTCTTTTTTTATCTTTGTCGGTTTAAAGTCTGTTTTGTCAGAGACTAGGATTGCAACCCCTTCTTCTTTTATGCTTTCCACTTGTTTGATAAATTTTCCTTCATCCCTTTATTTTGAGACTGTGTGTATCTTTGCATGTAAGATCGGTCTACTGAATACAGCACACCGGTGGGTCTTGACTGCTTATCCAACTTGCCAGTCTGTGTCTTTTAATTGAGACATTTTGCCCATTCACATTTAAGATTAGTATTGTCATTGGCAAATTTGGCCCCTGTCATCATGAAGCTGTTTGTTTCTTTTGTACAGTAGTCGATGCAGTTTCTTCATAGTGTTATTGGTCTTTATATTTTGGTGTATTTTTACAGTGGCTAGTATCAGTTTTTCCTTTCCATATTTAGTGCTTCTTCAGGAGCTCTTGCAGGGCAGACCTCATGGTAAAAAAAAAAAAAAAAAAAAAAAAAAATCTCTTAGCATTTGCTTCTCTAGAAAGGATTTTATTTCTCCTTTGCTTATGAAGCTTAGTTTTGCTTGATATGAAATTCTGGGTTGAAAATTCTTTTCTTTAAGAATGTCAAATATTGGGCCCCAATCTATTCGGGCTTGTAGAGTTTCTGCTGAGAGGTTCACTGTTAGTCTGATGGGCTTCCCTTTGTAGGTGGCCTGGCCTTTCTCTCTGGCAGCCCTTAACAGTTTTTCATTCATTTCAACTCTGGAGAATCTGTTGATTATGTGTCTTGGGGTTGATCTTCTCATGGAGTATCTTAGTGGTATCCTCTGTATTTCCTGAATTTGCATGTTGGCCTGTCTTGCTAGGTTGGGGAAGTTCATCTGAATAATACCCTGAAGTGTGTTTTCCAGCTTGTTTCCATTCTCCCCATCTCATTCTGGCACTCCACTCAATTCTAGCTTTGGTCTTTTTATGAAATCCCATATTTCTTGGGGGCTTTGTTAATTCCTTTTCATTCTTTTTTTCTCTATTCTTGTCTGCATGTCTTATTTCAGCAAAGTGGTCTTCAAACTCTGATATCCCTTCTTCTGCTTGGTCGATTTGACTGTTGATCCTTGTGTGTGCTTCACGAAGTTCTTGTGCTGTGTTTTTCAGCTCCATTAGGTTGTTTGTGTTCCTCTCTAAATTGATTATTCTAGTTAGCAATTCCTCTAACCTTTTATCAAGGTACTTAGCTTCTTTGCATTGGGTTAGAACATGCTCCTTTAGCTCAGCGTAGTTTTTTTGATCACCTATCTTCTGAAGCCTATTTCTGTCAATCTGCCCATCTGATCCTCCATCCAGTTTTGCACCCTTAATGGAGAGATGTTGCGATTATTTGGAGGAGAAGAGGCGCTCTGGCCTTTTGAGTTTTCAGCATTTTTTGTTGTTGTTGATTCTTATTAATCTTCTTGAGTCTTTGAAGCTGCTGAGCCTTGAATGGGGTTTTTATGGGGGCTTTTGTTGTTGTTGTTGTTGTTGATCTTGTTGTTGCTTTCTGTTTTTTTTTTTTTTTTTCCAATTGTCAGGTCCCTCTTCTGTAGGACTGCGGCAGTTTGCTGGGGGTTCACTTAAGGCCCTATTCATCTGATTCACTCCTGTGCTTGGAGATGTCACTCAAGGAGGCTGGACAACAGCAAAGATGGGTGCCTGCTCCTTCTGGGATCTGTGACATTGAGGGTCATCAATGTGATGGCAGTCAGATTGCTTCTATATAGGGTGTCTGAAAACCCCTATTGGAATTTCTCACCCAGTTGGGTGGCACAAGGAGCAGGACTCGTTTAACAAAGCACTTTGTCCCTTGGTGGAGCTGGTGTGCTTCCCTGGGGGGAATCCCACTCATCTGGGCTGTCTGGATTCCTCAGAACTACCAGGAGGAGAGGCTAAGTCTGCTGGTCCACAGAGCCTGTGGCCACCCCTCCCGCTAGAGGCTCAGGCCCAGGGAGACCTGGATTCTGCCCCTGAGCCTCTGGCTGGAGTTGTTGGAGTTCCTGCAGGGAAGTCCTGCCCAATAAGGAAGGGTGGGTCAGGCTTAGGCCTGAAGAGGTACTCTGGCCCCAGACTACCACAGCTGATTTGTTGGGCTGTGGGGCCAAGTCTTGGGACCAAGACATCCAGCTTCCCTGGCTCCATCAGGGGAAAAGCCCAGCCTGGAGCTATAGAGATGGGTGCCATCCTTACCGCATCCAGGGAGCTTAGTGTACTAGGCAGTTGTCAGTCCCAGTGCTGGCTGCTGCCCCTACCCAAGGAGCTCAAACGGCTTAGCAGGCAGCCGCAGCCAGTGCTGGTTACCATTCCCCAGGGGAGTTCAGTAGGCTTAAGCTGATTCCAGCTGAGGGAGTGTAAGAATTTGTGCATTCCAGGGTTGGGATTCTAGGCCCCAGTGCCTTGGGTTCACGAGTGGGATCTTTTGATCCGCGAGTTGCATAGTTCCATGGAAAAAGCAGAGTTTCCCTGGCTGGGTAGCATGCTCATTCACTATCTACCTTGCCTGGGGAGAGGGGCTTCCCTGCCCCTTGTGGCTCTCAGGTGGGCCGCTGTACCACACTGTTCTTCTTTCTCTCCATGGGTCGTGCCAGTTATCTAGTCAATTTTGATGAGAGAATCTGGATACTTCGGTTGCTGGTGAAGGATTCATACACTTACTATGGTTTTTTTTTCAATGGGAGTCTCCGAACGCCACTGCTTCTAGTCAGCCATCTTGGCCCTGCTCCACTTTGATATCTTGAAGACTTGATAAGTAAGTAAAGAAATAAAAACAAAATAAATTATCACCAGTATACTTACACTACAATATATTTTACAGTAAAATTTTGAGGCTGAAAGGAGATTACACCAGTTCACAAATCAATCTATATGACTAAATAAAAATCACAGGCTATTGTGCACTCTAGCTACATATAACAGGCTATGTGCATACTTTTGTTTTATACATTTCTTTAAAACTTTTAGACTTATTTGAAATAAAATTAGAAATTTATAATGTATGTAAAAAATCTGTGATAAAGTAGTGTTAGAGAGAGGAAAAAGGAAATGCATGCTTGCACATTTTCTGTATATTACATAAACTAATTAAATACTAATTCTAAGTACATTGTAATAAGTTATCAATGTATTCTGTAATCTCCAGGATAACCACTAAAGCAGATAAGAAATTATATAGTTATACATTATACTAAATACATTAAAATTTAATATGAAAATATTAGCTGTAATATATGTAGGCAGTAAAGGAGAAGCTGAGGAACCAAAACCAGATATCAATAAATATTGTAAATTAAATGGATTAACCCCTGTCTCAAAGGGCAGAAATTGTTAGACTCTCTAAGAGAATGAAGACCCAACTCTATAATGCTTATTCGAAATATTCCTAAAATATGATGACACGATAGATAAAAACAATAGGTTGTGAAAGGTAAACCATGCCACAAGGAACATAAACAAGCAAAGTTGGCTAAAATACTATCAGACAAAAAATAAACAAACAAAAATGGACATTTAAAATAAAGAGAAACACTTGATAGTAATAATCAGTCAATGTATTAGGAAGATATAACATTTGTATGTGGTAGTGTCCACTAGCAGAGTTAAAATATATGAGCAAAAATTGACAGTATTAGGGAGGAGATATAAAGTCTAAATTATAGTTAGTAGCATTAATGTTTCCATCTCAATAACAGTTGTCAACAGCAACTTAACAAAAATTTCAGTGGGAATATGGAAAATCCAAATGATACTATCAATCACATTATTTAATTCACATTTTTTGAAATGCCACATCCAGCAACTGGAGACTTCACAAATTTACATTCATTTCCTATACACATGGCACTACCACCAATATACAATACATGCAAGTCTCGAAACATGTTTCAATAGATTATAGATCATTTAATGTTGCAGAAAACTGTGACCCCAAAAATTAATCTAAAAGTAAATAAAAATAACACATGCAGAGAATGGTCTCTATATATCATATATTATAAATAATATATTTTTAAAAATCAGCAAAAAATTAATTGAACAAATGATAAAGAAAACACATATCAACTTGTGAAAGGCTATTCAAATAATGATTAAATGAAAATTTATAACCTTAAATGTACAATTTGTTATAATAGGAGAAACATTTAAATTTATAATTTGTTATAATAAGATAAAAGTTTAAAAATCAATGATCTGTTTCTGAAGAACAAGGAGCCAGAAAACAAGGAAGAAATTAATCACAAAAAGAAATGCAGATATTGATCAAATAAAACAGATACAGAATAGAAAAAAAAATCAGTAAAACAAAATCAGTGTTTTGAAAAAAATGGGAGAAAAGAGTAAACAATAGTTATTATTTTAAAAGATACATTTGTGAATAATACCAAGAGTGAAAGAAGAGATTTACTTACAAATCTGATAAGAAATGGGTCATAATATTGAAAAACAAAGCAAATGAAATATCTCCACTTGCAGCAATGCTACAAAAATAAATACATTTATTAATTTAATTAAAAATGTGCAGAAACAACATCAAAATCTATGAAATTTTATTATGGATATTTGAAGACTAAAGTAAATGAAGAGGCAGAGGTTAGAGAATTTGCAATTCAAGATTTCAATACTTACTGTAAAGCAATGTTATAACTACGACACTATTGGCGTAAGTGTAGGCTTAAAAGTCAATGATCACAATAATACATCTAAAATACACTCACACTTGTATGGTCATTTGATGTTAAACAAAAATGCCAAGGTAAATAAATGGAGATAAATCATCTCTTCCATAAATGATTCTAGACAAACTGGCTATCCATACAAAAAATAAATCATCTTTACTTCACACAATATACAAAATTGAGCTCAAAATGGAACATAGACCTGAATATAAGAACTAAAATTACAAAACTGCTGGTAGAAAACATAACAAAAACTTTGGAATATTGAATTATTCTGTGATATCTGGAACACAAAACAGCACAAAAATTGTATATGATAAAAGTATACAAAATAAGTTACATAGATATAAATTGAACGCATACAAAGATGAGCAGTAATATTGTTCACCAGGTAATTGCAAGCTATAACCACAAAGAGGAAAATGTTATACACACACCATATAGGTTACAATAAAAAATAAAGTATATTAATATTAAATCTTTGTAAGAATGTAACAGAATTTAGATTGTCATAAATGGAAAAGGGTGGGAATGCAAAATGGTACATCCACTTTCGAAAACAGCTTGCAAATGTATTATAAAGGTAGACATATATTTACCATAGAAATTATAAATTCACACATACTTTCCCCAAAGAAATAAAACATGTTTATACACACACACATACACACACACACACACACAAATGTATGCAAATGTTTATACCAGCATTAATCATACTAATGGGAAATAGACACATCACAATTGTCATAAATTATGAATTAGAAAAAAATCATGGTATGTTCATACATTGGAATACTCTTCAGCAATACAGATTCAAATGACTATGAAGATAAAATCAATGATTCTTAAAAGCGTTTAGTAAAAAACGTCAGACTCAATATACTGTATTCTGTATGATTCTGTTTATACAAATTTCAAGAAAATGCAAAATTTTTTGGGGGTCTGGATTTTTTTTCTATTTTTAGTACAGATGGGATTTCACCATGTTGGCCAGGCTTGTCTTGAACTCCTGACCTTAAGCGTTCCCGCTGCCTTGGCCTCCAAAAGTGCTAGAATTATAGTCATAAGCCAATGCACTCCATCTGGTCAAAAGGCAAAATCTTAATGACAGGAAATCATCAAAAAATTGCTAGCCCAGAGCTAGAACTTACAGGAGTAGATTTATTACAAAGGGGTACAGGGAACTTTTCAAATGGATGGAAATTTTCCATGCCTGGATAATGCAGTAGGTTAAATCATTGAATAAAATTTCCTAACTCATCTAATGGTACATTTAAATAGGTGAATTTAATTGCACATAAAACTGAGAGGAAACAAAGAACAATGAACAATATAATAAACCATTCTGTGGTAATTAACTTGAAAATCTAAATGAAATGGAAAAAACGCTAATAGAAACCTACCTCCTGAGTTAATTTTATTCTTAAGTTTTAAAAACATTTTGTAGCTATTGTAAATGAAATTATTTTCTTAAATTCTTTTTAAGATATTTAATGATACTGTATAGAAACATATAGATTTTTGTGTGTTGATTTTGCATCTTACCAGTGGGAATATGGAAACTGAATTAATTTATAATTTATTAATTTATAAATTCTAGCAGGTTTCTTGAATCTATAGAGTTTTCCCCATAATGTCATTTGTGAACTGAGAAAATTTTACTTATTTCTTTAAAATTTGAATGCCTTTTATTTCTTTCTCTTGACTCATTGCTTGGGCTACGATTGCCAATGCTATTTGTAAAGGCTTTATTTTAAAAAATAAAATAGACAAGCTAAAATTATATGCATATGAAAGTGTTCTTGAATATTCAACACAGTTTTTAAAATATTAAAAACTACTAAACACAGAAGGACTTACTATTCCTGACTATTCTAAAGCTATTGCAATCAAGTAGTGGGGTGATGGCATAATCACGGATATAGAGGTCAGTAGGACAAAATAAAGAATTTAAAATGGACACAAATGATTTTTAGAAATGACAGTCAAATGGGGGAAAGGCCAATGTTTTAAAATATGAAAGTCAAAAAATAACAGATGCTCGCAAGGTTGTGCAGAAAAGGGAACACTTATACACTGCTGGTGTGAGTGTAAATTAGTTCCACCATTGTGGAAAGCAGGATGGCGACTCTTCAAAAAAAGCTAAAAGCAGAACTACTATTTGACCCAGCAATCTCATTACTGGGTATATACTCAGAGGAATATAAATCATTCTACTCTAAAGACACATGCATGTGAATGTAGCACTATTCAGCATAGCAAATACATGGAATCAACCTAAATACCCATTAATCACAGACTTGATAAAGAAAATTTTCCACACATACATAATGGAATACTATGCAGCCACAAAAAAAGAGTAAGATCATGTCTTTTGCAGGAAGATGGATGGAGCTGGAGGCTATTATCTTTAGCAAACTGATGCAGGAACAGAAAACCAAATACCACATGTTCTCACTAATAAGTGGAGGTTAAATGATAAGAACTTACGAACACAAAAAGGAAACAACAGACACTGGGGTCTACTTGAAAGTGGAGGATAGAAGGAGGCAGAGGAGCAGAAAAGATAACTATTGGGTACTTGGCTTAATACCTGGGTGATAAAATAGTATGTACAACAAAATCCCATGACACATGTTTACCTATGTAACAAATCTTCACATGTACTCTCAAATGTAAAATAAAGGTTTAAAAAAGAAAGTATGTAACAAAATAAAACAAGACCCATTAATTCTTATATTAGATATTTTTAAAAACTCAAAAATGGTTTTGTATCTAAGTGTAAGTGTTCCACTATAAAATCTCTAGAAGAAAACATTTTAAAAATTCATAACTTTGGAATAAGCAAACATTTTTTATATAAGAGAACAGAAGTTTGAGAGATAAAAGAAAAAATAACAAACCAGGTGTTAAAACTAAAACCTGTTTTGTAATCTTAGAAAGTCCAGTACGTTAATAAAAAGGCAAGCCACAAAGTAAGAGATAATTTTGTATATTATTTACCTACGTATATGTATGCAAATGTGCAAAACATTTTGATAAGGACTCCACCAGAAAAGGAATAGGAATGCCACATAAGCATATGGCAAATTACTTACAGACATGAGTCAACACAGAAATCAAATTTAAAACCACAATGATTTTTCACTGCATATCTATCAGATGAAGTAAAATCAAATAGCCTAATATTGTAAGCTATGGGTAAGGTTTTGGAGAAATATGTTATTGGTGCATATGTTTTCCATTCTGGTATTCTTGGTATTTTATGGCATACCATTCTGTGAGATTGATAGTTGCGGCCGGGCGCGGTGGCTCAAGCCTGTAATCCCAGCACTTTGAGAGGCCGAGACGGGCGGATCACGAGGTCAGGAGATCGAGACCATCCTGGCTAATACGGTGAAACCCCGTCTCTACTGAAAAATACAAAAAACTAGCCGGGCGAGGTGGTGGGCGCCTGTAGTCCCAGCTACTAGGGAGGCTGAGGCAGGAGAATGGCGTAAACCCAGGAGGCGGAGCTTGCAGTGAGCTGAGATCCAGCCACTGCACTCCAGCCTGGGCGACAGAGCAAGACTCCATCTCAAAAAAAAAAAAATAAAAATAAAAAATAAAAAAAAATAAAAAAAAAAAGATAGTTGCTTATAAAGCTCTTACACTTATTCTATGACAAGTCAGAGGTTCCTGAGCAAACCTACAGATGATGAAAATTTCCACTACCTTGATTGTGCCCAGGATTCCAAATGTATGTATCAGCTAAAATATATCTAAGTTAACATTTTAAATTTTTGTATTCATCTTACACAAATTGTAATCAAGTTATTGAAAAATAAGGTAAGGATTAAAAAAGGTAAGTGAACTCAATTTTCCAATTGAAATAAAATAATTTTTACATTGAACAAAATAAGAAATCCTAAAATACTAACAACAAAAAACCAAAACATATAAACAAAAACAAAGACAAACTTTAGGTTTTAAAAATAATAGGTGAAAATAAGTATTATAAAAAGAAATGACAAATCTAGCATATAAAATAAAGCAGGTGCAGCTATCAAAATATAAGACAAAGTAGGCAGTTATAACTATTATAATAAAAAATTATTAGTAGTAATAGAGGGATAATTTAAAAAAGATGATTATACCAAGAAGAAATAACAATTCTAAATAGATGAACATAAAATAGGTTAATCAAAATAAAATTTTTAAAATGTGTAAAGCAAAAATGGACAGATATAGAGAAAGAAATAGACAAATATATAATCAGATTTTAAAATACAATAAAAATATTAAAAATTTGATGCATACAATTAGGAAACTTAATCCAAGATATATTTGTAAAAGAATGCATAATAAACCTTTACCACAATTAAACATAAACTGGAACAAAATAAAATTGAAACAATTTTCATAGGCTGAAAATCATGCAGAGTCTTTTCACAGTTAAATTATAAGAAAATAAAAAATCCACATATACTGGAAACTCTCTGTTTTAAAATAAATTAATAAATTTCTGAATAACCTATGATTCAATACAAATAAAAATTTGAAAATTATTTAAAATAAATTATAAGAATATCATATATTAAAACATGCACAAATTAAAACATTAAATCTGTACTTACAGGTAAATTTGTGGCCTTAAATGGACATAATAGATAGGAAAACAGGTTGAAATATTCCAAATTTCCATTTTAAAAAGTAATAAAATGCTATCAAATTAACTCAAATAAACTACACAAAATAAAATGAACTAAGACAGTAAACTAAAGAATTCTAAAACACATATATGGCAAAGTATTAACAAAGACAAAGGCTGTTTTTGGAAAAGCTGGTAAAATTGAAAAATTGTAACATTTATCCAAGAGGAACAAACAGTTTCAGGAGTGAATAAAGGGGACATTGCTAAAGATTCTAAAAGCAAATTAGAAGAAGAAAATTCTGCAACTTGCTACAAGATGGATGAATTTTGATTACATCATGCGAAGTGAAATAAACCAGTTAGAGATGGGCAAATACTGCATGGTTTCCCTTCTATGATGTATCTTTCTCATAGAAGGAGAATGAGGAATGGTGATTTCCAGGAGCACAGTGGAGGAGGGAATGGAGTTGGTAAACAACAGGTATAGGATTTCAGCAATGCAGAATGCATAATTTCTAGAGATCTGCTGTGCATCATGCCTACAGTTAATAGCATTGTATGCTTACAAAGTCTGTTCTGAATGTATAAATCATGTTGTGTTCTTAACCACAATAAGATAAAAATAAATAAGAAGGTATTTCTAAGAAAACTGTGCTGATGTATTTTAAAATTTAGATTAAGAGGACAAATTATTTTTTAAAATGTAACCAAAACAATTACAACATGATGGAAGAATAATCCTAAATATATGAAAGCGGTCGAAGTATTTAAGTATAATTACTTCAAAGACAGAACTCTAAACACAAATGTCTTCAGCAGTGAATCCACCAAAATATTTATAAAAATAATCATTAGAATCCAGTTTTAGGGATACCCTTCCAGAAAATTAAAAATGCAGGACAATTTCCTACCTTGTAGTACAACAAATCTACCTTAAAGCGAAGGCCTGAAAAGATTAAATACATGTATGTGTGTGTGTGCATGTATTTATACCTATATGACATATGATATAATAAGTATGATGTATGATATTGTTTGTAACTCCTTATACAGCACAAATTTCTTTCTGCTTTTCAGTTTAGCTCCTTGCCTCTGCTTACTCAACAAAATAAGAGAAAATTACTGGATGGAGGATACTGTCACAGGATCCTTAGGGTATCACTTCACCAGCTGGAAACGCCTGTGGCCAGCAGCACTTCTGCTTGAGTTTTTTCTTGCTCACTGCGCTTGTTCTGCTCACCTGGCTTGGCAGGCTGTGCCTGGCTCACACTACCCGCCCGGATCCCACACCTGCCAAGAGTAAGCAAAGCGTGAAGAATGAGGGGTGTGTGAGCGAGCAAGTGTGGGGTCCAGCCACTGCACACAGCCAGGTACACTGGCAGCTGCAGTGGGGTGGGCAGTTCCAGGCACTGGCACAGGCGCTGGCTCTGTGTAAGACTGTGGCTGGACCAGATGTACTACAAGCAGCATCTGCCGTGGGCACCAACATCCAATTGAGGGGATCATGGTAGCAGCCAAAAAATTGGAGACACCAGGAACCACAGAGCCCCAAAGAGGGTGTTACAGCATGTCACGGCCCTGGCTCAGGGTACCCCGGGATCTGGGCTCCCAGAAGGGCCGGAGGTCTTCTCTCCTCGTTGCCTGTAGCACAGCAAGTTGTGGGGAGGGAGGGTCATGTTTCAGGGAGGGGAGTTTCAGTCGTTTGTGCTACAGCTCTTTCAGTCCTTCTGCCCAGCTCTGGCCCATGGCTACTGGGCTGGCCAGCCCCACCACTGCTTTCTGTTGCATGGGGTGGCCACCTGGCCCCGGTGGAAGGCGAAAGGGCTATTGTGCTACAGCAGCTCTGGCTTGGGGAATTCCAAGGTCTGAGCCCCCAGAAGGGTTGCCACTCTACACTCCCACAGTCTGGGAGTGTATCACCGCCTGTGTAACTGCCCGCCGCTCAGCAAGCCGGCCAAGAACATGTTACAGCTCCTTTTGCTTTCACTGTTTGGCGGGTCCCAAGTTCTTGTCTCACATCCTGGAAGAATGAGGTTATGTGGACAACTGGAGAGTGAGCAAGGCAGAGAGGAGCTTTACTGAGTGACAGAACAGCTATCAGTGGAGAAGTGGGTAGCTCTTACCCACAGGCAGTTCATCCTGATGAGCGTAAAGGAGACCTGAGGTAGGTAGTTCCCACCCACAGGCAGGTAGTCCCTATCCGCAGGCAGATAGTACCAACAAGTGTCCAAGTCTGGCTGAGTCTGGGTTTTGAGGGCCCAGAATAGAGAAAGGACATGCCGATTGGTCCATGGGTGGGCCGGGACAAATCACCATCCCATTGTCTGAAAAGCATCAAGGAATTTCTCACTCCAGGTTGCAGACACCACCCTGAAGTGTAGACACCACCCTGAAGTTGCAGACACCACCCCACGCTTCAGGCCATCCCTAGCTTGAAGGTGAAGCTTCACCAGGGACCTGTCCTATCCTGCCTAAGGAACCTGTCAACCTCCTGCAGCCATCAGTATGATGTCCACAGCACCCAGGCTGTCCACACTGAGGGGCCCCTGCAAGCCCACACTGAGCTGCCCACAGAGCCCCCGGCTTCCCTCCCTGAGCTCGCTGGTGTACCTAATTTCAGATGGGGCTGAGGAGGTGGGGATTGGGGGTCTGGCATTTCAGCACCACCTCGAGCATGCACACACCCAGCCGGGTCGCGACAGCGCCTGGGCTTGGCTACAATGTTGCTTCACACCTAAGTGTGGGTTGGGAGCAGGGAGTAGCCAGGGAGCCGGAGCAGACACTTTTGAGCCTGTGGAGGCAGGAGGTTTCCCAGGCCCCAAGAACACAGGAATGCCTGAGCCCAGAGTCACGACTGGGCGGGTGCAGCTGTTCCCAGGAGCACGGGCTCCCACCCTGCCAACTCGGTAGGGCACGGGGCTCCTGCTGGGATCACCTCTTCCCATGCCACACCAGCTCCGAGGAGCACATAGCCCCGGCTGCACTTCTCCTGCTGCAACTGGCGTCCTCGCAGTGGCCATTCCATACAGGGCACCACTGCCATAAGTACTGTGCATTCACTGGAGTTCCTTCAGAATCAAATATCAAATATGGCATCAGCCCATCCAATTATCAAAAGTTTGGCTAGTTCTTGTTGTTCTTTCTTGTTTTTTTGTTTTGTTTTGTTTTGTTTTTGTTTTTGTTTTTCCTTTTTAAAATTTTTGTTGAGCTTGCTCTTTTGCTAGCCCAGTTACAAACAGTCCCTGGCAGAGGCTAGTGAGGGGCAGAGTGGATGGGGCAAGGGGAACCTTTCATGAAAGGGTCAATGGTTTGATTAGATAGGAGGAATACCTTTTGATGATCTGTTGCACAGCACAGTGAGTACAATTAATAATAATGTATTAACTATTTCAAAACAGCCAAAAGAGATTTTAACAGTTTGCACCACAAAGAAATGATAAATTTTTGAGATAATGGATATTTTAATTAGCCTGACTTGATCATTTCTTTAATGTATACATGGATCAAAACACCACATGGTACCCCGTAGATATATAAAATTATGTATTATTTGTCAAATGAAATAAAATAAAAATTAAAATAAATTATATCTATCTATCTTTAAAACATGAAAGCTTCCCATGGCTTGCTTACCTAGGAAGTGTTAATCATCTGGAGTTTGAAGTTTGGTTTTCACAAATTTTCTTGTATCCACTATTCTTCATTAACTTGAAAGAAAAGTGTTTTACCTCATTTTCTCGCTCATAGATGGGAACTGAATAATGAGAACACTTGGACACAGGGAGGGGAACATCACACACTGGGGCGTGTTGTGGGGTGGGGCGAGGGAGGAGGAATAGCATTAGGAGATATACCTAATGTAAATGACGAGTTAATAGGTACAGCACACCAACATGGCACATGTATACATGTGTAACCTGCACGTTGTGCATATGTACCCTAGAACTAAAAGTATAATAAAATAAATAAATAAATAAATATAAAAATGTATTGAAATGAAAAATCATTAAACCTTTTTAATTTCCAAAAAAAAGAAAGAAAAGTGTCTTTTTTTTTGTTGTTAATTCAATGATTTCTTGTTATCCCACAGGAAATGAAAATCTTTTATATTCATCCATATACTAATCAAAGATGATCTCCCCAAATCCATTTTTTACATTCTGAAATTTACATTCCCTTAAGTTACTAAAATTAGGTAGTGGTAAAAAAACAAACAAACAAAAAACAAACAAACAAAAAAACAAATATTCAATTGATTTTCTCCCTCAAAATTATTCATATGATAATATTGCAATAAATCATGTTTTGTTGAATCTATACATTGGAAAGAACGCAAATAATATGTAAAAATATTCCTTGACAATGGTAAATTACAAATAATGTGAAAGACAGAGACAAGCTTTGGCAACATAGTGAGATCCTGTCTTTATCAAAAATTAAAAATTAAAAAAAAAATAACCAGGGCATGGTGACATGCATCTGTAATTTCAGCTACTTTGGAGGATGATGTAAGACGATTGCTCAAGCCCAGGAATTCAAGGCTGCAGTGAGGTATGATTGTCCCACTGCACTCCAACCAGGGCAACAGACAGAGAGCCTGTCTCAAGCAAAACAAAACAAAACACAATCATACCCAGACACACACACACACAAATGAAAGAGCTTAAGTTGTGTGTGTGTTTTCCTACAACATGTTTGGAGGTGGCCGAGTTATTAAAAAAGAAAAATAAGTACCTTCAGAAGTATCAGAGCAGTTATTATTTTCTAGGCTGACTCTGCATTTGAAGTTATGGGTGTTCTTTTGGAAGAAAATGCAGGTATCAACTAAGAATAATAACAGTTTCTAAAGTAAAGAAAAACTGATCTATTAGAGTATATAGTTGAGTCATAAATGCTTTCTGGTTATAATAATAGTGAAGGAAGTTTCAAAATGTGAACAGTATGCTGTCCTTGGCCCAAGGGGATCTGCCTCACTGTAGAGTGAAAATGGGATGTGGGAATTGAGCTTTTTGCCAGCTTTTCAGCCACTCTCTCAGGAGCCTCTTCTTTAGGAGCAATACAATTAATTTCCACCTGCAGAGAGAGGCCTTTAACCTGCTGTTTTAACCCAGGCAGCGGGAGATCTAGGATCTCACCCTTGTTCTTGCTAGTATGAAATCTGTAAAGCTGGAGGATCTACTTAATTATGTGTGTCTTTGTTGTCTTTTACCATAAAAAGCCAAAATGAAACTAGTCTTGCAATGCTCTTTCAAGGAGAAAAAGAAGCATATTTGATTGCTAGAGGTATTTGAACACTTAAAAATACATGATATTCGTGAGTAATATAAGTATTTCAGATGACTTTTATCACTCGCTGCCTCATACATTTTCTTCAGACATTTATCAGATGAATCATATGGGCCTGAAGGCATGACCTCTAAGGAAGCTGAGCACTTCAAAAACAGTGAGGTAAATCATGCTACCAGTAGAAATCATCCTCTGGGCAACGATGTCGGTGTACATTTTGTTCCGAAGTCACAACTTCTATCATGGCTTACCAAACTTAAAAATCAGTGGTGTGGATTTAAAATTTCCTCAATATCATCAGGACAGAGCAGGAAATTTGAGCTGATCATCTAAGATAATTCAGGAAGCTATTCTTACCTAACACTTTCCACATTATTTCCAAATCAATAGCTGTATGTAATAGCCATCTTATTAAAACCGGAACTGACAGTTACCAGCCATACAACTCCATCTGAAAAGTCATGTCTTTCTATATTCTAAAGCTGTACTTCTTGGATTTTCATTCACTATCTCATTCTTTAATTTTAGATTTCTTTCCTGGACATTTATGGCACTGAAGTCTCTTGTTTCCTTTTTTAAAGATTTAAATGTCTTTTGTGTACACATACACACACACACATACACACACATGCACACACATACACTGCTTTTGTAAATATACGATAAGGAGGCAGGAGATATTTTTGTTTCAATAATAAGTGCTTTTTAAAATTATTAAACAGCTATTATGTACTAGGACTTCAAACACACTTTTAAATCTGAATTCTCATGATTAGAGATAATTAGTGCCTCATTATTTGAATAAGAAAGGAAAACCTGGTAAATTGACGTGTCTTACAAATTTGGAAAGCGATTACATGTCAGAGCCAGGATTACAGACAGGTCTTTCCATTTCTGCAACCCATTTAACTTAAACTTCACTGTAGTTCAGCCCATTTTGCTTCCCAGATTAATTTATCATCAGTGCCTGTGATGGCATCTGTTCAGTTTGAATACTTGGTAGGGTGTACATAGTAAATACTTTTAATGACTAATAAATATTTGTAGAGTGATGACTCTTTCATGTTGGGTGTTTTCGTGGATCCTGAAGGTAATTAAAAATTAACCCAACTAAAACCCAAATTGCAGATTCTCAGGTAAATGTGACATTTATACTATCACTTTTCTATGTTGAGTAAAAGTAGGAAGAACTCTTAAATCTAGGGATAGATATTGTGGAAAAAAGAGAACAAATTTGTTTATACAGACAACAATTTTAAAGATAATTCCCGAATGATTGCTTACCATCTGAATTCAAACCTTAAAGTGTTTCACTACTACTAAACAACATTTAAGATCACAGGAAAATGCATATCTATTGATTCTTTCCAGCAGGTTTCCCTGCATGATATGACTTGGATGATTAAAAACATCTTTCCACTGACAAAACAGATGGGAATTGTAGCAGATGGAAACTGTAGAGATATGCCAAAAAGGAAAGTCCAACAGGCTATGTTCAAGTACATTCAGAGTATATCTCAATATCTTGGTGCATTTCTGTGTTTTGTTCAAGACCCTCAATAAAGTCGATAACTGCGTTACTGACTTTATTGAGCTCAGAATTAACCACTGAGAATAGCACTGTTTATAAGAGAAAAAAAATCATGTTAACCAAGATCAGTTTTATTTTGTTTAAAAAAATAAAGCAGAAAACAGTCAATAACTGAGGCAAGGACCAGAATGCACATGTACATTGAATTCCCTACCTCTAAGTACACCTGCATGAGGTTCTAATTATTTTGCCCCAGTGACATTGTGTGTATGTGGTAATCAGAGCCATTGAGAGGTAAATTAGATCAGTTAAATGTTTAATGGTTTTGAGCTACAATGACATAATATGTTTGATTTCAAAACAAACATGGATTAAATTATTGAATAAAATACTAAACACTCGTCAGGTACAGTGTTATTTCTCTCTAGGCAAAATCTGAAAGTATATTCACTAGTAATTCTTTTCTATAAATCAATTTCATACCAATAACACCAAATACAAATATGCTCTTCTAGTTGACTGTGTTCCTTTAGAAACATTAATAAACTTTATCAGTTCAAGGTTTGCATGGCGGTTAAGTGTACTCAATTGAATTTCTTAATTAGTTTATATCTTATTTATTATTTAATGTGATGTTTCTATTGTTTCAGTGTACAAAACTGTTATTATGACTATTGTTTTATTTTCCAAATAATATAATTAAGAAGAGAGTAAAAATCCCCATGCAGAAAAGACACAGTCCCTACATATCAGAAATTAATACTTACTGATACTTATGAAATCTGTGTTCCAAATTTAAGACAAATGAATAAAATTATTCATAAGAATATGTATATGCTTATAATTATGGCAAAATAAGACTCAAATTGAAAGCCTTCTCAAAAATAGTAAAGAGTATTTAATGGGGTTATTTTAATGAAAGGTAATTATAGTATTACTCAGCTTTGCTATAATAGAGAAAAATCCTACAATTATGGTGGCTTAAAATAAGTATTTAATTATCACTCATGCAGTATGTAGTTATGTGTTGGCTGCAACTTTCCTCTAGGCAATGGCTGGGCTTCAGGCTAAGATTGTTAGAGGCTGCAGCTTTGCTCCATTATTGAGTTGATTGACATATGCCTTTGTTCCAGAACACAGGATAAAGAAGCAGCACCTGGGCATTAGATAAACATTCTGCAGTAAAGCAGAAGAGTAAGAGCTGACATAAACTTATAATACCTACAGCCTCTGCTTGAACATTGTGTAATCACGTTTGCTGATATTGACCATAATCCATAACAGGGCCAGTCTGAAGTTAGTAGAACAGGAGTTTATATTTTATTTCCATGATGGTATGAACAACAAAGAATAATGTGTCATAGATATATTATGTATAAATTAAAATGTTTTATACATAAATAAAACATATCAAGTAACAAAATTTCTTTGTATGACAAGGTTTATAGAGGTTTATTAATAACAAATACTTTGCTAGTGATTTTCTCTTGTTATTCCCATTTTTGTATAAACAGATAATACACTCAGTTATTTTAAATGAAATGCTTAGAAAAAATAATTTTGATTTTTTTGGTTATTACTTTGTCAAACAACAGATATTCAGTTTTGTATAGCATTGGAATGATAGTTGATGTGGAGTCTAAATGTATGAATGAGTTAGACATGTTCCACACACTGGGCTGGAGGAATGAAAAAGCCCTGGCTCTTCTTTACCTTTCTTTCAACATATAAGTCCCTATTCATAGTATTCCCAATGCTATGCTCCAACCCTCTTAAATTATATAAATATTAATGATTTATGGATACATTTTTGTACGGAGAGATAAAAGCAAAAACAAAAATTACTTATAAGACCAATCTTTGGATTTAACACTTATTTGTGTTTGGAAACGTTTAAGATGTAAATGTCTATTATATTCACAAATAGATACGCATGTAGAAAAATTTTCTTGTATGCTTAAACACTTATTTTTGTTTAATTCATAAACAGTCATTTTGGAGTCACAATTCCCTTATTCCTGCTTCATGAAGTTTTATCTTTGTGAATTTCACTTCTTAGACAAAATCATTGCACTTTGTAGATACACTGTGATATGGTTGGGTTCTGTGTCTGCACCCAGATCTCACATAGAATTGTAATCCACAGTGTTGGGGGAGGGATCTATTGGGAGGCGATTGGATCATGGGGGTGGATATCCTCCTTGCTCTTCTGGTGATACTGAGTGAGTTCTTATGAGGTCTAGTTGTTCAAAAATGTGTAGAACTTCCCCTTTCATCTTCTCTCTCCTGCTGGCCATGTGAATATGTGCTTGTTTCCCCTTTGCCTTCTGCTACCGTTGTAAGTTTCCTGTGACCTCCCCAGAAGCAGAAGCCTCTACATCCCACAGAACCATGAGCCGATTAAACCTCTTTTCTTTATAAATTATCCAGTCTCAAGTATGTTTTTATAGCAGTCCATAGTGAGAATGGACTAATACACACTGTGATTTCACCCATCAGCTCCCCTGACGGATATTTGAATTATTTCACTTCTATTGTGATTACAGGTATTGCTGCAGTGAATAGCTTTGTGCCCTTATTTGCACAATGGTTTTGGTATAAATTCTAAGAATTGGGGTTGCTATGTATGATGGTAAATTTTAAGATATTTCCAAATTTGCCTCTATTATGGTGACTTTTTTTTTTTTTTTTTGAGAGGGAGTCTCGCTCTGTCCCGCCCCTCCCCCCCGCCCCCAGCTGGAGTACAGTGGCACAGCCTCCGCTCACTGCAAGCTCCGCCTCCTGGGTTCACGCCATTCTCCTGCCTCAGCCTCCCGAATGGCTGGGACTACAGGCACCCGCCACTGTGCCTGGCTAATTTTTTGGTATTTTTTTTAGTAGAGACGAGGTTTCACCCTGGTAGCCAGGATGGTGTCGATCTCCTGACCTCGTGATCCGCACACCTCAGCCTCCCAAAGTGCTGGGATTACAGGCTTGAGCCACTGTGCCTGATCTATTATGTTATGGTGACTTTTTTTTTTTTTTAGGTGGCGTCTCTTCCAGGCTGAAGTGCAGTGACGCTATCTCTGCTCACTGCAAGCTCCGCCTCCCGGGATCACGCCATTCTCCTGCCTCAGCCTCCGGAGAAGCTGGGACTACAGGCGCCCGCCACCGCGCCCGGCTAATTTTTTTGTATTTTTAGTAGAGTCGGGATTTCACCGTGTTAGCCAGGATGGTCTGGATCTCCTGACCTCGTGATCCGCCCGCCTCTGCCTCCCAAAGTGCTAGGATTACAGGCGTGAGCCACTGCGCCCGGCCTATGGTGACTTTTCAAAATCATTATGAGCGGTGAATGAACTTACTTCCTGAAGCCTCTCTGAAGAACATGTGGTCACATTTTTAGATTCTTATAAATCCAATAAGTGAAAAATAGTATTCTGTATTTTTCACTTAAAATTTTGAAGCCAATTTGAGCAGATTTTCATGTATTTAAGAGCTATTTACATGTCTTTTTCTCTGATCTTTTAACATGTATCACTAGCCCATTTTTACAGGGTGGTTGGTTTTTCACTTCTCCATAGCTCTTTATATATTAAGGATATTAATTTTTGTGGGATATGAATTCGGACATCCTTTGTCGTAAAATTTAAATCTGTGTTTTACCTGAGACATAACTTTCAAGACTGAAAGGTAGTTTAGCTATTTCAGCTAGATGCAGTTTGGAACTTATTTAGCAACAATTTGCCTCTGAGATTGTAAAGAAGATAACCATGTGTTGTTGGTTTCTTTGCCACGCATCTCTTCCAATCCAATAATGAGTTTTTAGATAGTCTACGTTCCCTAACAGCAGCTCTCAGGTCACACTCTACCTTCTATCCTCTCCCAAGAGCCCCACTCAAGCCTGGGTTGCTCCTTTCTTTCTGAGGATGGCGGCAGCAGCAGTTCGAAGGTACCATAGCCATTCACTTTTTCCGTGCACCGGCGAGTTTTTCTATCCCCTCGTACCAATACTGTTAATTTATGTTTTACTTTTGTTTAGAATTCTTCTGCAGATGTTTTTGATTTATTAGTGTGTTCTCTTATGATTTCCGGTCTGTCAATCACTGCTGTAAAGACGTGCCTGCTCCAAGATTATACACACATTCACCCATATTTTCTTTTAGTATATATAGAATATAATCTTAGCATTAATTTTTGACCTAGTTATAGTTTTTAATCAATGTATTTTGATGCATTTTTATTTATTATAAAATTTGTTCCTTTCATACCTTTCTCATGTTTTGAATAGTTCCAATATCACATTGTAGTCTTGTTGCACATCTTGTCTCTGCATTCATGCATTCCTGCATTGTTTCTGTTTTTGTTCTTATCATCTTTCTTAAACAAATAATTTGTTAAAATTTTTAGTTCATGTTGGAATATTAGATTACACTTTTCATCAACTATGTGAAACAATGTTACTTTTCTCATCCACTTCCTTATCCCATCTTTACATATAGACAGTTTGTTCCTTATTTTTGATAGTTATATTTTCATTCAGTACATTTTAGATTCCAGGGAAACAGTGGTAGGAGTGATCCAGGGTGGTTTTCCAAGCTTCCCAGGTTACGGATTTCCTTTATGTTTCTGCAAAAGTCTTAAAACACAGCACATTTGTTTCTCAGAGATCTTTTGAAAGGGATCCTATGACATCAGTTGTAGCCTTTCTATATCTCATAATTTTTGCCTTACAAGATATGTCTTTGTTTATCATAATTCTATTTGCTAAAACTCCTCAAATATGCTACTTTTGGGAAATAACCTTCATCCCACTTTCCAATACTTCTCTCTCTGCTTTCCTAGAAATTTAACTCTCTTCAGTATTGCTTCTATTTCGATGATCATCTTTCAGTG
The DNA here is from genome assembly GCF_003255815.1 of Theropithecus gelada. NCBI lineage: Eukaryota > Metazoa > Chordata > Mammalia > Primates > Cercopithecidae > Theropithecus > Theropithecus gelada. Next base: position 22,676,255 of record NC_037685.1, on the reverse strand, counting down.
AAATCCTCTCCTTCTGGGAGCAAATATGATAAAACCTTGCAATAACATGCACTGATAATGTGAATTATAAAGAATATGATGAGTATTAGCTCCTTTCTCTGTGCAATTCTATTCTGCATTCAAAGCACAATAACATTTGCTCTCCTTTCAGGTGAGAAGGAAGGTAAACATGGAGGACATACAGAATATTGACATCGACAGTCAAAAAACGTGGGAGGTGAAGAGTATGTAGCCATAGTCCCAGTATTTTTCTTTGCTAGTTTTACTTTCTAATTTAGCTATACAGGATGGGTATCGACTAACTAGAAAGATTTGAGATAATTGACATTCTGGAATTTTTCCCATCAATATTTTAAACAGAATAGACACTTGACATTGCATAATTCTGAAAACCACCTGAACCAGATTGGATTCGTATTGCTTGGCCAGGCTTTGTAACATTCAACTAGCCACTGTGTATTCTGATCTCAGGCATGTTTTTAATCTCACAGTAATGAAACTCAACCTTATTTGTAATTTAATATTTTGCATTCCATTGGGTTGGGTGTTACTGTATCCTTAGTGATTTCTGTATCCTGGTCTCTAGGATTCTTGCATAGTTCCTGTCCATTTTGGTGACACATTCTCATGTGTCTACTCAAGGCTGATTCAGGTCTATGCTTTTACTAACATATAAATACAATTTGTTGCTTGTTTAGTTTTTTGTTTTTGTTTTCCTGATCCCAGTTTTCTCTAAAGTGCAGGTTTTTAATTTTTTGTTGCTTTATTTTTCTCCTTAATAAATTATATGATTACCCACATTTCCCTTCAGAATTGAAACTATGATCAGACATTTGCAAAAGACACTTTAAAATATAATTTCTTATCACTAAAATTAGAAAGCTCAAGTCCCATAAAATACAATTTCAGATTCACTAGTAGACTCTAACGACATTCCATAATAGAAGCAATTCACTGAAATAATTTTTATTCATTTTACACTCTTTCCAGAAAATGGTAATTTAAAAAATCTGTTTCTCCAAAGTTCACCACCAAAATAGATAATAAAAATTATATATACTCTGGTTTCAAGAAAGCATAAAGGAAACCATATCACATTTGACCTTGAGAATAATGAAGCTGAACATATATAAGCCATTTAGAACAAAATATTCAATATAGTTACATTCGTGCCCTGTACAGAAAGTTATGAAGGTCTCTAATAAAGATACACTTTGGCAATGTTCGCAAATAATAGTATTTTGTCTTTGAAGAAAGATGTAATTATTTTATAAAGTGTTACATTGATCTCAAGCACTTTTTCAATGCTAGACATGCTTGGATTGAAGAATAATATAAGATCAAATATTTTTTGTTCTGCTTTCACTCATGCTTGTTTCTTCTTAAATTAAACCTAATTTTAGTTGTCAGGGTCCTATCTATTACTGTCTCATCTACTGTGACCACTTCCATCTTGATATGCAGAGGTCATTGTATGGTGTTTGACTCTATTGATTCTAAAGTTATAAAACGCAACATCACATGGACTCTTTACAATCTGTGATAAAAAGGGAGTTTGGGACTTCTGATATGGGGCAGAGGGCAGATAAAGAAAAGAAAAAAGAGATGCAGCTTCTAGAAAATAAACTTTGATAGAAAGATAGCATTATTTCCCCAGATTTGGAAAGCTATAAGTAAAAAGTAAAAATGTATATATTTACAGTATACAATGTGATGTTTTCATTTAATTATTTCATAATGAGAAATGATTTAATCATGTTAATTAACATATCCATCATCTTACATACCTACCATTATTTTGTGTGTGTGGTGAGAATGATTAAGATCTAATCTCTTAGCAAATTTTAAGTGCTCATTGCATTATTATTAGCTACAGTCATCATGCTGTACAAGACCCCTCCAGACTAATTAATCTTGTTCAATTAAAACCTCATGCCCCATAACCAATAGAGATAGCACTTTTGAAAGCATACTGGGGGGAGGAATTGAACAAGACTAAAAAGTAACAAAGTGAAGGAAAAGTGAAAATAAAGTAAAATTAAAAGTGAAAATGTACTATGAAATTAATATTGAAAAAAAAGTACAAAACAAAAGCAAAAAACAAATAAACAATAACAAAAAAATGCACCACCAGGAAGCAAAAGAATGTGTCATTGACAGCCTCAAAGAAAACCTAGGTAAAATCATGTGAATTTAAACAGAAATCATATGTCATGCTTTCTGGCCACACAACCCCTTTTATACATACTTCCTGTTCTTGGGAATCTTCTTTTCTTATGAGACCTGGCTACCCTAGATATAAACCAGAAAACATGCTTGCCCGCTATGATTGCCTTTTGAATGTGTCAATTTGGGAAGGCTACACTCCCCAGTTATTCAATCAAATACTAATGTAGTTGGTACAATGAAGGTATTTTACAGATATGATTAGACTCCATAATATCTTAATTTTAAGTAAGAGAGAGTATACTAGATAATTTGTATAGTCCAATTCAATCCATTATAAAACCTTAAGAGAAGATCTTCATCTTATGCAAAAAAGAAAGAAAGAAGGAAGGAAGGAAGGAAGGAAGGAAGGAAGGAAGGAAGGAAGGAAGGAAGGAAGAAAGAAAAAGAAAGAAAGAAAGAAAGAAAGAGAGAAAGAGAGAAAGAGAGAAAGAGAGAAAGAGAGAAAGAGAACGAAAATTCTACCTGTGGACAGCAGTTAAAGCCTGTGTTCTAGAATTTCAACTTGTTCCTCCTGAGTGCTTGCTTCATAGATTTTGGACTTGTCCAGCCAGCCCTCACAATCATGTAAGCCAATTATTTGTAACAAATTTCTTAGTATATATCTCCTGCTTCTGCCCCCAGGTTGAACTCTAACTGATAACACATTTTCTTACCTAAAAGTCAGCTGCTGCTCTAACAAGTACCTTAAAAATGTGTAAGTGGCTTCAGTATAGGGCCATGCACAGAGGCTGAAAATGTTTTGAAGAGCATGGTAGAAAAAGTTTAGATTGTCTTTAACAGACTGCTAGTTGAAATATGGATCCTAATGACCCTGCTACCGAGCACTCAGAGGAAGTTAAAAGCATGGTAAAGGCAGCCTAAAGCACCATAGAGAATATCTAAATAATTAGAAACAGATTGCTAGTAGAAATATGGAGGATAAAGGTGCTACTGTTGAGGGCTTAGAAAGAAATGAGAAACATGTTACTGGAAGTTTAAGAAAAGGAGATCCCTATGATATAGCGGCAGAAATTTTAGCAGGATTGCATCTTGCAGTTATATGGGAAGCAAAACTTGTAAGTGTTGAAATTGAGTATTTAGTCGAGGAGATTCCCAAAGTGTTAAAGGTATGGACTGAACTATTCTTGCTATTTATAGTAAAAATGTAAACTAAAAGAAATAAATTGAGGAAACCATTGTAAGCAAAAGTGAATCAGGACTAGGACTTGGAAGGTCCCAGCTTATTCAGACTGCAAAAATTGCTAAAACTACTCAATTTATTTTTTTGAAAGTGTACTGTAATGAAAAAAAATTACCGAGCATGTAGCTGCTAGTAGGGACTTGCTATTACCTAAGAAAGGTCAAAAGATCAGAGTATGCAGTCACGTCAAAAAACGTTTTTGAAAAGATTAAATATGTTACTCACAGATCACAGTCATCTAAATGGAATCAAAAATTAGAAGTGAGAGTATGTAGGAATGGCTTGTGAAGGAACCTCTCATCTAATAATATACATCCATGTATGCATCCATCCATGTGTACACATATACTGTAATGCAACAAAACCTGGCATGACATGACAGGACCTACATGGGAGACTCCCAAAATTCCTTAGTATGTTACACCAACAGAGATGTGGCCAGCTTGCTTTAATGAGGACAATAGGAGTACAAAATAAAAACAACCTATTGTTTTACATGATAAGTGTCCTCAAACTTATCATGCAAGAAACAGGCTGAATAAAATTACTCATCTGCAAACACATGCAATCATTAATGAAAAAGCATATTGTCTCAGAGAATAGATCTAAGAATCATAGGGGATTATTTCCAAACTTCGAAACTGGATGGAATTTTCTTAGTGCGATTTTGAAGTTGTTTTTGACTTGTGACTCCATTTTCCTTTTCTTTTATCTCATTTCGAAAAAGAATGTTTGTAACTGTTATTCTATGCTTATCCTACCATTTCATTTTGGTAGCAAGTAACTTGTTGCTTGAGTTTCACAGGTTCACAGATGAAAAAGAATTGTCTACAGTATGGTTTATACCGAGAGCCTCACTTACACTCAGGAAAGATTATGTAGTTTTTGACATTTGAGCAGATAAGATTTTGAACTTTGAGTTGATACTGTTACTGGTGGATCTTTGTTCTTGGAGCTCCCAAGATGTGGCGGGCTGCTCTCAAGATGGCAGCAAGCCTTTTATTCTCTGACCTGGGGTTCTTGGCCTCATGGATTCCAAGGAATGGAACTTGCGGCCCTGCCGTGAGTGTTAGAGCTCTATTAGAAGCCGTGGGTCATGGAAGAGAACTGTGGAACTCAGTGACTAGTGTTCAGCTTGATTAAGACGAATCCAGGCACTTAGCCAGGCAAGAACAATGGCGATCGGGAGCGGCAACGGGCGCCTCGCTGGATCAGAAGTGCAACAGACACCCTGCTGGATCCGGAGGGGTGGAAGTCTGCAGCCGGTCTGCCATGGTGGCGATCCGCAGTGGTGGACAGGTGAGCGAAAGCTCAGCTCCAGCTGGAATAAACACGGACCTGAAGAGTGTGCAGTTGCAAGATTTAATAGAGTGAAAACAGAGCTCCCATACAACTGGAGGGGACCCAAAGGGGGTTGCCACAGCCGACTCGAAATGCCTGGGTTTATGTCCCGATCATTGTTCCTCCCAGGCTCTCAGGCGATATATGATTTGACTATTTATTTACCTCCTGCTTTTAGCCTAATTGGTATTTTAGTGAGCTCTCTTTACCACCTGATTAGTCAGATGTGAGTTGAGTTACAAGCCCCGGGTTTAAACGTGGGTGTGGTCACCTTCCCCAGCTAGGCTTAGGAATTCTTAGTTGGCCTAGGAAATCCAGCTGGTCCTTGTCTCTCAATATTGCAATAGGTTGGGGCTTTTGCAGACATTGCAGTAGAGCTCATTTATTTGGTATGTGGGAAGAACATGGATTTTTGGGGGTCCAGTGTAGTATGTGAATTATGGTAAGCAAAATAATAGCCGTCCAAAGATGTTTATGCCCTAATTCTTAAAACTTGTGAATATGTTGAATTATATAACAATGAGTAATTAAAATTGCACATGTAGTTTACATTGCTAATCAATTGACTTTAAAATAGGGATATTAACCTCAATTATCCAACTGGACCCATTATAATCACAAGGGTCCTTAAAACTAGGCAAGAGGATTGGAAAAAGGACTGGAGGAATGGCAATATAAGAACTTGGCCAAACTTGCTGGGCCATAAGCCAAGAGGGTCATGAGCCAAGAAATGTACATGGCTTCTAGAAACTAGAAAAGACAGGCACACAGATTCTCCCCTAGAATCTCAAGAAGGAAATGAAGCCCTAAAGATCCCTTGATTTTAGCCTAGTAAGACCCTTTTAGACTCCTCACATCCAGAATTGTAACATAATAAATTTGTGTTATTTTAAGCCACAAAGTTTGTGGTAAAATTTTCCAGCAGCTATAGGAAATTGGTATATATAGCCTTGCCTGGAGCTAGGGATCAGACATATGATGTTGGCTTCAGCAAGCGGATCAACTTCATTAACACCTCAGTTTGAAGGCAAACAAGGTGAAGAGTCAAGTAATGTTCAGAGTCTATTTTCTGATAATAAATAAAGGTTGGAAGAGGAAACAGGCTTTGGCCTTCAGAAACAGAGGTAGCGAAGACTGTGGTGTCAAGCCCAGCCCCAGTAATGAGAGGCAGAGCCTCTATGCCCGGTTTCAGAACAGTGTGATCTCTTGCAAAACAGTCTTCTGATGAGGTTTGGGTATTTAGAGGCTGTTGAACCTCTAAAGCCCCAAAGCTCAACTTACTATCTCCCCTAGATATTCTTTGACCTACCATACATCCTTTAATAATTTATTTGAAATAGCTGATGTGTGCTGTTTTTTCCAGTTAAGAATTCTGACTTATACACAATTTATCGAGACAGAAGTTTCATTGGATGTTTGAGAAAGAAACCATATTTTAGAATCAATGTGGAAATAAGTGCTACAGAATTAAAGAAATTGGGTAGAGAGCACTTTGTTTAATATCTGCGCCCTTCTGTTATTAACTCCTGAGACAAGGAGAATGCCAAAGCAGTGTTGCAGTGAATGAACTGGGACCTTTATTTCCTCGCTGGGCAAATGAAATGCTAATTATCTTGATATTTTAAATTCAAGCAGCTTATTCTTTTATTCGTATGTGGGAACTCAGGCAAGTATAATCTCATGTAAGGAAATCCTCTATAGTGTATAAAATGAGGATACATATTTAATGTCACCTTTTACAAGAGAAGAAAATAAAAGGCTTTCTGTCTATGAAATTATAAAAAATATTATTTTCTCCATAGGTGTTTTCATTTAATAATTCATTCATGTTTCCAGTATATTTACTGGGAATCTACTCTATGCTTAACTATGAAGGAAAAGCCATGAGTAAAACATGGTTTCTACCTTTTGAAAAGCCTAAATGTAAAAGAAAAGCCAGGTATAATGAAATCAGCATGGGTATAATAACATAAGGGTATAATACAGTATTCGAGGATCATCTAAAAATGTGTTGTTAAATATTCCACAGAGATGTCGAGAGTATTCAAAACAAAGGTGATATTTGCCATTAGCCTTACTGGATAGAGAATAAGAGAGGAAGAAATCAGAACAAAATGTACTCCTGGCAGAGAAATTGACATGTAAAAAGCCCAAGAGATATAATGGGATATAATATATCCACGGATGATGAGTGGTCCAATATGAATGAAGTAAAGGGTATGTGTTTATGTGTATGCATATGATTTTGTGTGTGTATGTGGTGTGCGTGTGTATGTGTGTGCGTCAGCTTTTTGGGGGGCGGGGGGAACATTTATCTAAACATAACTGTTAGTATAAGATTTAAAAGATCAGAATTGTATTTGCTGGCAATGTGGAGAATATATTAAAGATGAGACAGAATGAAGGCAGAGTGAATAGCTAGGTAATGCATTTAACTCTAGTTAGAAATGACGTTACTATTGCTAGGCTGCAGCATGGAAAGAGAGGTTTAAACTTATAGGACTTGAACAGTTAAATGGGAAAAGGTGCTGTGGGAATGAGCAGTGGTCCAGGCTTGCTGTGCATTTAACTGGTGGAACTTCTCATACCATTTTCATTAACACCTAAATGAAATAATTCAATATTGCATCCTATTTGACAGTAGTTAAGTTCAGTACTCCCTTGAAAAAGTCTGAGGATATTCAGTGATCATTTTCACATATTGTGTGTCATTTTTTACCTCTACTGATGATGTGAATTCCAGGATTCTCTTTAGTTACCATTGGCCACATTATTGTCCTACAATCCTTTCATGCTGACACAGCTCTCCTTGTTCCATTTCAACCAAAATTAGGACTCATTCGATTCCTTACTATTATAGCACAGTTAAAATAGAATAGATACTAATTTGAGGTTACTAAGAAACAACTAAAATTTTTTTGTATATAATAAGTAATCATTATTCAGAGCAATATTCTCAGTGTTCCTCAAATCCAGGAGCCATGCATGCTTAGAGTGAATGCCAATTTTGAACATTTCCAAATTAGACTATATCCTATTTCCAATTTCTAATCTTCCACTCATTCCTGTAACAGCAAACTGTGTCTTTGTGTCTCTTCAAAAAAAATTTTAAAATCCTTTAAAATTAGACATTCTTGGAGATAAATTTTCTAAAATTAAAGCACATATTTAATAAGATAATCATTCATATTCCATTCTGTATTTTTTGCATTTTACCACTTTTCAGTACTATGACAAGGATGATGAGTATTAACTGTATTTTCATCTGTGAGGAATATGCATGTTCACCAAACTTAATAGTGTTAGAACAAAAAAAGGATAAGACAAATATGGATTAATAAGTCAATTTTTGGAGACCCAGAAAATGTTTCGGAATGTTTTGAAACAGTCGTTTTGTTTCTCTTGATAAAGTCCAACCATTTGGAGACATTTAAATCAAGGTTCAATAACCAGGGAAGGGAGGAAGGAAGTAATAATTAGGCAAATTCTAAAAATGGTGGTTTGAGTTGTCTGACGGGCCACTACTTGAGATAACTAGTTGTAAGTTAAAAATATGTCAGGAGATAAATGAGGTCAAGTTATGTATTTGAGAATCATGGATTTATACATAGAATTTAAAGCTGTGAGGCCCAACAAACTCATCAGGTCAAAAACAGGTAGAGTACGAAATCTGAAAAGACAAGATTTGAACTTTAGAAAATCTGATGTCTTAAGAGGATAAGTTGAGAAAAACTAAAAAACTAAAGATATGGAAAATGAGCTTTCAGATGAATATGAGATAAAAAAAAGAAGAGTAAATTCCTAGTAGGATTTACTGTGTAAGAGTAAATTCTATGTAGAGTTCACAGAAGCCCCAGCTGTTCTAGAAGATGGTCTCAAGGTTTGAGGAGTGATACAAATGCTCTGGAAAGTTGTAATAGAGTGAGGCCTATTATAGAGTAGAAGTGTAATTGTGGTTTACAATTAAGGGCCACTGATGCTTTTAATCAGAATGTGGTGTGAAGTAGACAGTAATAAACAGATAAGTTGAAAGGAGAAAATGTAGATGACTCTTTAAGAAATACGACCGGAAAGGAAGGATTTAGAGTGATAACCCTATTAAGAGGTCCTTATGAAGGGGTGCTGATTACTTTGCAAACCATTTCCATAGCTGACATTTTTACCTGGAATTTATCTCTTCAAATTCCTCCATTTAATAAACCTGACTTGCTTTTTTTACTTGAGGATTTCAATAACTAAACAAAAATAAAAACATCAGCTGACAACAATTAAATGCATAATTTAAAATAAAATTCTTGAGTTAAAAATTGTGTGTGAGTGATTTAGTAAATAGGTACTACACCTATTACATGCAAACCTCTATGTAAAGTTCTCCTACTGTTTTCTCTATTTTAAGGTAAAAGGTTCAGCAAGAATGTTTTATGGTGGGAAATTCTTTTTACCTGGTTCTTACACTAATTGTAGAAAACTCTGACACTCTCTGTATGTATCCCACTCTTTAAGCTTCTGAAGTACAGGTGCATATCAGTTATGGATTATAATTTTAAAATCAACTTTTAGTATGCTGAGGTTCAGAATAATGTGCCAAATGGAGAGAGGAAAAATTCAATGCACATGAAAAGAAAATAAATTTTTTAGAAAGGAGGCAAGTGGATGAACTAAAAGAGGTCAGCAATTAAAAAGTACTGTCTACTATATGAACAAATATAAGGGGTAGAAAGAGGGCTTGTCTAAGAATATATAAATTCTTCATTCATTTTCTAATTTTATATAACAGAAGGAAAAATAAAATAAAATAAAGCATTCCAGACCTTGTATTGTTGTTTCCTAGAAAATGAGTTACTGCCATCTCCTAATTCCTCCCAAATCCAGAAATGTATTCTGATTAATACCTTAGAGATTTCTTTCTTTGGTGACTAATACTAAGAAATTGGCACTGTGTGAGGCTATTAGTATTAGTCTTTTGTCTTAGTCTGTTCAGACTGCTATAAGAAAATATCATAGACTTGGTGACTTATAAACAGAAATTTATTTCTCACCATTCAGAAGCTGAGAAATCCAAGATTTAAGGTGGCAGCAGTTCCGTATCTGGTGAGCCTGTTTCCCGATTCATAGATGGCGTCTTATTACTGAGTCCATGCACAGTGGAAGGGACAAGGCAGTTCTCTGAGGTTTTTTTTTTTTTTTTTTTTTAAATATGTAAGGGCACTAATCTCATTTATGAAGGTTCTGCCATCATGCATTAATTACCCACTAAACACAAAACAGGGGAAATAAAGAAGTTACAATTTTATGAAAAGCCAACATCTTTGTAATTTCTTTCCATTGCCTGTTTTAAGATACCATGTAAGGTCCATCTGTTACAGATAAAATGAATATATTATGAAAAAATTTGGCAGCCTCATAATTGCATTTCTATACATGCTTTAAATGCATCTTGGTTTGCAAACAAAAGGCATATATCATAAATTGCAAAGAAAAATGTATATGCCTCTTTCTGTGAAAGAAAATGAGATACGTCAATAAATCATTCCTAATGAAGAAAATATTTCCTTTCCTTGAGGTTCTTTTCTTATCAGACCAAACTTTGCTACCATGTGAAAACTATTTGAGAGTATTTATCAGTGCAAAAGCTCAAAGACGTTAATGTAGTTTTCAATATATCATTTTTTCTAGAACTTTCTATGGCTTCGCTACCAAGCAAATTCATCTTCAAGAACAGCCTACCCATTCTCATTTGATGATTCTATGCATTTTCCCCTTTCTACAGCTCAGTTGTTTTTGTCTGATATAAAACACAGATTTGATGCTTAAGTACAATTTTAATCAAGTCCTCACTTAAATAAAAATAAATCAATACTTTTTATGTTCTTGAGGATTCTTTAGAATTAAAAATGAGTAAGATTCTATTTTTATTCTGTATGTTTTAAAACTTCTTATTTTGTTTATTGCCCAAGGATTCTAATTTTCTGTCATTCAGAAAACACATCACAGAGTTTTACATAATAGCTATTTAACAAATATCTGTTGAATAGATTTTAAAAGAAGAGTTAATTCAGGAAAAGTGTAAAACAAACTCCTCAAAACTATATCCTTTAAGACAGTTATAAAATATCAGTATTAATACAAATATATATTTACAATAGAAATTAATACAAACTTTCATACTCTGTCACTATTTTACTTATATAGCATGGATATATAGTGAATAAACAAGTAAGTAAACAGGAAAAATGAATCACCATTCTTTCTGGCATATTTAACTCCATATTTAAAACCATATATAAATATAGATATAAAATTAGAATAAAACATAAATTATAATCAGAAGTATACAGAGAATGTTGTTGAAACAATCTCTGAGAAACTGAACACTCTAACTTATGGTAAATGTATTCCACCTTAGTTGTCATTAATTTTATAAAATTAAATCGGAAAAGGTAGTTTATATTTGATTTTTAGGTTCTATATTTATATCAATAATGAGGTAAATCCTTGTATTGATTTGTAGGGTGTTATAAAATGTAATGGAGACTACTAACAGTCACAATGTTTAGTATTTATTTCTGTGATGAAATACAATAAACATGTAAAAATTATGTTTTATTTTGGCATTCTACGCCCTAAAATATATCTATCAAAAATGTACAAAGGTCATCTAATCCAAAGTATTCCTTAGGGTCCACTTATGTCTACCTTGACACATTGTCACTTAGGAATATATGTATATATATTACACACACATATATATATGTATATATTTTTTGAGACCGAGTTTTGCTCTTGTTGCCCAGGCTGGAGTGCAATGGTGCGATCTCGGCTCACTGCAACCTTAGATTCAAACAATTCTACTGTCTCAGCCTCCCAAGTAGCTGGGATTACAGGCATGCGCCACCACGCCCAGCTTCTTAGGAATATTTTGAGGCCGATAAGTTATGCTCACAGCTGTGGAAATATCTTATCTCTGACTGTTTTCATGGTGTGTGTGTGTATGCACTATGTGTAAAACTGTGTTTGTATATCTTATGTATAAATTCTGTTTCCTATGAAATGGTTATTGCTCATTTTCTTTCAGGGAACTTCAGGCTTATTTTATAAATATCTTCTAAGCCAGCAATTACACATACATATACATAATTATATATTATATATATAATTTTTTTATATATACCTACAATTATTTTAGAAGGCTACTTTCTTAAGCCAAATACATACATAACAATGCTTCCTTGGTTCACGAAGGGTTTAAAGAATATATATTAATAATCTTATAAATAATGCAAATGAAATATTTATAATAGTTTATCTGGGAAAGCACAAAGAAAAGGAAACATAACTTACTCAATATAATAATAAAAAAGGAAGTAAACATGTGCACTTTGAAAAATTATCAAATTTACTATCTAGTAGATATATTTTCTAATTCATTAATATGTTTTTATATAAATTATTAGAATATATAATCACAAACATATATTATTATTATCTGGTCCTAAATAAACATTTTGTACACTGAAGAAACAGAATTAGACTGTAGTCTTCCAAGTTTCAAATCTGAAAACAAGAATAAAAAGGTAGCAGAACTGTTAATAGAAATAAATGTTATCATAATCCTGTAAATTCATCCAAAGTAAATTTTTAATAGCTAAATCCTTAAATAATCTAAATGGAAATAGAGAACTTGCTTATTTTAACGTGGGGAACTTTTTGTCAGAAACAGGTTACTGACAGAGGACTCCTCCCCTGGACGGCTTTTAGGAGAGGACAGACATCTGAGAGCATTTCCTTTTCCCCAGGCAAACAGGCAGGAGTCAGATGTCTTCTTACTACTACTTCCAGAAGTTGATTTTTGAGTCTCTTTTGTAAGAAAAGACAGGCTTTACTACGACAAGACAAAATCTGAAAGATATTTATGAACCACATACTTACACTCACATAGAAAATGGATGGATAGGCAGAAATTGAATGTATAAGAGGCCATGAAAGTAGAAATTTATATATACATCGAATTGTACATATAAATATGTATAATATTTTTAAAAGATATATTGTTTTAACTTTGTAAATATGTTCAAACTAAACTGTACTGAAAGTTACTTAACACTTGATTAGCATACTCACAGAGTTGTTTTTTTTTAATTTTTCTACATGATAGAACATATGAAAGGTGTGTTTCAGTGGAGAAATATTATTCTGAGTCCACATAAGTTGTGCTATTACTAAAAGATGAATACCAAAAGATTGAATAATTCAGAAATTATTGAATTTTTTTGTGGAAAAATACATCTAAACGAGAAGGAATAAACATAAGAGAAAATTCGATTCCCTAAAAAGGTCATAAGCCTTGCAAGTAAGAAGAATGATGAATCAACTTAGTTTGTTCTTTTTCTAGTTCCTTGACATGTAATACCCAAACCATATTAAAGGCATTGTTAACTAGAGAGTTGAAAGATGAAGTTCCACTGAAAATATATTCAACTTAAAAAAGTAATCTATTACTGTTGTAGGTAATTGTAATAGTATGTAGACTGTATAATGCATATATATGTGCATACTTCACTAGTATAATGATATATGCAATTTTAATATGTAATTTTTCTGTAGCAATAGATTAAATCAATATTTGTCCTATTTCTTCTAATCCTTTTCTATTGAAAAATAACAAGATTTGATGGAAATAAAAGTCAAATATAAATGTTTATTTAGACAACTGTGATGCTAATCTGTTGAAATATTAGAAAAGCATTATGAGTAGAATTAAAAAAACAAAAAATCCAGTGATATTGATATCAGTTATGATCTTGTTTCTCCAAAAGCAGCATACTCCACTGATGACTAAGGACATCTTTGTGTCATTGCAGGCTCTACAAGTATAGCCGTATTAAGAATTTAATGTCAGTGTGAAAACAATTCACAGACCTGTTAGAAAAATACAATTATATCTAAACCTTTACAGAGGAGTTTATGAATGATATTTATCTCAGCATCTATGTGCTATTATAAAGAAATTTTTTTTTTACCATTCAAAAATGAGCAATGATTGCAATAACATTACTAAATGTATAATTTGTATTTAGAAAAAGACATGCAGAGAGTATTTGCTACAAGGTCAGTTGAGTCAAACAGAGAACGATATTACGGAAAAGTTAAATGTATTAAAGGATTGACATGTTTTAGTAATGAGGAATGGTTTTATTAATCACTCCATTACTGTAAGCAGAAAGTTCAATCAAATATTCTACATCAGTTGTTTGGGGATTTTGTAGAAAAGATGATCTTTTTTCCCCCTCATTTTATTTATGAGTTTAATTTTCAAAGTCATCTGGGAGAAAGAATAAAGAGCCTAATATCGGTTCTCTTATTTCTTAATAGGAAAATGGTTAATGCAAGATTATTTCTATTACCTTTGAACTCAAAATATCATAGTAATAAATTCCACTATAATTTAAATATAAAGCAAAATTCTGCTTACAATCTCTAAAAGAAGGTATACAATTACTAGTGGTCAACTGATGAAATTACTGTGCCATGGCAACGATATTCTCATTAGTTACACGTACAATTTTCAGTTACCAAAATGTGGCTTATACTTTTTGGGAAAAGGGATTCCTATATTTATAAGCAAAGAGTAATTTTGAACAGGTATCAAACAGAGGAATTTGGGTAGATATATGCACCAAAATAAACAGATAATTTAATCATCATCCTTGACAGATCCTTGTTGAGATTTTGAAGACAGAAAAGTATATAATCTATGCAAAGCAAATGCTCATAGGTTAGACTAGGAGCTAGAGTATGTGATTAAGTAACATTCAGCCTATCTAACAGAGCAACCAAGTTTCAAAATGACTGTTATCCACAATTACTCCATTTGTGTAATGCCAACTAGATGACATAAATACATAATGAATGCATACTGAATATAACTATAAATAATATTTAAATTATGTATAATATGAATTCATTTTCTTGTCTCATAATCTGTCCTATAAACTTTAAAAATAATTTCCATTCCAATATTTTTTCTTCAAACAAAATTCTTTAGAAAATGTATTTAGCTACTTTGGTCATCTCTTTGCTGTTAAATTGGATAGTACTAGATACTATCTATAGAAAATAAAATTAAGTTTCTTACTGTTGCACTTGAGGGACAGCATAAACTAACCACAGTTCAAAAATCCAATTTTATTGGTTCTTCTTCCTTCTCCTTCATTGAACCAAATGTTCTAAATAAATTCACTTACTTTATAGTTCACCAAAATATGCTTCCTTTTTCTGCCTTGCTGCACTTTGCTCATATTGTTTCTTCATAATTATGCGCTTATTTGTTATGCTTTTAAGTATTCTAAACAAATTCTGTATGTTTTTCAAAAGCATGTCAATATGCCACCCCTTTCTGACCTTGCTTGATTTTCCTAGTGAAGCATATTTTTACCTGTTCTAAGCTATGTAGGGAAGAAAAGATTAGAAAGAGAATGAGGGTGTCATTAGTTCAGCCCAACTGGTTTAGTAACAAGAAGCCTCAAAAGCTAGTATTTAATTCACTGAATTCACCAAAGTCCATGTTTTGACCTTATAGTTTCAGAAACACAAACTTGCAATATCTCAGAATTAATTGGATTCAGGCATACTCTCCAAAACTAACAAAGCTCATAAAAATGAATTTAAAACCAGTGTTATGGTTTAATTTACTGTGTGAAATATGGTTGTTAGGTAGACAGTAATTTTCTGAATTTGTGCCTTCTAGCTCCCCATAGCCCATGACATGTAAGGCTAAATGTTCTGAAGGATGGCTGGTGAGCATGTAATCGAACTAAAGTAAGTTGTATTATTTGAATATCCAACAGTATCGGTTTCTAAAAGGCTGCTGCATTTATTATAACAAGAGAAATATGTGTAATATGAATTAAATACCCAAGCCAATCTGATCATTTAGTCTCCTCTAGTACTTGGATTGGCCCTTCAATGTTCCTTTCTGTGGCTTTCTATTTTTGTTTTCCTTGATGACTATTTTATTTTCTAATATATATATTATTTAATTAGTGTAGGTTTTAAACAGTTTTTCTAAGTCTCATTCACACCATCTGCATTTGAATTGTTTGAGTGGTTTGTTTAAATTGTGAATCGCTGGGTTGTTCTGCAAATTTACCAGAATCTTTGACTGTGGTGAGGCTTGGAAAGGCATGTAAATACATGTAAATATGAAAAGAAGGAGTTAAACTATCTCACTTACAATATGATTCTAAACTTAGAAAACCCTAACGTCTCCACCAAAAGTCTCCTAGAATTGACAAACAATTTTAGCAAGTATTCAGAATAAAAAAATTCAATGTACAAAAATCAGCAGCATTTCTACACACCAATAATGTTAAAGGTGAGAGCTAAGTCAAGAATGCAATCCCATTTACAATAGAAACACACACACACACACACACACACACACACACGATTCCTAGGATCACATCTAACTAAAGAGGTAAAAACTCTTTGCAAGGAGAACTACGAAACACTGCTGAAAGAAATTAGAGATGACACAAATAAATGGAAAAACAGTCCATACTCACAGATAGGAAGAATTAATATTGTTAAAATGGCCACACTGCCCAAAGCAACTTATAGATTAAATGCTATTTCTAGTAAACTACCAACTTTATTCTTCACAGAACTAGAAAAAAAAAATCCTAACATTTGTAAGAAACCTAAAAAGAGCCTGAATACCCAAAACAATCCTAAGGAAAAAACAAAAAAACAAAAAAAGAAACACCAACAAACAAAACAATAGCAAAGCTGTACACTTCAAACTATAATATAAGACTACAATAACAAAAATGGTCATGGTAGTGCTAGTACAAAAACAGACACATAGATCAGATAGACTAGTGGAACAGAGTAGACAGCACAGAAATAAATCTGCACACCAACATACCACCTGCTGATCTTTGAGAAAGCCAGTGAAAGCAAGAGATAAGGAAAAGACTCCCTATTCTGAGATAACTGGCTAGCCACATGCAGAAGAATGAAATTGGCCCTTACATTTCACCATGTACAAAAATTAAGTCAACATGCATTAAAGATTTAAATGTGAGACCTCAAACTATAAAAATCCTAGAAGAAAACCTATTAAAAATTGTTCTTGACAAGAGCCTTGAAAAATAACTCTTGGGTAATGATATGATTTGGCTGCATTCCCACCCAAATCACATCTTGAATTATAGTTCTCATATTATCCCCACGTGTCCTGGGAGGGACGCAGTGGGAGGAAATTGAATAATGGTGGTGTTTACCCTTATGCTGTTCTCATGATAGTGAGTGAGTTTTCACAAGATCTGATGATTTTATAGGGGCCTTTTCCCCTTTTTGCTGGGCACTTCTCCTTGCTGCCATCATATTAAGAAGGAAGTGTTTGCTTCCCCTTCCATCATTATTGTAAGTTTCCTGAGGCCTTTATAGCCATGCAGAACTGTGAGTAAATTAAACCACTTTCTTTTATAAATTTTCCCATACCAGATATGTCTTTATTAGTAGGGTGATAACAGACTAATACAGACAAGCCTCCAAAAACAATGGCAACAACAATGAAAATTGACAAGTGGGGACTAATTAAACTAAAGAACTTCTGTATAGCAAAAGAAACACAGTAAACAGACGCTCTACAGAATGAGAGAATATATTCACAAATTATGTATCTGACAAAGTTTTAATATCCAGAATTTATAAGGAACTTTAACAAACAAAAAATAGGTAACTCCATTAAAAATGGGCAAAGGACATGAACAGACACTTCTTAAAAGAAGATATACAAGTGGGCAACAGACATGAAAAATGTTCATCAACAATAATTATCAGTGAAATGCAAATCAAAATCAGAATGAGCTACCATTTCACACCAATCAGAATGACTATCATTAAAAAGTCAAAAAATCAGAGATGCTGGCAAGGTGGTGGACAACAGAGAATGCTTATATACTATTGGTTGAGTGTAAATTAGTTCAGCAACTGTGGAAAGCAGTTTGGAGTTTTCTCAAAGAGCTTCAAACAGATTTAACATTCAACTCAGCAATACCATTGCTGGGCATATACCCAGTGAAAAATAGATCATTATAACCATAATGATATTCGCATGTGTATGTTCAGTGCCATGCTTTTCACATAGCAAAGACATGGAATCAACCAAGGTGTCCATCAGGGGTGAACTGGATAAACAAATGTGGTACATTTACACCATGAAATACTACACAACCACAAACGAGAACGAAATTATGCCATTTCCAGCAATATAAATGGAGCAAGAGACCACAGTCCTAAGAAAACACAGGATTGGAAAGCCAAACACTGTATATTCTCACTTTTAAGTGGCAGATATATATTGGCACACCTGAATATAAACATGGAAACAGTAGAAACTGTGGACTGAAAGGGAGGAGAGGAGTGGGGTGTGGATTGAAAAACAACTATTTGGTATTATTCTCACCACCTGGGTGCACTACATCTATGTAACAAATCTGTATTTGTACTCCCTGTATCTAAAGTAAAAGTCAAAATGTTAAAAAAAATTATAAGGAAGAGAAAATACATTTAGAGTACTACGTTTACTGATACCATAAGTTTACATCATCTGTTCATGAGATGAATTGTCTATCTGAAATGGTGGATAGCCACAACTGTAGACATCAATCTATGGTACACATGATGCCATTCAACTTTTTCTTGTTAAAAAAAAAAAAAAAAGATTACTGATATGTATCTCTCATGGTATTATGTGTGGCAATTAAGTCAAATAATTGGTGATTTTATTTTATATTGAATCTCATTTTACTCATTTAAAGTCTTAATTTTGTTGGAGTATATTTGTTCACAACTTCCTGAGTAATTTGGATTACTCAGTAATCAAGTAATGATCCAAATAAATCAATTTTTAAAACTTTATCTCAAAATAACTTTATTATATCTTTATATTTCATTATTTGAATTTGTCTAGAATTCAAGTATGAATATTATTTTGTTCTTGAATTGGAAGTTTTGATCCATTTTCTTCTAAATTCCAATGTTGTTATTTGAGAATCCAGTGTTACTTGAGATTTATGGGTTTTATATACATTTTTTTTTTCACCAGGAAATGTAAGGATGTTTATTTTGCCCGTGTTGTTATAAAATGCCATGATATTTTACTTTGCTACAAGTTTATTTATTTTTATTACATTTGTCTTTAAACAAGGGAGACATCCTTTCTAGGAAATTATCTTCTTCTATTACTTTGATAATTTTCTCTTCTCAGGATCCCAAGCTTTATCTTTCTTAACACCTTACGATTTGGCTACTAGACTTCTTCCAGTAACTTTTGGACACTCATTACCTTTTCTGCTACTGGCCCATGATCTCTATATTTGCTTTACATACATTCCAAAATCTATGTTCTCTGGCTGATATTATTCATAGTGTTTTCTTCGTATTGTATTGATCTAGTGTGTTCTCTCTTGTTGTCGATAGAATTAATTATACTTCATAGGAATTTTTTGCTTTTTATGATTGTCTCTGTTTCTACTTTATTCTTTTAAAATTGTTTTGTTTTTGCCTTTTGTATGAATTTTCTTTTCCACAAATATCTGGTCAATTCTGACTCTTGAGTATTTTTATAAGGGAGGAAAAATAGGCTGTAAGTATGTAAAAAGAACTATTTAACAGATAAGCTTGTGGTGATTTCATTTGAGAGCAACTCCCTTCTTCCATTGGGACACTTCTCTTCCTCTGTCCAAGAAAAGTCTGTGCAAAAGTAATAATATTATTATGACTGCTTAAGGTCAGTCATAATTTCAGCCTTGGGGATCTTTATCTACTATGTGACTAAATCAGGAAATTTGATCAGGGAAGGAAGTGAGGTGCAGGGAGATTGGCTTTTGTTTGGCAACACACTCTTGCACCAGACCAAGACTGCTTAATTTTGAATTGCTCCTTTTGCGAGATAAATAATCTTATTTCCAAAATCCAATTTGGAATTGGTATTTCAGTACTGGATGTTCAATATGTTCTTAAATGATAAGCCACCCTAACTAAAATAACTGTACCATTTTATTTGTTATACACTCTTATCATTCCTGTTTTTTTAATATTGCATGTTTAGTATGTAAAATAGTATGTCTCTCTCTCTCTCTCTCTCTATATATATATATATATATATGTTACTTGTGTGTTTCTCTCACTACATGAAGTTATAGAGGGAAAGAGTTTTGGCCCATTTATTTCACTATTGAACCATCACCTAGTGAAATAATGTTGGCAGAGTTAGATATCCAGTAAAAATGTGCTAAGTTATTTAATGGAAAAACATGTGATATATTGTTGGGTGGAAAAAGAAAGCTGCAGAATCAGAGGCAGGCAAGACTTAGCCACATGAGCCAAACGTGTTTGGCCATCAATGTCACTATTCCCTTAGGAGAAGCATAAAGTTTTCCATTTATGATAAATGACTAGCCCCAAGACTTTATTGATTTTGATTATATTCTCCTTCAGAGGCGTACATATGTGGTCCAGTTTCTTGCCTCTAGGTGATAAGTCTCTAAATAAGAGGCAGGTGCATTTACTTTTCAATTTTTTTCCAATTTTAATTTATTGTTTGAATTATGTATGTATGTATACGCATTATTTTAAAGTGAATGAACATAAAATTCACAAAACGTTATGTTTTTATATTTCCATGTTATCTTAGCTTTCTTAAAGAAATTCATTCAAACCTAAATATATTTGAATACTACTATCAGAAAAAGATATGATCATCTAAGATACACCTCTGTGAAAAGATTGTAAGTATAAACCGTGTAGAGAAAATAATTAGAAACTTTTTGGATATTTTATTCTATTTGGAATAGTTTGGCATTTATTTCTTAATATAGAAAATTACCCCAATAGAGCCAATTTAACATCTATCATTCATTATGTGTTTTGTCTAAAGTTTATAAAATAAAAGTATGTTATTTCAAATACTCAGAGCTTAAACATAAAGAGAAGGATTGTTGATTGATGTGTATGTAAATACAGGTTATTTTATTTGACCTAATTTTTTCTGTTCAGCTACATTCTATTTAATAAGTTGTTCTATAAACTATATATTTCATCTTCTCCCAAATGATGTGTGATTGTGAATACTACTATATAGTGATATGGGATATGCCTTTTATTTTATTGTATTTTAAAAATACAGCATTACCGACTAAAAATCTGAACAAAATGCTTCTTTAATGTACAATTACTGAATTAAATATTGGATTAAAGAATATTAAAATCTGTTCAATAGTTAATTCAATGGTCCCCACTGAAACCATCAGCACTGGCTTAGCTTGAAAATAAATTAAATATTTCAGCATTTTTAATAATCATAATGTCACATGAAGTTCTGAATTTTTGAAGAGATACACATTAATAGCTTGAGTATCTTTTTATTGTAACCAAATGCTTTTAAATTTTAATAATACACTCTCATTAAATGCATCATTCAAGTTTCTCGTTGCTTAAGGATGATGTTAAAGTTCCTTTTGCCCTTCATTTACTATAACTTGGATCATGCTGTGTGAAAAGGGTTAATCTAATTTTAATTAAGTTTATTTAATTAAACTTCAACCCATTTTTAATAATTGAATATTTAATGGAAGTCACAGTCTGAGAGAACCAAATCATTTTTGCAACATGTAGTTCTTAATTGAAAATAATATAACATTCCTAAAATGAAATATTGTTAGAGCGATTACATCAAATGCTGCATGAAACACATTTAGATCAGATATCAAAGAAAGTTTTTACTTCTAAAAATCAAACGATGTGTTTCTTGAAAAAAAATGATTTTATTAGAATAGGTTTTAATATTTTAAAATTTTATTTAGAAAGAAAGGGAGACAGGTGAGAAGAAAGTCAAATGACGTGAGCTATTTAAAGACAATGAAATGTTACTAACATAATTCAATACAGGTAACAGATACGTTACTGAGAATTTTAAATCAAAATTTGTTTTAATGTTTAATATGTGTAACAAGTGATGACTCAGTTCATCTTTTCAACAAACTTCTTTCAGCTCAGCTTGTTAATGTGCAGATATATCAAACCTTCCTTAAAATAAGTATTGATTTGTTTCATCTTTATTCTTCTGTACGATAAAACCAAACAACAGTATATCAACAGCGGTATAATTATTTTAGTATAGTCATTCTTCAAATCTGAGTAGATTTTATTTCAGTACATATAATTAGGTCTACTAATCTGAATTGGAACATCTATCTGATTAGTTGATGCAAATGCTCAGTAGACAACATGATAAGACTTCTTTTCTAAATAGAAGGCATTTTGAGTTTCTTGAGGCATCGCTGTTTAACAAGAAGTGGATACATTTAAAACAATTAGGTTAATTCTCTTCCCCTGAAAACAAACATATAGTTACAAAACTTATCTTGCCTTAAAAGAAATCTCCACTTTAATAATTCACCTGATCATCTGATAGATAAGAATGCTCTATTACAAAACAAATCATTAAATATGTTAGGATTATTTTGTAGAACTAGGATTCTATATTTCTAAAATATATAAGCATTATAGTTAATCTGGGTATTCTGTATGATTTTAGATCTTCTGTACGCATTTGGTATTAACTCTGGACTAATTCTGGATTATTCATTCTGATACTTTTTTATTATTTAAAATACAGTTCGCACATTTAAAAAAATTGGAAACCCTGTAATCCCAGCACTTTGGGAGGCCGAGACGGGCGGATCACGAGGTCAGGAGATGGAGACCATCCTGGTTAACACGGCGAAACTCCGTCTCTACTTAAAAAAATACAAAAAACTAGCCAGGCGAGGTGGCGGGCGCCTGTAGTCCCAGCTACTCAGGAGGCTGAGGCAGGAGAATGGCGTGAACCCAGGAGGTGGAGCTTGCAGTGAGCAGAGATTCGGCCACTGCACTCCAGCCTGGGCCACAGAGCCAGACTCCGTCTCAAAAAAAAAAATGGAAACCTTCATAAATACTGTTAGTCAATATTAGTCAAATAAATAAATTTGTGTTTTCTTTAATAAAATCAGTTTAGAATATCAAAGAAAAGAATCATAATATTCATTGTTCAACTGATTTTTATAATGACGGGAAGACTACTAAAATTGAATTGGATACTTCAAATTAATGATAATTGTTGATAGGAACACAATAGAAATGTATATAAAATATCTGTATCACATTTGGGAAGGGATTATTATTTTTAGAATAATCATTCTTTTTTAATATGATGACATGGTTACAATTTTAATTTTTTTCTATTTAAAAATAATGTGCAATACTTTCATAATATTGCTTTTAAAAATTATAATATATATCTATTCTAATTTTGGAATTTATAAAATAATTCACATGGTTAAACATGACATTTCTGAGAAGCATACTATCATTTTAATACTGGTGATCTTTCTAAGACATAAAGGTTGTTGCTCTTAATTGAACTATTTTTAGTTGTATGAGATTTCTTCATTATTAAATGAAATCTTTGTAATTTATGCATTAAAACGATATTTTGAGAGGTTAAGTGGCTTGTAAAGAATAAAAGGAACTAAATCAAATCAAGATGGAAGATAAAACTCAAGTACCGGATTCCCAGGCCATTGTTCCTCTCTTACATATTTTCTGTTTCAAAAAGATAGGATGCCAATCAATTAAAACCCAATTGCTTGCTAACATAGCAACTAGAATACTGTATTTTAAATATTGCATTTGAATTTTAAAATATTTGGGAAAGATAACTTGCATTGAGAAATACACTAGAACTTCAATCTACTATAATTTGGAGTCAATGCAATTGTTTTAAGTAAAATTTCAGAGGTCCTTCTTGTATTGATTTAACTAATTTTCTCTGAATGTGGTTGAAAGTTATATTGCCATATAAATGACAAAGGCTTACTAAAACTAATGAAAACCTTTTCCCCTGTTTGTAAAATGGAGTCTGAGAAATAAATGAGAAAATAAGACTGAACAGAACAACAGGACTTTCAATCTATGTTTCAGTCACTCTAAGCATTACTACAAATATCCTTCCAGCAGAGATTACATTTGGAATCTCAATCAAATGCAAGCAAAAGGGATACCCACATTTTGAGAGATACATTTCACATACTAATGACAGAAATATGAAAAGTCATCAAAATAAGCGAAATCATCAAAATCCTTGATAAAAAGATCATTTTAGTTAATTTTTTATAAAATATGCAATATCCACCGAATAGGGGGTTTTCATTTTAATTGTCAAACAATAATTGTATATATTTATGTGGTACAATGTAATATTTTGACCCATGTATATACAGTGCGGAATGATCAAATCAAACTAATTAGCATATCTATTGCCTCACATACGTATGTCTTTGTAGTGAGAACATTTAAAATCTTTAGCAATTTTGAAATATATAATATATTATTACTCACTATCATCATGATGCTGTGCAATAGATCGCCAGAACTTAGACAGATCTGGTCCTCTTTTTAATCCCTAGGCATTTTGCAGGCTGTGAATTGGACTTTTATTCGACTATTTATCCAGCCTTTCCTTATTATACATGATCATCTTTCAACTACACGTCTCTCACATAACACTCCACCCCCACCATAGGCCGAGCAGGGAAGCATAGATGAAAAACAGTAAAAATGTTAGTAAAAGGCTACAAAGCTTTAAGAAATGATTACTCTGCCATATTAGAATTACTATTTATATGATTACTATTTATATGCCCTTGGGTTTGTTAAAATGATAAACTTTACCAAAGAAAATTATGGAACTATGTTTGGTTTGTCATTAAGCAGATTAATCATTATAACTTAGTTTAAAATATACATATTTTAGTCTTTTTTCATATTCCCTAATGATTGGAAAAAATGTAGGAAATAAAATACATTTTATTAATCATTTGGATTAAAGAACTATTCCCAAAGTTTTCAGTGTGATCCTTTCTTGATATTACAAATATTATTATTTGTCATGTTGTGATATAATATTTTTCCCTCATATATGATGTCCCAGTTCAAATAAACCTGGATGAAAAAGTAGCTGGATGTGCCATCTGGCACAAAAATGGTAGCCAGTCAATCATTCAACCATCTGGGCCCAACACAGTCCTGACTGAGTTTTTGTACCTTGAACCAAAGGGGACCAGCTCAAATATTATAATTAACAGTGGGAAGAGAAGCTTGTGTTCCCATGTTGCTCCCTATTCTGGGCTATTGGCCATCAACCTAAAGCACTGGCTTCTTCTTCAGCTCAATTTACATTCAGAACTTCCAGCTATTCCCAGATAATAGAATTTAGTTTAAGAAAATTATATCTCTCGTATTTTCACTGTCTTGTTCAATTGTGACCTCCAAGCCTGGCCGTGCTTGGTATTATTTTCTTTTAAGAGGAAAATCTGTAGATTTTGGCAGCCGCCGGGAAACACTTAATATAGTAAAGGTATTCTGGAGATGTAGCCGCACACGTTCCAGAACAGGTACTGGCTGGAAGGCAGTCAGGTCCATCCCTTCCATCTGTGCATAGTACAATTCTCCTATGGATTCAGTCTTCAACGTTCTTTTCAAATGTGGCTTTTCCAATTTTTAAATTGATGAGAATATTTACTGACCCATCCTCACACAAATTTAGTCATATTTATCTTGCATTTAGCTTCTTTAGGAAGAAAATTGATCCATTTACAATTTATTAATATAGAATTTTCTTGTGAATATTCCAGTGACCTTGAAATGGTAGAGGCTGAGACACTCTTACAGAATATTGAACCTACATTATATATACAAATGTGAATTTTTATTGTAAATTTTATATTTATTTAAAAAAATGAGAACTTCATAATATACTGGTATTTGATTTTAAATAACCTAATGGTGTCCAAATATCAGCAACAAATTGAAATTACTGATTTCTATGGAATTAGTCAAAGTTTTAAAGTTATTGTATCTAAGAAATGACATGATAATAATCTAATTAATAATTTGCCCTTAAACTTGCATTGCTATATCACATTCATTATAAGATTCAATATTTATCAAGGCAATAGAAAGGAATATCTAAATACAAAAACATTTTATTTAAATTATAGGATGCTTAACTCATAGTTGTTATTAGCATAGATATTGGAGACATTCCGCCTGAGTTTAAATCTCAGGTCTGCTACTTACTAGTTCTGTGCCTCGAGCAATTCTCATCTCCATGCTCAATTTCCTTTTCTTTAAAAATGATTTATAATTATATACACCCAAGGGTTTATTACAAGAATTAAAGAAATTGTATGGAAAGCCATCAGAACAGATGTTTATTAATACACAGCCAGGAAGTAGTAGACACTGTGCTCAAAGGTCTCTGTAGTGAAATGCTGCCAGTGTGTAGGAAAGTCAGAGAATAGTGTAAAAGCAATGATGTACAAAAGTAAAACATTTCCCAAAAGAGTTACGATGTGTGTGAGCTGAAAGAGGGAAGAAAAGTTCAGCCAAACTGGAAATATACCTCTCAGAAATGCTGTGGGGCATGACTCGACCTCAAAAGAGAGGTAAGACTAGCATATTAGTCAAGGTTCTTCAGAGAAATAGAAACAATAGTCTCATAGGAGGTGTGTGTGTGTGTGTGTGTGTGGATAAGTGTGTGTGTGTGTCTTCTCTCTTTCTATACATATTTTCTCTCCCAATGGAGAGAGAGATCTACTGTAAGGAATTGGCTTGTGCAATTATGGAGGCAGAGAAGTCCCAAGATCTATAGTCAGTAAGCAGGAGAGCAGATGCTATACTTCCAGTGTCAGTCCTAGGGCCCGAGAAGCAGAAGGCTTACTGTGTAAATTACAATCTAAGTTAGCGTCTGAAGCCAGAAGAAGACCAATGTTTCAGCTTAAAGTCAGGCAGAAAGGTAATTTTTTTTTTTCTTATTCAGTTTATATTGTATTCAGGCCTTCAGTGGATTGGACGAGCCCACCCACATTAAGAGGAACAACCTGCTTTACCCAGTATCAATTCAAATGCTAATCTCATACAGAAACACCCACATAGACATACCCAGAAATAATGTTGGACAATTGTCCAAGCATCCCTTGGTCCAGTCAAGTTGGCACATACAATTAACCATCATAACCAGTATGTCTCTAAAATTTCTGTTGACACCAAGATGTAATAAAACAATTTTTTTAAAAGGTGACTTTTTCTGAGTTTATTTTAAATGAGTTTTAAAACTCTTTGCATTAGAGTATTTTCACAGGTAGAACTAATTTGATGCATTGTTCTATGTGCACATTCCAACCATATACTTTGAAATTTCAAGTTGTTCAGAATACATAGGCAATTTTCTACCTATTTTAAAATATTTTAGCATGACAGTAATAATTATGACTATCGTGTTTAGAAATAAATGTTAATATGGTGGTTTACATTAAGAAAACTAGATATCGCTATAACTATTAAGAAGTACTCATAGTTTTTTATTATTACTTTAATATTGGCTGAAGTCAAACTCTTTTGACATATGCTAAATGTTCACTTTTCCTGATTTACATTTACCAGTGTAAAATAAAACTTAAATCCTTATTTTCATGTGGCTATTCAGCCTAAGCATTTTGATTTGAGACAAACACTGGTTAGTTTCTGGGTTATGTCGCTCCAATAACTGCAGGGAAATGAACTTGAAGTCGTGCCAGTATCTTACTGATATAATTTTTAAAAGGCAAGACTTTTGAGTAATAGGCACATGGCCATGAAACTAAACCTAATTAAAGCCTTGTCAGTAAGAACGTGTCACGTCCTGATCTATGGAGTCAGAAAATACAAGATTTACAAACCTGAACTAAGTCAAGCAGATGTTAAATCCTGACTTAATATTGACCAAGATAGAGAAAAGTACTCATTTTTTTTATTATGTGAGAAGATCTATCTTATTAAGATAATATATTTTCTATTATATAGTTTTGTAAAAGTAGATGGTTATCCCGGGTGTCTTTTTTTGTAAATTAAAGCTAAAAACTTGGGATACAGGTATAGACAATTTACCTATATGTAAAGAGGGAGGGGAAAAATAAAATAAAATTCTTAAAATTAAAGGTATAAAAATCTATATATCCTGTGTATTTTAATATATAGAAATATAAATTATGTGTATTTTAATGTTTTAAAATACACATAATTTTAAAACTAACATAATAATTGGGCTTTAATTTTAAAACAGTTAAACTTCTTCATGTTATATATATGTATGTAAAAAAGCTACTACTATTATAAGATTCCTATGAGAAAGTGAAACACTTGTTAATTTAAGAAAATGTAGTACATAAACACCAGAGAATACTGTGCAGCCGTAAAAAGCAGTGAGATCATGTCCTTTGCAGCAACGTGGATGGACCTGGAGACTACAATCCTAAGCAAACTAATGCAGGGACAGAAAACCAGATATTGCATGCTCTTACTTATAAGTGAGACCTACGCAATGGGTACACATAGATATAAAGATGGGAACAACAGACACTGGGGACTACAAAGTGGGGGAAGGAAGGGGACAAGGGTTGAGGAATCAACTATTGGGTACTATACTAACTACGTTGGTGATAGGATAAATCGTACCCCAAACTTCAGCATCATGCAATATACCCATGTAACAAACCTGAGACTGTACCCCTTGAAGTCAAAGTGCAAATTGTAATTATTAAATAAAAATCATGAGTAAAAATGTTATCTCCAAAATTTATTTGGTGCTTTATTGTTGTACAATGATAGTTACTATAGTGCGCCACTCTTCTGGGCATCATGAGTTATCATTACTAATATGATACTTTTGGAAACTCAGATTCATGATTAACGTAAGATTTACATATGTATATGAATTATGTGTTTAAGCACGTGGAAAACCTTTTGAATACATCAAATGGCATATTTTTCCTTTTTGTTTTTGGATCTAGGATGTAAAATATGAAGAGAACACTAGGAAGGTTCACACTACAATAGGAAACACTCAGCCATTGTGACAGGAGAATTGTCTGTTTGGGCCTCTAAATTTATAGCACCTGACCCAATGCCTAACACAACTGACATATTTATTGTACCCTTGTTACCTGAATGAATTCAGCATAGTCTTTAGCATTTTCTTTTAGAATATTGTCTGGTAATGACAATAATAAATAATTCTTGGGATACAAGAGTATTATAATTATATTCGTATTTTTTCGAATCCTACTTGCAGACTAAAAGAAGAAATAATCTCTGAGAAGCCAAAGATGCTACTGTGGTCCTTGCCAATAATCAATATGGGAGTAAACTCTACAGGTGGTTAAAATAATAGACAATGAGGAGTGGATGGATTATTTATTGACCAATCTGAGCTAGAGTAGCATATACAGTTTGGATATCTATCAAATTTTGGTCCTAGTAGTCCCTAAGACTTTTGCATTTTAAATTCACAATATAAAACTGTTAATTTTAAAATGTAATCCATTTACAAAATGAAAAATATAAGTTGTTTGCTAAAATATTAGGTGCTTTTTAAAAAATGTATTTACAATTAATTTTATAATAAACTTGTGCAAACAACAAACTACTTGCAAATTATGATTAAATGAGAAATAAGCAATATATTATTTTTTCCTAATTTTTCAACTTTAAGCATATGTTTATTTAAATCTATTTTTTAAATTTTAAGATATATTTTACTGGAGATAATTGGTTAGATTTATAAATTAATTTTAAAAACTATTTTTGAGAAAATAATTCTTGTTTTTCTAAAAAAGCATATAATTTTAATAAAGTATATTTAAATTTTAATTGCTTTTGACTGTTTTATGATTATTAGCTTAACATTGTACTTCTGTAATTATTTTTGCCATGTCCTTTGCCTGATTTTTCCATATAAATGATAATAGTTTCTACTCTTTTGAGTGATTTGAAATTTTTGTCTTGTCAAGTTTATTATTCTTAGCTTTTATTCTTTTTTTTCTGTATTTATGTTTAGAAGTGTTGTTCTCAACTTAGAAACTGCAGACTTTTTAACTTACTTCCCTCCTGTGCTTATATATTAGTGTTTTATATTAGTCTTTGTAATCTAAGTTTCTATAATAAGCTTAGTGTAATAGACTTGATTATTATATGTTCACTTTCCAAATATTTAGTCAATTTTACTATCACCTGCTAAATCATGCATCCATTTCTTAATTTTTTTCTAAAATTATCAACCTTTAAAAAAGTATAATTTACCTATGAAGATGCATCTATCTGAGTGTAAAATTATCTGCATTTTGTCTGATGTACATGTGGTTGAGATCATTACCAGGATCAAGATACAGAACATTCTCATCACCTTTAAAGTTTCATGGGTACTCCAGGCATGAAAGTAGTCTTCAGTAGACATGTGGTCTGCTTCTTGATGTCAGAATAATTCTTTAGGGGGTGGGAACGGATGGTCACTCCATGTTTTTCTTTTTTTTACTGCTATCATTAGTTTATATATTTTTATTGAAGAGTAGTATTCTAACGTGTTTATTTACCAAATTCTGTATATCCACTAACTATTGATAAATATTTGACTATATTCAAGTTTTGATTATCAAAAATAAATATATTCTGAACATTAGTTTAAATGTCTTTGTGTAGATATATTTAATTTTTATTTAGTAAATGTTTAAGAGTGCAATAGATATGATTTATTATAGATGTTGTTTTCCATTTAAGAAATTGCCAAACTGGTTTTATGAAGTAGCTAGATCTTATTTTTCCTCCTTCAGTCTATGAGCGTTCTTGATTCTCCATCTCTTCTCAAACAGTTGGTATTACCAGAGTTTTTATTTAGCCATTTCAATGTGAGTATAATGTCATGTCTAGTGATCTAGAATATGTTTCCATGTGCTCATGAACAATTTCGTATTATTTTGTATGGTATCTAGTCAAAATTATAGCCCTTTTTAAAATTGGGTTGTCCTACTGATTTAGAAAAGTTGTATGCAAAAAAGTGGACATAATCAGGAAAATAAAAATGAAAACCACAAAGCAATATCACTTCACACCCGATGAAATGGCTATTAGCAAAAAGATTGAAGATCACACGTGTTGGCAAGGATGTGGAGCAAAGGGAACCCTTGCACACTGTGGGTGGGAAAGTGAATTAGTATAGCTATTGTGAAAAACAGTACAGAAATTCCTCAAAACAATAAAAGTAAAAATACTATATTTTGGAATGTTTCATACTATACCGGGTATAGTGTCTACTACTGGGTATATTATCCAAATCCACTACTGGGTAAATATATCCAATGGAAAAGTATTCAGAGTGTCAAGGAGATATCTGCACTCCCATGTTGACTGCAGTATTATTCACAATAACCGAGATATGGAATCAACCTATGTTTCTACTGATGGATGAGTGGATAAAGAAAATGTAGTATGTATACACAATGGAATAATATTCAGCCACAAAAATAACGATGTTTTGTGGTTTGCAACACGGTTAAAGCTATAAGAAATTATGTTATGTAACATAAGTCAGACACAGAAGACAAATACCTCGTTATCTCATTTATATGTAGAATTATACAGAGTTGAACTCATGGACATGTAGAGAGTAGAATGGTGGTTATCAGGAGTTGGGCAGTAGTGATGGTGTGTATGTTCGAGAAATGTTGGTCAAAAGATACACAATTTCAGTTAGATAGGAGAAACATATTCAAGAGATCTAATTTACAATATGATGATCCAGTTAATGATAATATATTCTTTTTTTAAATTTTTTAATTTTTTTATTTTTGAGACGGAGTCTCGCTCTGTCGCCCAGGCTGGAGTGCAGTGGCGCGATCTTGGCTCACTGCAAGCTCCGCCTCCCGGGTTTACGCCATTCCCCTGCCTCAGCCTCCCGAGTAGCTGGGACCACAGGCGCCCGCCACCACGCCCGGCTAGTTTTTTGTATTTTTAGTAGAGAACGGGGTTTCACCGTGTTAGCCAGGATGGTCTCGATCTCCTGACCTCATGATCCGCCCGCCTCGGCCTCCCAAAGTGCTGGAATTACAGGCGTGAGCCACCGCGCCCGGCCAATATATTATATTCTTAAGAAATACTTAGGGTAGGCTGGGTGAGGTGGCTCATGCCTGTACTCCCAGCACTCTGGGAGGCTGAGGTGGGTGGATCACTTGAGATCAGGAGTTTCCAGAGGAGCCTGGCCAACATGGTGAAACCCTGTCTCTACTAAAAATCAAAAAAAAAAAAAAAAAAAAAACCTGGGCGTGGTGGCCAGTGCCTATAATCCCAGCTATCTGGGAGGTGGAAGCAGGAGAATTGCTTGAACCTGGGAGGTAGAGGTTGCAGTGAGCCGAGGTCACGCCACTGCACTCCAGCTTGGGTGACAGAGCAAAACTCCATCTCAAAAAAACAAAACAAAAACGAAAACGAAACAAAACAAAACACTTATGATAGATTTTTAAGTGTCCTCACAACAAAAATTACAATGTTGAGAGGTAATGCATATGTTAATTAGCTCAATATAGAAAATTTTCCATATATATATTTCAAAACCTCATATCATACCTGACAAATATGTACAATATTTGTCTTTTAAATAATACAACATTCAAAAAACCTGATATACATCCTTTTGCAACAGATATATGTTAGAGATGGTTTCACCTGTCTTTCTACTGCCTTTTACATTCACATAAAAATATCTGAAAGTCATGACTGACTTTGGAACCAAGAAATGAATGAAAAATCCTTAATTGCCTTTAACAGATTTTTATTAGAAATCTAGACATTGAGGATATTGCCAGTAAACATTGAATAGGAAATTAAGAATATGTTATTGAAAAATGGAAGAAGGGATCCCTTTGTTGTAGCAGAAGAAAATTTGCCAATATTATTTGTTTGGTAACATGGAAAAACATATACTTAATAAACTGCATTATCTAGTTAAGGAGATTCCTTAGCTAAGTTTTGAAAGTGTCATTAAATTTCTTCTTTCTACTTGGAGTAAAATGTGAGTGGAAAGAGATCCATTGATGTAAGACTTTAAAAAAAAAAAATGAATGTGAACTTGATGGTTTTGAAATTGTTGAGCCTCTCAAACAGGCAAGTGATACTAACATTAACAAATTGCCTCTGAGCAAAGCTGAAATCCAGAACATGGTCAAGAGAAAGAGCTCCGTGAAGCTAAGACAGTTATTCTATAACTCAACAATTTTGTTTATTTTTCAGAAACATCTAAGGTTTTACTTCCAAATAAAATTGCTACAAAAAGAGGCATTTGTAAAGAGTGAGGATGTGCCTCAAAGACACTCTTAATTTAGTATTAGGACAACTAGAAATCTTAAGGCTATTGTCCATCAGCCATCTCAGGAGCAGCATAAGGTAAAAGAAGGGCTTATCGCAAAGATGTTTGTGTGTGTCTTTTGTTTAATTGACTCAACTTCAGTAAGATTCATACGTGCCAGTGTTTGAGAGCATTATATCAGTTACTAGATTCTTGGTTTAGCATCAAAGTGACAGAGGCAATGTGAAATAAAGAGACTACTGAACTCTAGAAATTTTACTGGCAGAAATCAGCCTGAGAAAATGACTGAGCTCCTAACACATACTACATTTCAAAGAAAAGGGAGAATTATCCCTAAGGCAGAAAAAAGAGCTCAGAACCATGGAGAACCACGACTAGCCCTTGAGATCTCATCAAGATATTTATAACACTTGGCTGAAAAGATTACTATGGCCCAATGACTCCTTTGTGCCTTCAGTTTTCCATCTTTTTGGAAAGAAATGCTTATATTGGTTGCCCCATGTCTGTTCTAACATTGTATTTTGGTTGTGAGGACGGGCAGATAATTTGCATTTTTGGTTTCATGATTTACAAATTAAGAGGAACTCTGAGAAACTATGCATAGGAAACATATCCAGGTTGGTGAGGTGTGATGGCTCACACCTATAATCCCTGCACTTTGGGTGGCCGAGGAGCCTGGAGAACATGGTTAAACCCCCGTCTCTACTAAATATACAAAAATTAGCTGGGTGTGATGGGACATGCCTGCGGTCCCAGCTAGTTGGAAGGCTGAGGCAGGAGAATCTCTTGAACCTGGGAGGTGGAGGTTGCGGTGAGCTGAGATGGCACCACTGCCCTCCAGCCTGGGTGACAGAGCAAGACTCCATCTCAAGAAAAAAGGAAGGAAGGAAGGAAGGAAGGAAGGAAGGAAGGAAGGAAGTAGGGAGGGAGGGAGGGAGGGAGGGATGGAGGGAGGCACGGAGGGAGGGAGGGAGGGGAGGGAGGGGGTAGGGGAGGGAGGGAGGGGGGAGGGAGGGAGGGAGGGGAGAAACACATGCAGGGAGACTCATTTAGATGCGAGGATCCTCACCTTTAAACTGATGGCGTAATTGGAAAAGATGGTTAGGACTACAGGAAAGGAGGAAGTGTATTTTTTTATGTGGGGATACATGAATCACGGCAGGCCAGAAGATAGACTGTGATAGGCAACCTCTGAAAGAGCTCCCAGTGATCACTGCCTAGTGTTACTCATGAATTTGTATAAAACTTTCCCCTCAGTTGCAGGCTGGACCTAGTGACTCATTTGTAATGAAAAGAATAGTGTAAAATAATAAAATGTCACTTCTGAGATTAGGCTACAAAAAAACCTTCTCTCTCTCTTTTTCTGTCACTCCCTGTCTGTCTGTGTCTCTGAACCCTTTTGTGGGAGAAAGCTTCCATACTCTAGCTCTGTGTAAAAACCTGTATTTCAAGAAACTGATGTCTCTAGCTGCAACCAAAAAGGACCTAAGACTTACCAAAAGCTGACAACTTAGAAGCATAGAAGCATATTTTAATAATATTACCATGGAAACATCATTGTCGCTTTATCATTTTATTGACTTTTATTTTTATGGTTACTATTTTCTTCTTTGTATTCTTTTTGTGTATGATTCCTTTGTTCTTTTTCTAATTTTCAAGGATACTGATTTGAGACCTTTCTTGTTCTAATATAAGCATTTTAAACTAAAAAATTTCTTGTAAGCATTATTTTACCTTCTTCCCTCAAATGTTAAAAAAATGATTTATTTACATTACATGAGAAGTTAAAATAAAAGATGCTTTTTTTTTGCTCAGCAAGTTCTACCTTGGTGAATAAACACTAGAAAAAATGGTCAGTCTAGAGTTATTGGGGTAGTGTGCCAGAAATGTCAGGAAGATCAATGTGGTTGAGAATGTTAAGATTCTACAAGTATTCACTGATTTTTGTCTATTTTCTTTATGAAATGATGAGATAGGGGTGCTATCACTTTTATCATGACTGTGGAATTCTGTTTCCCCAACTAAATCTAATTTGATTCCATGTATTTTGCAGCTGTGTTATTAAAGAGATACTCATTTGTAATTTTTATCTCTTTCTCGGGAATTGAACATGTTCCCATTGTATATACTTCTTCTATTTCTCTGATACTTTTTCCCAAGATTATCTTATACTGTATTAATATTGGTATATTAAATTTTTTATGTTCAGTGCTTTATATCACATTAGCATTTACTTTCAACCTATTGGGGTCTTTATCTTTACAGTGCCTCCTTGTAAATAGCAGAGAGTTTGGTCATGCTTTATTTTTTATTTAAATAATTCTGCATGTTAACTAGAGCGTTAAATTCATTAACATATAATGTCTATATAGTTGGATTTTAATTTTATCTTTTTTATTGTGTTCTCTTTCTCTTGTCCTCTTTTGTGCCTTTTGTTGTTCATTTTCTTGCCTTCTTTTATTAATAACTACTTTGATGTTTTTAGAATTTGCTCTTAATTATGTTTTAGCTTTCATTACATTATGTTTTATTAGTTTTTTATTTTTATTTTTAGTGGTGTATGAAGGACTAGAATATGTATTATTGAATGTCTCAGTCTACTAGTAGTAAATATAACCATACAACAATATAGGCTGGCATGTTTGCTTGATGATGTCTTCCAACAAATCATTGGAGTCCTCTTTTATATTTTTCAATTATTTCTCTCTCTCTCTCTCTTTCCCTTAGTTCAGATGATATCTACAGCTATACATACCTTCATGTTCACTGATGCTTTCATCTTTATCTCAAAGGAACTGTGTTTCAGATTTTTTATTTCAACATTTCCATTTTGGTCTGTTTTATGGTTTCTATTATTTCTCTGCTAAGACATATATTTACAGTTATTATGAGAATAATATGCTTTAGCTGATTGAGCATATTTATAATAGCTATTTTAGGTTCTTTTTTGAAAATTCCAGCAAGTGGGTTATTTCATGTTTAGACTCTGCTTATGGTCATTTTTCTTTAAAATGAGTCACATTTTCTCGTGTTTGCATGCCTTATTTTGTGCTTTATCCTGTACGTTGTGAACACTATGAAATGAGATTTGCTCTCTTACTTTCCTCTAATGAGTATTGTTTCCTTTCTGTAAGTCAATGTACCTGGATAGACCCAAATATAAACTTTCTTTATAAAATAAATTTTATTGTGTATATTGAAGATATACAACATGATGTTATAAGATACATGTATATAGGAAGATGGTACTATAGCAGAACAAATTAACATATTCATCAGCTCACATAGTTACCCATTTCTCCTCACACCACCACCTGACTCCCTGCCCTGTGACAAGACAAGCTATAATGTACTAATTCAGCAAAAATTCTGAATATAATACACCATTATTAACATAGCCTTTATGTTGTACATTGGATCTTTTGACTTGTTCATTCTACATATTTTCTACTTTGTATCATTTGACCTACATCTCCCTATTGCTTCACTTTCTTCCTGACCCTGCTAACCACTGTTTTATTCTTTATTTCAGGAGGACAAGATCTTAAATATCAGTTCTGTTCTTTTTCTTTTTCTCTCTCTTTCCTAAGCTATCCTGTTTGCACCCTGCTGCACACATACATTATTTAGACATAAGCCCAGGCCTTGCAGAGTTTATAAATAGTCATGCAGCTCACCTTCTTGGGTACTCATCCTTTTGGATTTTTCCCTCACTTCCCAGGAGCTATTGCCAGTGCAGGATCTGTCAGTGTCAGGTTGGAAAAACAGCACATTTTCTATTGGTCTTTGGTCACATTAACTCTACTGTGAACATTACCTCAAAGACAGGCACATCATTCCATATTTGTCAGTTCCAAATTTTGGCTGTCCTCCAAAATCAGTCTTTGTTCATTCCCCTGATCTTTCAAATAGGCAGCTGCTTTAGTATTTGGTCAAGAGTTATATTTGTTATCTATGGAAAGAGCCATCTTCATTAATTTTTTCCTCCCAACTCTTAGTATAAATACTAGTTTTAAAATTTATTGATTCTGCTTCTTAATGAAAAGAGTCTAATATGTATTATCTTAGCTTTCAAAGGTATACTCTTCAATTTATTCTTCTATTAATATTTATATAAACACTACACAGTTTAAATTGTGGAAAGCATAACACTGATTTAACATCTAGTAAGAGAATTTCCTTTGTCTTTCCCTTTTCTTCTCATTACCTGTAATGAGAAAGACTTCAGTTGCTCATCCAAGTGTTCATTTGGACCTATCACTCAGTAACAAAGCCCTGAGCAATGGAATGGTGTGTGTGTGTTGGTGTGTGTGTGTATTCTTACTCAAAATTTTCAACCTCATCCTCCGAAAATACAGATTTAATAGCTGAGATTTACTACCTTGATTACATTATGAGGAACCATTCAGGAGAAAAGCTCTAAGATGATGAAAAATTGTAGAAGGATTCTCAACCTTTAATGAGCATGGAGCTAACAGGTGAACATTAGAGTGCCTATTTTTGGAGTTTTAAAAAAACTTTCATCAATATGTGTTTCTTTCATTTGATTAAAAATAATGTGTTTAATATGGTTAGAATCACAGTAAAACAATGATTTCTTGAGTTAATTTATTTTCAATATTTGTAATAACCAGATATGAGTCTCTACTAACTTGAATCTTCTTCCAAGTCTTGGAAACTGCTTTATTTTTTCCATATTGGCTCAGTATATTTTTTGTGGTATGTATTCCTGTAAGTATTGTATTTGCCATAAGTTTGTAGATTTTTTATTTTATGGAGGTAAATTTTCACCCATAGCATTGAAAACAAATGGAATCTTATCTCATATTATCCCCATTTTATCCCCATTAAGACCTTCAGCTTATATCCTGTAATTCTCTATGAGGCTTTTGATCTAAATCCATGTAGTTTGAATATCTTATTTCATGTATCTACCATAGGTGTACCTGTGAGGAAGAAAATACTTTAAAAACATATTAAACCTTCCCCCCACTTAGGGCATGTAAGTGTGATAATACTTGTGTTTTTTCATTGTAAATTATTTGTGGAGTACCATAGATTGTAATTAAAAGTAACCGTGCGCTAATTTTTTTACCTATGTCACCCACCAAACAATGAAAAATTTAAAATATGAACCATGTAAAATGAACCTTTGTATTCAAAAGCACCTAGTCCATTACTGTTTAATTATTCCTATGTTCATACAACATACACGTAACAGTAAG
Source organism: Theropithecus gelada (assembly GCF_003255815.1). Classification (NCBI taxonomy): domain Eukaryota; kingdom Metazoa; phylum Chordata; class Mammalia; order Primates; family Cercopithecidae; genus Theropithecus; species Theropithecus gelada. The sequence continues at coordinate 22,638,001 of NC_037685.1, read as the reverse complement.
GCAGCTTGGTATTAATATATCTCTTTAATATTTTATCTTTCATTCATACTGGTTTATTTTAAGTGGTCACTCATTTATGTGTCCTTATCTATCTTTTAAAAACAGAGAGAATTGGCCAGGCACGGTGGCTCACACCTGTAATCCCAGCACTTTGGGAGGCCAAGGTGGGTGGATCATGAGGTCAGGAGATCGAGACCATCCTGGCTAACACGGTGAAACCCCATCTCTACTAAAAAAATACAAAAATATTACCTAGGCGTGGTGGTGGGTGCCTGTAGTCCCAGCTACTCAGGAGACTGAGGCAGGAAATGGCATGAACCCGGCAGGCGGAACTTGCAGTGAGCCTGGATCGCGCCACTGCACTCCAGCCTGGGTGACAGAGCAAGACTCCATCTTAAAACAAACAAACAAACAAAAAACAGAAAGAAATTTACTTGGTCTGGTGAATACTGATGATAGTTCCCTTTTGACAATTTGAGTAGTTTCATGTTCATATTTTTTGCAGTTCCTTTTAAGTTTGGTCATATAAAATGCCTGGGTGTGACTGTTATATATTTGGCAACAGAGCAAATGAAGAAATACATAAATGTCAATTGAAAAAATAAATGTATTTCAGAGCTCTGATGCTGTATAATTTTATATGAAAAAAAGTCTGGATAATTAAAGGGAATTGTTGCATATGAAACACAATTCTTCATTTTCTTATCATGTAATCTATTACTTACCCTTGACTTAAATTAGTGCCCTTATTTTCAATATGTATGTGACATAGATTTGAGTGTTCTGTATCTCTACGAGATCTATAAACAGGTGGAATATAAGCCAGAATTTTGCATTTACTTAAGTAACAATATCATTTTTAAAAAGTATGTCAGAAATGGATAAGTCTACAAAGTTTACCCTATAGAAAGATGTCTATGGTTACAGAGGGAAGGAAATGATTTAATATAAATCAATGATTTAATATAAATCATATAAAACAGTCTCCAAAGAATTAAGCCAGCATAATTAATAATATAATACTATCAGTAGTTATAATATTTGTAATAACCAATACTATAATTGGTTGTAATTAGAATACAGTCTAATTTCTTAAATTTCAAATTTAAGAAAAATCAAATTAAAAATAATGTTTTTGTAGACCCCCACATTTTTATTTAATTTAGAACTTCAGGATAAATATGTATCTCTATAATAATATATAAATACATAGCAAATGTATTATATATACTATATAGTAATATACAAACATATTTACAATTACATTTTTCAAGGTATCCCTTATAATGAAACTGTGAGATGGGCTAATTTTACGGATATGTACAGCCAGTCATTTACATTTTTTAACATCTCAATCTTAAAAATACATAGCAAATTTGTTTTACATATTAGATAACTGCAATGAATAAAAAATGGTAATAGGAGATTAAAGAATAAAAGTAAGATAAAAATACAGTTAAGATTATATATTTATAATTTTGAATTTGGTTGAGGTACTCAGTTTATAATGGATGGGTTTCTACCATTATTAAATTTGATCTCAAAAAAAATTTACTCACAAGGTGTGCCTAATATATTTTTAATTATTTGCAGATGAAGGAGTTGAAAGATTTTACAAAAATTTCAAGTTAAACTTTGCAACAGAGAAAACATTTACATCAATGCATCTGTGTGCACTCTTGACACTTGCAAACATCCCAAGATGACTTCAATACTGCATGAAATTTGCACACTGCTATAAGCAGTATAAAATAATGCCTAAAGGAATAGCTTATTAGCTGGTGAAATAGGTCAAGTCATTACTCATATTTAGTTAAATATGAATAGTTCAATGAAAAATAGTCCAATAATTTTATTCAAGATAAGGTGAACTTTTTACCCTTTAAACTTTTTTGTTAGAAACTATGACATATGCAACACACATTAGCCTAGGCCTACACAGGGTCAGAATCATCAATATCACTATCTTCCATCACCACATCTTGTCTTGTTCCACTGGATGGTCTTCAGGGGAATAAAATGCACGGTGCTGGGAAGTCCAACATTAAGAAGCCAGCATCTTGCGAGGTGTTCTTACTATGTCACTATATGGTAGAACACTTTCTGAAGGTATTCTAGAAGCATGTGTGTGTGGGGGGGGGTTATAAAAGGAATACTCTCTAAAGTAACAATAAAATGTATAGAATAGTAAATGCATAAACCAATATGCATTTACTATACCTCCTAAAGATATTCTATACATACATACATTAAGAATTATAATATAGTACATGCATAAACCAGTAACATAGTCATGCATCACATTTATTAATAATTACATACTGTACATAATTGCATGTGTATAATTTTGTATGATTGGCAGCACAGTATGTTGACACCCACATCACCACAAATACAAAATAATATGTATGCGATGACATTATGATGACTATGATATCACTAGGTGATAAAAATCTTTCAGCTTCATTATAATCTTATAGAATCATCATCACATATGCAATTTGTCATTGATCAAAACGTCATTATGCAGTATATGACTGTAATTTTAAATATTAGACTGATTACAAGAAAAATGCTGTAGATATATGTGAAGTAGTATGTTTAGTGTACTTTGTGTTTGCTATAAGAGAATACTACAGACTGGGTAATTTACAATGCACAAAAATTTACTGGCTCACATTTTCTGGAGGCTGGGAAGTCCAATATCAAGGTACCAGCATCTGGCAAGGTCTTCTTTCTATGTCATTGTATGGTAGAATGTTGAAGGTCAACAAGAGAAAACCCGTGCCAGGAAAACTCGTTTTTAAAGATGTTAAAGTTACACGTGAGCAGAAGGCCCTCATGGCCTAGTAATCTCTTAAAGGTCCCACCTCCCAATACAATTACATTGGCAATGAAATTTCAACATCAGTTTTTTTGGGGGAAAAGCATTCAAACAATAGCAGAGAGGATAAGAACTTTAAACAGACAAATATGAATATAAGATGCTAAGGTTTTGGGTTTTTTTTCTTAACCATAAGTGATTTCAGAGCCAGTATCTAATATAACTGGTTTCTTTCTACTACTACATTTATATATATACACACACAGACACAAACTACCCAAGATATATACATTTTCTAAGTATATATAAAATTTTTCATCAATGATTTTATTATAATCATACAATAAATTAAAAATCATTCTGCTTGTATGCTTAATATAAACAAATGTAAAGAAGGAGATAGGCATAGTTTTAGGCATATACATAATCAGTGACTTTCTGATACTGACGGTGCTTTGTTGAGAGAATAGGAAATTACACAGTACTAAAATTAAACCCATCAAATTCATCTCAAATTTCTTTCATAATCAGTTATTCAATTGAAAATACCACTCATTTCAGAATTTTCTACACTTTTTGTGTTACAGATTGTTCATGATTTGTGGTATCTCATAAGATTATGAACAACATGATGTCATGCCAAATGTGTGATTTTAAATATATTAAAAGAAGGAGTAATCAGAAAAAAATACAATATATTTTTAATAGAAATTTTAAAAAACTGCTGATTCATTGCTACTTTATTTTAAAAGCCCATTATTTTATGTGACTTTCTATATGAGTTATCATCATTGAGAATTTTCAAAAATATTCCAAATTCTATTTTCCATTCCCCCCATGCATTGTATATTATTTTAGTGAGCTTAACACAGCTAACCTCTGATGTGGTGGCTATACATATGATCTTAAATTTTTCAAAAAGGTGAGAGATAATTTTTTTAATTATTATAGTAATGAAATCAGGTGACACACACACACAAATATTCCCTTTGGTTCCTTTAAAATTTAAGTTACTTGCTTGTTTTTGATTAAGGAATTAATCTTTTTTATTTACTTTTTAGTTTTTTGGAGAAAGGGTCTTGCTCTGTTGCCCAGACTGGAGTGCAGTGGTGCCATCTCACTTCACTGCAACTTTGGCCTCCTGAGCTCAAGGAATCCTCTCACCTTGGCCTCCCAAGTGGCTGGGACTACAGGTGCACTCTGCCATGCCCAGCTATTTTTATTTTTATTTATTTTCTATTTTATGTGGACACAGGGTCTCACTCTGTTGCTCAGGCTGGTCTTAAACTCCTGGGCTGAAGCCATCTGTCCACCTAAGCCTCCCAAAGTGCTAGAATTACAGGCATAAGCCACCAGGCCTAGCTCAATTAATATTTTTACATGAGATCTATGTGAGTTGTATAGATATATTTGATTAGATATCAAATCTTGCTATTTGTGTTTTTAAGCTGGCAAAATAGAACAACTGAACAACAGAATATCACTCTCTTGTTATTCAATAAACTTATTAACATGGAAAAACACATTGCTTAGTGAATGACTAAATATTTAAAAAACCATCATATGCAAGTAGCAAAAATTGTGGCAAACTTACCCAAACCTTTTTACTTTGCTCACATGACAAGATGCTAGTAGATAATAGCTAATTTTATTCTAGAAGATCAGGAAGGGGATGATCAGAGGAATATGCCTCTGTGTGTAGCTTGGCTTTTCCCTTAAGGTCACAAAAGAACTGTGTGTCTACAAAAACCTTAAATGGTACATATTTATTCCATATTTAGCACAGAGAACGAAGTCTTAGAAAGAGTAGAAGTACTCTGGCATTCTGTGTTCTTTTCAGGAAGAGTTTTCTCAAGACCTCTTAACAGATATCTACTTCACATTTTACTCACAAGCCTGCATCAAAGACAAATTCCTATTGCAGGCATTGGAATTCCTGAGACTAAAGTATTTCTTCTCAATACCTCAATAAAATTTCATCCCTCTTAGCATCAATAATAGACAGCAATCATTCTGGGACTGGACATAGAGAGTGATGTCCTAATATAATGGGTATGATATATGTCTGTGTGCTCACAAATGCATTTATAGACAGAGCATTAGAAGCTTATGTATCTTCAGTGATGTTTGTGCTACTAGGTAAGCCTAGACGAGAAAGGCTGGATTCATTTAAAAGAAGAAAAATGAGTGAAAATATTAATGAGCATTTTTATTAACATTCAAGAATACTGCCCACCAAATGGCAGACTTTCAACTCCTCTTACAGCTATGGATGTTTCTTATAATTGTAATTATTAACTTCCACAGTCATGTAGAGATAGCCATAGGAAAAAAATACAAGATGATAATATTTTAAAATCACAAATGATTATACCACTGTTTGTTTCATAACTATGTTAGATTTCTTTGCTAAATTTGGCTACATAACTGAGCTGTTAACCAATTTTATTTACCAAGTAAATAAATTTCACTAGTACCTACTCCTTTTAATATATTATCTAATCTTATTTTACACTGTTAATTGACATTCTCTCAATATCTAATCACACATTCAAATTTTAGGTTCATCTTTTGACTCAGGTCATAGGTCATTTTTGAGATGGAGTCTCACTCTCTTGCCCTGGCTGGAGTGCAATTGCATGATCTCAGCTCACTGCAGCCTCCACCTCCCAGGTTCAAGCAATTCTGTCTCAGTTTCCTGAGCAACTGGGATTACAAGCATGCGCCATGCCACCTGGGTAATGTTTGTAGTTTTAGTAGAGACGGGGTTTCCTCATGTTGGCCAGGCTGGTCTCAAACTTCTGGCCTCAAGTGATCTGCCCGCCTTGGCCTCCCTAAGTGCTGGAATTACAGGCGTGAGCCACCTCGCCCGGACAATGGGTCTTTCCTCAGAGAGATTTGGCCTTGCATAAGCGGGAATTTATTTTCTTTATAGTCAAAATTCTGTTTCTTTTACACTGAGCCAGCTTCACTTTCTAATGCCAAGTGTGTCTGTTTAGGAAAAGGCACTGTCATCTTAATGAAAGAGTAAGAATGGAGTAAGAAAAAAAATATGAAGACCAATACTGAGAAAGTCAAAATCCTCCAAAATAATAAAATCAAACAAAGAAACAAAACCATCTTAGCTTCAAAAGTGTAAATATTCTACTAATGATAAAACAAAAACAAATATGTTCTAGTATTTAAAATGCTTACATCTTCTAACACAATATCAAAATTCTTAGTCTTGTTTTAAAAAATAATTGAAGAAAATAGCAGAAAAATGAAAAGGCATATTACTTTTCACATGGCAGATCTACTGCATTTTTGTTTCAGTCTGTTCCAATTCACCCAGGCAACACTGCTTTCAATTGTATGCTAAATTGTGATTACTTTTTTGTTCCTTATCAATAGAAAGCAAGAATCACGTTTCTTTCTTCAGTCAGAAAAGAGACTGGCATGAATGTATGGCTGGTGTGAGAATAAGAGAACGAAAAAAAGAGGGAAGAAAAAAATAACATAAATCTGTCATCTAATCCTTTGATAATTGAATTTTAAAGATCTTTATTATGATATATATGGCACATAATCTAATGCCATTCATCTCAGAAACTGATATTCAATAAACAAGTGGAAGACTTTGCATAGCATGCATCATTTATAAAAATGACCCTGCCCCTCATAGGCCAAAATGCTGAGTTTCAAAATTCTGAAAATTTCTCTACTATATCCAATTCTAAAGCAAATCAAATTTAATTGTTCTAGAATCTTTCCCCCTCTTCCTCATTGGAATATTGAAAAAAGTTAGTGGGAAAAAATAAGTACAATTGGGTCAAGAAAAACAAGTTTCTTTATAATGATGGGTAGAATCTAAATTAAGCATATCCTCTCATGGATATCATTAGATTCACCAATTTGGTAGAAGAAACAGGCATTTAAGGCATTTTATAGAACCTAAGAAGTGAGAGCAAAGCTCAGTTACTCTCAAGAAGGATACTCACCTACTGAGTTTTGCTATCTTCCCCACTAAGAATATCAATAAAAATATTATGTCTAAAAGATAAACCATATCAAAGAATAGCTCTAACGGGAATCTAACTGATTTAGAAAAGTTGGGGATTTGAAAAACTTTCCCATAATATCAAAGCAAATTTGAGGTCTGCAAAAAGCTTTGTACACATAATATTAAAAACAAATAATGTGTTAACTTTATGCAAATATATTATGAGAAAAAAGGTGGTGATTAAGGGGGAGAAAAGAGGAAGAAAGAGAATTATCCAGTTTTGGATTCCAAGAACACAATAAAAAAATCAGAAAATTCATATAAATTTTTAAAATTATAGGAAAGTTGGTAACAATGTATAATCAAAAATATAAGGTCAAAATTGAGAAATGAAACAAAAGTATGAGGTAAAAGGAGATATTCACATAAAGTGACATATACTTATGCACAAAGATTCCTGATAGGATTAATAACATGTAAGTTTACAATATAAAAATCAAAATGAATTTGTCAGTAATTGGAAAGAAAGGTTGATGAGTTAATACCCTTGTCTTTCATAGTAGGGAGGCAAATGAAAGTCTATAGTTGTAACATGATTTAAAATAATCTCAATGCCTCTTATGCTATGTAGTCACTCTATTAGTCTTAGAAGAATCTTTAAATGTCTTCATTTGCTACAATATTTTGGAATTTTTTTAAAAAACTATCCTTAAAAGTTTTATTTATTTGACATTTCTTTCTTAACTAAATATACAAAATATTTTAGATAAAAAAGTGTAAATATTTTAAATTAAATTACTTTAATTGAAAAATAAATATTTTACATAGAAAATTAAGCAAATGCATATAATTGATAGAGAAATATGATGTGTTTATCACATCTATTTTCACTATTCTCCCTCGCCTATCATTTAGAAGGCATTTATGATTTTATTTATAAAAATACAAAAATATAGACTTCTTGTTATGACTTTATTTTGTCACTAACTGAATGAGTAGCTTGAATACTAAAGATATCTCCTATAACTACATGTAATACAATAAGTTAAACCATCTGTGTCCCTATTGTATTTTCCAAAGAGAAGCACAATTACTATTTTACTTTAATTTTATTGTATTTTCTGTGATATGCTATTAAATCTATTGGCTAGTTAGCATTTTGACATACTGGTGTATTAGTCAGGTTTCACTAGAAGGACAGAAATAATAGGATCTATCTATCTATCTATATATCTTATTTTACTAATCATGAAAGCTGTTATATACTAAGCACTGAGAGTACAAACATGAGTAAAATAAGATTAGTATTCACTCATTTGATCATAATATTTCATATATATATATGAAGGGGAGTTTATTAAGGGATATTGACTCACACAATCACAAGGTGAGGTCTCACAAAAGACCATCTGCAAGCTGAGGATCAAGGAAACAAGTCCAAGTCCCAAAGCTGAAGAACTTGGAGTCTGATGTTCAAGGGCAGAAAGCATCCAACACTGGAGTAAGATGTAGGCCAGAAGACTAAACCAGTTTAGTCTTTTCATGTTCTTCTGCCTGGTTTTATTACGGCTGCACTGGCAGCTGATTAGATTGTGCCCACCCAGATTGAGGGTGGGTCTGCCCTTCCCAATCCACTGACTCAAATATTAATCTCCTTTGGCAATACCCTCACAGATGCACCCAGGAACAGTACTTCACATCCATCAATCCAATCAAGTTGACACTCAGTATTAACCAACCACTGTTCAATTTTTTAAAGTATTTCATATTTTCATATGCTTAGACCTTGTAAGTATAAGATTTAGAACATGTAATTTTTTAATTTATCAAGAAATACTTGGAAGCTATTATATATTATAATATTATATATTAAGCACTGAGAATACAAAGATGAGTAAGCATGACTCATGGACCTTAAGCTGGAAAAGTCTAACCCATGACTTTGGCAATATAGTGTGATAGCTAAGAATACAGGCAGTATGGCCTTCAGAAAGAAGATGTAGTGGTTAATTTGCTGAATATGCTTAAAGACATCTTGGCTTATAGGTAGGTTTATTTTGCTCTGTAATTGGAAAGGGAGAAAAAAAAAAAAAGAAAGTCCAGATAGTAGATATGGAAAGCTTGACTCACACAGCTACATCATGGAAATGCATGCAGTTAAGAATTACTAGAAGTGAATGCCAGAATGATGACAGTTGGGCAAGACCAGATGATAAAGCTCTGGTATAATGTGATGATAAAGAGTACAGTGTTTATTGATTAGGCTCTGAAGAGCAAAACTTGTATTTAACCAAGGTAATGGCATGGGGAAAATTGTGTTTTATTAAACTCTATGGAGGATGCCTTCCAGAAGAAAGAAAATGGAGTTAAATATGGGAGGCTACTCTAATAAACCTAAGTGAGCTACAATAAGGTTCTGAATTAAATTTATCATGAAGAATTTAGAACCTAGCAAGATTCAAGAATAAAAAAACTAAAGATGATTACTTTGTTTCTATTTTGTGCAGATGGGTCAAAACACTAAGTAAACACAGGAAGTTGCACAACTTATTTGTGGAAATACTATTAAATATCAAACTTACAGAGTTTGAAAAAGCAATGAGACCAAAGATGTTTCATGAAAATGGTTGACTTAAGGTTGGTCATTACAAAAATGAAATCTGAATCCCTGAGAAGACATAAACTAAGAAATTACTTCCACATAAGTAGTAATGTAGAAAAAAAGTATTGTGAGAAAAAAGGTAACTAAGAATTAGTCATTTGCACTATAAAATTTTATGCAACAACAAAATAAAGGAGCGTGGCCATTGGAAAAGTTTGCATGGGATTGACCATCAATACAGAGGAAACAGCTGAGGATGATCTTGAAGTAAAGGAAAGAAACAATAGAAGAGAAAAAAATTCAATCAGTGTTAAATATGAAGTCAAGTGTAAGTAAAATAAGATTAGTAAGCTTGTATTCACTTGTTTGATCATAATACTTCAGTAGAGACTTTTCGTACAGTAATTGATTTGGGTTTGGGGGTAGATGGAATAATGCTATGAGTTGAGAAGTAAATATTGCATTAGATCGCAGACATAGCAAGTATAGAATATTTAAGAAAATGCCTCTGAAGGAAAATTGAAGGAAATTTTGGTTGCTAAAGGATGATATGGTTATTGTCTGTGTGTATGTAAAGGGAATGAATTGTTTTTGTTCAAAAAATAGGTAAATTTTAAACTCATTTATAAGCAGAAATAGTAAAGGTATCTAAAATTATGCTAATATTTATTAAAAGCAAATTAGTATAAAAGTGAAATAAAAGTATCTAAGAATACCTTGCTAAAGTAAGTAAAAATATTCACAACTTTTTATTTTACAGTTTAAAGAGAATTAGGCAATTTTATGTCATGCAATGCATCTTCAGCTTTTAAGTACATAAAGTGATGGTAATATAACTCACTTGATGAATTCAGTAAGTACTTTTCTTGGTATCTTGAGAGAGTATATAGAAGAAATATCTTGTTGACTCTGTAACTGTGGCAAGATACAAAAGTGTTTACCTCTTGAAATGTAAGTTGCTGCTAAATTTGTTTGTTGAGTTCTCAATGAGGTGGACTACCTTCGTGAGCACTTAAATACCATATGGTTTCATAACACTGACAAGTACAACGGCTTGATGATTTTAATCCCAGTTCACCAAAGGAATCATAATATTATATAAAGTGAATGAATTAGGCTTTGTTATATTGATTGAATGGTTAGGAAAGTTCATTCAAAGGAAAATAAACTCTGATTTACAGTTTAATCCACAACATAACAAAATACCAAGTCAAGGATAGTTGCTTTACTGGTTATCTGAGCATAAAATTGTAAAGAACTGTTCCCTGAGGAATTACAAGTAAGATTCCTTCTTTTATTTTAATTTTATAGGTAAGTGTTATGACTTTAAAACTAAGAAGGCTTTTATTTTTTTTATATTGTGTAACTATTGGATAATTCATTTATTCATGAAACTTTGTGTAATTATTAGTTTCAGCTTCCAGCTAAGTCATAAACTCTAGTATTACTACCTCTAGCCTGATGTCTAAACATCAATTGAGAGATTCTCTACAGCCCTCTTTAAAAAAAGGTCTTTATCGTAAGTTGTTAACTAACACTGGTACTATGAAGTTGCAGGGCTTTGACTCCTGGCTACACATACCTCATCCAAAAAGGAACACTGACCCCTACTGAATGTTAAATGTCAACACTGGCATCTGGCACCAAATTCAAGTTCACCAAAGCCCTATCTTCAGACCTGGGAGATGACAGTAAAAGTAACCTGCTTTCATAGAACACTGGACCAGGCTTGTATATGAAGTCATACTCATTTAATAGGCCAGGCACAGTGCCTCACACATGTAATCCCAGTACTTTAGGAGGCTGAGGCAGGGGAATTACTTGAGGCCAGGAGATTGAAACCAGCCTAGGCAACATAATAAGACCATGCCTCTACAAAATTTTTTTCTTTAAAATTAGCCATAGTTGTATGTGCCTGTAGCTCCAGCTACTTGAGGGGCTGAGGTGGGAGCATGACTGGAGCATAGAAATTTGAGGCTACAGTGAGCCATCATCATGTCGTGGTACTCCAGCCTATGCAAAAAAGCAAGACCCTGTATCAAAACAAAATCCATTTAATAAATTTTCCTCTATATAAAGTAATATAATTTGTTCTATGCTTTAATACAGAATAATTTAAATGTTTAGCTACCCATGACTTTCCTTGTTTTTCATTGTCAGACCTAGGCAGGACTTATGCCCCTTTTGTCTAAAACATTGGTAATTCTACCTGTAGCTTACAAAATTGGGTAAAACAACAAAGATTATCTTTCTCTCTCTACCTGATTATCTTCAAAATTTAAAAACCATTTTGAATCCCACTGGGTCTGAACTATTTTCACTGCTAATGCCCTGCTGCTAAAACTATATAGGCAAATTCTCAGACTCAATTGCAAGAGCTGGGTATGTGAGATTTTAAGGGTCAATTTTGAGAGAGAAAATTAATTTAGCTCCTCTAAATCAAGGAGGCACATAAATGACTAAACATAGAAACAAAATAAAGGGCTTTGCCTCCTTAGTCCTTACTTGGCTCCTAATACCCACCCTCATGAAAAATACCATTTGGCATATGCAAAAGGGCCATTTTTGTTGGGAGGATTTTCTTTATCCAGTCTGTCATTGTGTATATGTACCATATTTTCCTTATCCCAGCTATCATTGACCTATCATTTAGGTTGATTCCATATCTTTGCTATTGTGAATAGTGCTGCAATGAATATACACGAGTGTGTCTTCATAAGAGAATGATTTATATTCCTTTCTTTACATACACAGTAATGGGATTGCTGGGTTAAGTGGTATTTGAGGTTTGGGTCAAAAGTCTTCAACTCTTTGAGGAATTGCCACACTATTTTCTACAAAGGTTGAACTAATTTACACTCCCACCAACAGTGTATTAGTATTCCTTTTTCTCCACAGTCTCACCAGCATCTGTGATTTGTTGACATTTTAATAATAGCCATTCTGATTGGTGTGAGATGGTATCTCATTGTGGTTGTGATTTGTATTTCTGTAATGATTGGTGATGTTGAGCTTTTTTCATATGATTGTTGGTCACGTGTATGTCTTCTTTTGAAAAGTGTCAGTTCATGTACTTCGTCCACTTTTTTATGGGGTTGTTTTTTTCTTGTAATTTTGTTAAAGTTTCTTATAGATACTGGATATCAGACCTTCGTCCAATGCAAAGTTAACAAAAAATTTCTCCCATTCTGCAGGTTATCTATTTCCTCTGTTGATTGTTTCTTTTGCTGTGCAGAGGTTCTTCAGTTTAACCAGATCTCATTTATCAATTTTTGCAATTGCTTTTGGCATATTTGTCATAAAATCTTCACACATGCTGTGTCCTAAATGGTATTGCCTAGGTGGTCTTCCAGGGTTTTTATAGTTTTGGGTTTTACATTTAAGTCTTTAATACATCTTGATTTAACTTTTGTATATGGTGTAAGGAAAAGATGTAGTTTGAATCTTCTGCATTTGGTTAGTCAGGCATCTCAGCACCATTTATTGAATAGGGAATCCTTTCCTCATTCCTTTATTGTCAGAAAAAAAAACCTCTTTTTCTCTTCCAAATACCACAATAAGGTGTAACAGCAAAGTGGTGGGGAACATAGGTTTGACTATCGTAAACAAGTTCTATGACAATTTAGGCACTGAGCATCAAGCATTTCTCAAAATTGATTCATACTCTCCTCAGGATGTCACACATATGGACACCAATTGGCCAGAAGATAAATTAAATTTGTTGGATTCTGATTTAATGTTGGTGCTTGATATGGTTTGGCTGTGTCCCCACCCAAATCTCATCTTCAATTGTAGTTCCCATAATCCCCAGATGTTGTACAAAGGACCCAGTGGGAGGTAGTTGAATCATGGGGGCAGTTACCTCCATGCTGTTCTCATGATAGTGAATGAGTTCTCACAAGACGTGATGGTTTTATAAACAGCTTTTACCCCCTTCGCTGTGCACTTCTCCTTGCTGCTGCCATGGGAAGAAGGAGACGGTTGCTTCTCTTTCCGCCATGATTGTAAGTTCCCCGAGGCCTCCCAAACCCTGTGGAACCAAGTGTCAATTAAACCCCTTCCTTTATAAATTACACAGTCTGGGGTATTTCTTCATAGCAGAGTGAGAATTGACTAATACTGTGCTACAGTTCTCAAATAAGCAAATGACCCTTGCTAAGGAAGGCAAACATATGGTAAGTCTGATTAAAGAATATGATGTTACATTTTGTTGTTGTTTTGGCTATTTAGGTTGTTTATTGTCCTCTGATTCTACCTACGACTCCCTTGAACACCAAATATTCACTATTTTTATGATGCTTATCATTATATTATTGTTATCTATCTCTTGTAAATGTCATGATTGATTCAGAAAAAGAAAAAAAAAAAAAAAGGAAGGCATAGATCAACATAGCTTGCATAGTAGATCTGATCCAAGATTTTTTTTTTTCAGGCTGACTTCTAGGCCTGATTCTCTCTTGCCTCTTAAATAATTAGCTGTTAAATGAGGTCAGACTGTATCTTTCCCTGGGACCAAACATTGCTAGTACTGAAACTATTAACACCCATTGGACTACTCTAAGAATGAGCCTTCCTAGCATCATACTACTCCTTGCCATTGGTTGGCTTGCACATGCAATTTATGGAATAACTTTTGGCCAAGAGAGGATACTCCAGACTAAACTCTGATCTTCTTTTTCTCTTCCTCTGTATTAGTCCATTTTTATGCTACTGATAAAGACATACCCAAGACTGGGCAATTTGCAAAAGATAGAGGTTTAATTGTACTTACAGTTTCACGTGACTGGGGAAGCCTCACAATCATGGCAGAAGGCAAGTAGGAGCAAGTCATGTCTTATGGATGGCAGCAGGCAAAGAAAGAAAACTTGTGTAGGGCAACTCCTCTTTTGAAAAACATCAGATCTCACGAGACTTATCCACTATCACAAGAACAGCATAGGAAAGACTTGCCCCCATGATTCAATTACCTCCCACTGGGTCCCTCCCACAACATGTGGGAATTCAAGATGAGATTTAGTTGGGGCCACAGCCAAACCATATAATTCTTTTGCCCAAATTCCTATCTAACAGGCCTGGGAAGTCATTTACTATAAGTCATAAAAATCACATCGTATGGGTTATTTAACACTATATAATATGGCTTTACTTTCCAACTTGATTCAGGCATGACGTCAAATGACAGATAAATTAAAAAATCAAAATATTTTACCCCATATGTTTCTTTTGCATATTTTGAAATGGCCCTGCAAAGACATATTTCATGGGGGGAAAATTTGCTTCTATAATGTATCTCTATTAACATAACTAACTCTTTCCCTTTTCAGGCCATCCCAATCATGAAGAGATTAACTGAGAGACTAGCACGTTTGAAGGTCTGAATAGGACCTAAGAGACTTCATCTACATAATAAGAACCTTGGTCGCCACAATCTCTTTTTAACCCAGACACTCCTTTATATTGATTCCATGTTTTCAGGTAATAACTCTTTCAACAAATTGCCCAAAAAGAAACCTTTGAATTCACCTATGATCTGTAAGCCACTGCTTAAAGGTTTCCTGCTTTTCTAGACTGAACAAGCATATACCTCACATGTATTGGTTTATGTCTTATTTCTGTCTAAAACATATAAAACCATGCAGTAATCCAACCACCTTGGGTACATGCTCTCAGGACCTCCTGAGACTGTGCACCAGGCCATGGTCACGCATATTTGGTTCAGAGTAAGTCTTTTCAAGTATTAAAAAATAGGATAATCATTCCCAAATAAGTGTGTGGAATACCTTTTAAACAGTATCTATCATGATTCCAACAGTACCTTGTTATATAAATATGTGTCATATCTCAAATGTTTGAGTCAAGTGGCCAAAAGAGTTGAAAGAAAACAAGAAAGCCAAAGTATATTGGGGAACTTAACTATTTTATTTATAATGTATAGCAAGATGACATTTAATATCAATTATCATGATCATTCCCAAATAAATATGTGGAATCCCTCTTAAACAATATCTATCATGATGGTTCTCACAGTACCTTTTTATATACATATGTGTAATATCTTTAAAAAATTGAATCAAGTGGTCAAAAATGTTGCAAGAAAATAAGAAATCCAAAATAAAGTGAGGAACTTAACTTTTACTTAAAATGTATAGCAAGATGAAATTTTGTATCAATAGATATAGAACTTTATGTATGTGTGTGATTAATCCTATTTCATCACAAATTAAGAACAAAATGCACCATATTGTAAAAATTAATATTATACATGTAAAGACAAAAACTGTTATTAAATCTTATATATAAAAATGACTGGATTAATCAAATAGCAAAAATATGTAAAATAAAAAGCTATTTTAATGGTAATAAATTTGAGTGCAATTCAACTATAGAAGTTTCCAGCTAAACACAGCATCAAAAAAAAGACAAGCAAAGGAACTAGATGTAGGCACAAATTTTGTCACATGACTATGGTGAGCAAACCATTAAATGAGCCCAATATAAAATGTAAAGGAATTTTAGAAAGTCCTATTTTTAAGGAGATATAACTTTTTGTGTAAATAACTTTATTCTGAAATTGAGAGCCCACATGATTGTGCTCATTATGAAAATTTGCTAGGATACCAGGTTCCCAAACAGAGATAACTGCATATGATTACTACAAAGGGTGCTATTGCCCTGTCCTGAAGAAGAATTCTCTCCTCCTTTAGGAATAGCAAAAGATAAAAAGTCATTCTTGTCTACACATTCCATTTCATTTTGATTTTTACTTTCTATGAATTTATATAGCACTTATCTTTCATGCTCATTTTAAAATTGAATCATATATGACTTTGTATAATTCTCAGAAGTTTTATGTGTTTGTTTCTTCTTCCAATTTCTGAAGGAAATGGTTATATTTGTATCTCTTACTAAAGAATACTGAGAGGAAGATACATCAGTTTTCTATACAGAAGAATAGACATCTCATTTTTGAATTCAAAAGGATAAATTTTTAAGCCCAAATAGAAAGAAACCTTAAGTAAAATCTCTATCATTGAACTTTCTGTCCTGTAACCCGTTTATGTGGGTAAAAAGTTAAGATATGTCTAAATACATGAAAATAATTATTTTCTTTTCCTTTTACTTGTCTTTCTCATTTTGTTTACTTTCAAACTTAGAAGAACATAGTGGATACTAAAATAGTGTACAAAGGCTGAGGAAGTCTTGTGATTGACACATTATTATTTAAGTAAAAATCAAATTCCAGACAACTCTTAGCTTTTGAGATATTTCATGTTATCTAATAGAGGAAAGGAAGCATTAGAGGAGCAAATGTTTAGCTCCAGAATTTTTGGAACTGCTTACAATCATGGTAGATTAATAAAGGCTAATAGAATATATCAGACAAATGTGGGTTTTTCCTCTTTGCAAGATGCAATGCATTTCAAAATATTTTGTAAGACAACTGTCTAGAGACAAATGTAACTATAGAACAGACATTAGTGAGTCTAAAACCTAAAAAAAATTTGAAAAGTAATTTTAATTATAAAAGGACTTTAGAAAAAAGAATAAGATAAAAAGCACCAAATCAGTGTGAAATACCTAGTAGCAACAAAGTGGAATGAAAACAGATTATGAGGTATATTCATTTTGTGATTCCATTTTTAATGCACCATTATCCACCATTTTTATAAGGTGATAGTAAATACCAAAGTGAAATTGACTGACATTTTGAATCCTTTGCCTCATTTATTATGGTTCACCTGGCAGATAGCTAAGAACATTAAATTCACTTGTGATGGCCTCCTTTGCTAACATTTTAAAATAGTCATTGTAACTGATAATACCTAATACTGTAGCTTATATCACTCATATTCTGCATTAACTTTAACCTTTCTTAGAACCCACTGATTAGATTATAAAAGTAAAAAAAAATGCATGCAACAGTCTTATGTTGTATTACCACATATAATTTAAAGGGTCTTACATGCGTGTATCCTAGAGGAAAGTATATGGCTACATTAGGTCTAGTAATACATTAATAAGAACTGTTAAAGAATATGAGTATTTACTGCAAAAGTTTCTGCATTACAAAATACGCAATAAATGGTAATAATTTTCAGAATATAGCAAACAGCAATAACTGATTTTAAAATAGGTATCTTTGCTAGGAGTCTGTTTAAAATATTCGCCTTTTCATTTCTAAAATATGATTGGAGAAGAAAGAAAACTTAGCTATTTTATAGCTATTTTAGCTCCAAGGTCCACACACCCCTACCCTCACACATGTGCACACACACAAACACCGGTAAATATGAAACTGACTGAAACTCATTTACAACTAAGCCATGATATTCCACGTCAAATGAAATATTATTTTTAGCCCCATACAAGAGCCAACTATAGACAGAACTCCCCATAGGCTTTTTTAAGCGAATTCATGTCTGAATCTTCCCCTTTGCTCTTTTCTCTCTCCATGGAGCTGCTTTGATGAAGTGTTTCATTTACATAATCAAAAATTCCTGTGTCTCAGTTCTATCTATGTTCAGAACAGCTCACCGGGAATGGGCTAGAAGTACAGAACATATGAACAGAGAAAAAATTAAGAATGAAAAATAAGCTTAAACTCACCTAAAATGTGGCTTTAACACTAATTGGATGGAACACACACCCATGCTCACATGCACACATACACACACTCACAACACTTATCCTCCTTCAGGTCATGAGCAAATTTCTCCCAGTAACATTTCTCATTTGATCCACAGGGAAATTGGCATTTGGCATTACCTGTCTCTACACTGGATTTGAGGAAAGAAACTTCAAATCAGCTATGCAAACTAACTGTAGGCCAACGTTAAATTAGCCACACAGCGGGTTGTGATATCTAATTTATCCATATTCTCCAGTTAATTTATCCTTTAAGGCATTTTACAAAATCAATTTTGTTACGACATTTTATTTCACGTGGAGTAAAGAGAGGCTTAGAATTTTATACAGCATCACCAAACTTTTAATGTAAAAAATTGTGAGAAAATATTACTATATCATGTTCAATAATACCGTGCAACTTTATGGCATGTATTCTATTTATTACTAATAAGTCATTAATATTAATAATTTATTATTAATAATAGCATACAGAGCAAAGTGTCTGCTTATGAATGCCAGCAGAGCCTCCATTTGAAAAGTGCTATCTTCTGTTAACAATGAGTCCTGTGAATGAGCACTACCTTCTACTAGGTTAAGATTTTCTAAAGACCCAAATTACTCCCCCTACCCTTTCCTCTGTCCAGTCAGAATCACTTTGGAAATGACCACAACCAGTTCCATTCTCCCAACCGTGAATATTATCTTCATATGTTCTATTTGGTCAGTAGAGATCCTGCCTCAGCATAGAAAGTCCCATGTAATAATATAAATTTTGGTTATGCTTTTACTGAAAGACTACATAACTTTACAATCGTAAAGAAGATATATTTGATGTGGTTGAATTTTTTATGTAAATACACTGATAAAGAGGACCAGCAGCTTTCAGCATTTCACTTTTCCAGCATGAAAAGACACTTGCACTGAGTTTGTGTCATGTTGTTGATTCTGTGCCAGTGAGGTTCAGATTGATCTCAGCACATTCTGTGCCTTTATCTTAACCAGCGGCAATGCCCTTAGAAAACCCCAGAATGTGTCTAAGTTACTGTGAGTCCTAAGCTTTATTCCATTAACCTTTAATGAAATCAATGAATCATAAACTTCTCTAATTATTGTCACAAAGAAACCATTGTGTAACTAAAGCTATTATGGATCCATGCATTATTCTTGTTGGCAAAAAGAAATGTAATTTTGTTTTTGTATATCCTTAGCATCTGAATATTTAATAGATACACAGGAAGATAGTTTATCATTAAGTCATCTGGATCTAAAATGTGACCTGAAATACTATTTCTTTTTTCTCCTAGGGACTCTTCAAGTTTTTAAAATAATTTTCCAATAATGCATTTTGTCAAGACATACTCTGAAAAGTTGATGTTTGAATCAATCTTATGAAACAACCAGAGCCAAAATTAATCCATCCTCAGTATTAGAAAGTGATTATTAAATATGTTTAAAAACATTGTTGGGCAAATACACTATTCAGTTATCTTGTTGGGGATTACTTCTTTAACATGGAGACCAGTTTACATGAGCTTCCTGTTCTGCTTTCGTGGTACCTTTCTTGCTTAAGATTAAATCCTGTATGTTGCAGTTTTAAGTTATTTTATGGCCGGGCGCGGTGGCTCACGCCTGTAATCCCTGCACTTTGGGAGGCCGAGGCGGGCGGATCACGAGGTCAGGAGATCGAGACCATCCTGGCTAACAAGGTGAAACCCCGTCTCTACTAAAATACAAAAAAAATTAGCCGGGCGCGGTGGCGGGCGCCTGTAGTCCCAGCTACTCGGGAGGCTGAGGCAGGAGAATGGCGCGAACCCGGGAGGCGGAGCTTGCAGTGAGCCGAGATGGTGCCACTGCACTCCAGCCTGGGGGACAGAGTGAAGACTCCGCCTCAAAAAAAAAAAAAAAAAAAAAGTTATTTTATGTGTTTTATTTAAAGCTTTATACAGGCCAGGCACGGTGGCTCACTCCTGTAATCCCAGTACGTTGGGAGGCTGAGGTGGGCTGATTGCCTGAGGTCAGGAGTTTGAGACCAGCCTGGCCAACATGGAGAAACCCCATCTCTACTAAAAATACAAAAACTAGCTGGGCATAGTGGCATGCGCCTCTAATCCCAGCTACTGAGGCAAGAGAATCAATTGAACCCAAGAGGCAGAGGTTGCAGTGAGTTGAGATGGCACCACTGCACTCCAGCCTGAGCAAGAGTGAGAGACTTTCATATAAAAAAAAAAAAAAAAAAATCTAGTTTCACAATGGTTGATTTTCAGTTAAACTTGCAAAAAATCCTACTATTCATTCATACTTCCACAAAAGTTTCACCATTTTCTAGTCATCATCAACGTATCAGTCCGAGCTCACTCAGAGAAGCAGAGACAGTATAAGTAAAAATGAGAATTGTTACAGAAATTAAACCTTTCATAACAAGGAGATAAGTTGTGGAAATGAAGTAGCTGCTATAATGAATAAAAGCACATTGTGCTGTAGTATTATATAAAATAGGCTTCAATAAGTATGTTGAGTAATAAAGTACTCATGTCAGCAATATTTAAATAAACACTGGGAGGTAACAGAACCTGAGTAACAACTTAGTTGTATACAAAATATGCGCTTTTTTTTTTTGTTTTGTTTTTGTTTTTGTTTGAGACAGTCTCTCACTCTGTAGCCCAGGCTGGAGTAGAGTGGTGTGATCTCCGTTCACCACAATCTCTGCCTCCCGGGTGCAAGCAGTTCTCCTGCCTCAGCCACCTGAGTAGCTGGGATTACAGGCTTGTGTCACCATACCTGGTGAATTTTTGTATTTTTAGTAGAGATGGGTTTTCACCATGTTGGCCAGGCTGGTCTGGAACTCCTGGCCTCAAGTGATCTGCCTGCCACGGCCTCCCAAAGTCCTGGGATTACAGGTATGAGCCACTGTGTCTAGCCAAAATATGCTCTCTTCCTGTTGTATTCTCTTTACAGATAACTTACCAAGCAGTAGGAAGACTAGAAGAAATAAAGCCCCTACAGACAGAGGTTTCTTGTTCTTTCTCTCATCAGTTTTGTTTCCTACCAAGAATCTCCTTAGTTTCCTTGAAGGATAGTTGGGCATGCATTTTGCACATTGAAAGATATGTGGATATGTATTCTGCACATGTAAGATGTTAAGATTTGGCATAATATGATGTTATTATGTGTCATGTCTACAATTCAGCCTGGAAAATGCAGGCTAAAAGAATGTGATTTTTGGTTTATTTTGTTTTGCTCTGTTCTGTTTTGTTTTTGAGGCAAGGTGAATGTGAGGAATGAAGATAGTTGCTTTTAATGCATTGGACCTATTGGTGAAAAATTTTACCAATATAATATTGTTAACTGCCTTAAAACACATTACAGATTATTTTATGAAATGTATCTGTTTGATTTTTTTTAACAGTGAATTTTTTCAGGTCAGAAGGAGTGATGGACATCATTTCTTTAATTATAGATAGCGCTGTTTCCTGCACCCAGGAAATGACTTAGATATCAAAAGCATCTTCAGTACAAAGTTCAACATTTCTGTTTGCTTCTTCCTGTACATTTTTAAAGCTGGTTTCTAGGTTTCTGGAATAAAATAAAAGTATGTCAAGGCAACAAATTCCTGACAAGCAGCCTGAACTAAGCTTCAGATGAGTTCACTTAACTAATACTTATAAAACTCACTTATACCTACATAAAAATATTTTATTTACCTTTTAAATGTTTCAGCTGTATTTCTAATTTGAAATATAAATTATGCAACTAGATACTAATATGATATTTCTAATCACTCTTTAACTTTGCCAATACAAAAGAACCAATTTAAACTATATCTGTGTCTTGAAACCTAAAAATAATACTTCCTAGGGAACATCGGTAGAACATCATTAAAAATACATCATAAATAACCAAGGAACCTCAGTCTAGCCCAGTGGTAATTTTAAGTGACTAGTCAATAAATATATTGCCTAGTTGAGATTTTTTCAATGAGCTCTTGTTAATTAGTATACACAAGCCAGAAATCAGTCTCTCAAAGAATCCAACACTTTTCATAAGTCTTATTTTGCAGTGTTTTCCAACTCCATGACATTAATTCATAATTATGGTCAAAGTTTTATTGCCTAAATTCAGCACCACTTCATCATAGAATGACAGGAAATCAAAAATATAATATGATGATACAGCAAGGAAGAAAGTATAGTACAGTGATATTCACCATATGAAAGACATATGCTTCAGAATCTATATTTATCCAAGGATAATAAATACAAAATACACTTGATTGGAGGCATTGGGAAATTTACACACAGACAGAGTAGCTGGCCAATGAAAGACAGTCCTGACAACTCATAAGATAAAACATAAAAAATTGATTATGAGCCTGTCAAGGCAGCAAAGGCTTGATGAACTAATATTTTAAAGAGAAACAAACAAACGTATACAGAAGTATGTTGGGCATTCTTTGCTTCTCTTATATGCCAATTATTTCTGTATCCATTGTCTTCCCAGAAACGGTGGCTAAGAAATATAAGAAAATGTAATGGAATTTTTGGAAGTCTCACCTTGCTGGGGAGAGGAAGAATTGAGTTCAAGAACCTCTAAAAAGCAGAGGTGGTGGTAAACACCATACATTCTCTGTTGAGATTATTTAAGGATTGCATGCTATTAGTGAAGGCCAATCAGAAAAAGCATCAGTCTTTAAAAATTGAAACACGTTGAGGGCTCAGTCTCTGACTGAATTGAGATCTGCCTGCTATTATATATGCCTGTTTAAGCATGGGGTTAATCTTACCTTAAGAAAAAGTATCCTCTACTACCTCTGTAATTTCTCACACAAAATTTCTGGGCATTCCATTAAAAAGTTATCAACAATCAGTACCTGCAAATTAGACAATATAAGCAGAGTTGTCTAAGACCCAGATCTTAAGAGTTATCAGATATGGACTTTAAAATAGCTTTGATAAACATTTTCAGGAGAAATAGAAGACAGTACATAAATTTTGCCACAGAACAGGGAATTATATAAAAAAAAATCAAATCAAAGTCTTTGAAATGCTAGATATCAAAAATAAAGTGATTGAAATGGATTACAGAATGTTTTACACAGGTGAGCAGAGTATTAGTTGAATAGAAAAAGACCAGTAGACTGAAGCAGAGGTTTTTAAAAGAAGAAAAAACTATGATATATAGAAATTATGCTGCAAAGATCTAATATCTATCTAATTTGAGTCCCAGACTGGAAAAAGATAAAAAAAAAAAAAGCAGGTCATAAGTATTGATGAGATATCTTGTCAGAGATACAAAAATCACTATATCTTCACCACAAGAAAAATAGATACAAAAATAATCTCACTTAGATATTACAATATAGCTACTAAAAATAAAAGCCAATATAAAATGCCAAACAGCACCAGAGAAAGACATATTAAAAACAAAAGAATAAACAATTAGACTGACACTTGAATTTCAACAGTAATTATGTAAGTCAGAATACAACGAATGGCATAATTAAGGTAATAAAAACATTTAACTGTCCATCTACAATTCTATAAACATTGAACATATTCCTCAAGATGGAAAAATTAACTAAATGCAGGAAAGAATTAAGAAAAATAACAAGGGTAAATATGTAATATATAGTAAGTCTAATTCTAAAGATGTTGAATAGTTTATAATATTGTATTATGAGCTATTATATACAAAAAATTTAAAATAAGTGGAAAAACACTAGTAACACATAAATTATTAAAAAGTCACAAGAAAAAAATAGAAATTTGATTAACTATAGAAATTAAATATGTAATTAAGTGTTTCTGAAATTTATCTTCCACCTTTTGGCATACAGTTGTCTAGCAAATTATATAGAATAATATCTCCTTCCTGCTCACCAGATCCAGTAAGAATAATAGCACCAATGCAGTGAACCAGGATGGTATTCTAAGGAAATAAAAAGGTGGTCAGGGTACCCGTGTACTAGATTATAACATAAAGCTAGATAATTGATATACTGCTAGGGTAATAGGAGAGTGGAGATATATTGCTGGCCTCATTAACTGAAAATGAATTGTTTTTGGTGGTCTTTTTAATAAAGGGTACAGAGAAAAAGTATTCCCCAGATCAATAATCAAGTGTCATGAGATTTATTGATTTACTCCTACCATGAAACCACAATTGGTGCAGCAACTGCAACTGCGGTCACCAGTTACAAAAATCCTCTTTCATTCTCTAACAACAGGCTGTCTTCTGCAGAGACCAAATAGGCTAATTAAAGCAGAATATGATAGGGAGCTCCACTTCTTCCTCCTGCAAATCCTTGATGGTGGCACTCATCCCTGTAATCCCTCCAAGAAAGTGGTATTACTTTTGGTTTACCTGTCTTTTGAGTTGAAGCAGTTCTTGTGGCTTCCACTTATTCTCTCCTGTCAGGACTACAGAATTTCTCTTTCCAGCCAGGATAAAGATTCATAGAGAAGAAAATTTAAGGAGACACCCACACTTGGAGTTATGCCTGTACCTCCCTACATTGCATGCTCCAGGCTCCTCTCTTACCTTGCCCTAGTCCTAACTCTGCATAAAGTCTTTATCCCATAGTTATTCCATAGACTAGCCTGCCATTGTAGTTCTACAGACACCACGATCAACTTGCTAACACAAAAGCTCTCTGCAAATAATTTTTTTTTGTTTTGTTTTTACTATTTTGAATTGCTGTTCATTAAGGTATTCATGCTCCCCTTATCTTTGGTAACTGTGATCACAGTTGGCCCTTTTCACCTAGTGATCCCATCAATAAATAATAATTATTAACTTTACGAAAATATTCATGTTAAAGTTTTAAAATCAATAGCCACAGGCCACAGTTCTTTTCTGGTACTCATTGCACAAGTATGAATTTGTCTACAACAAAGAATCAAGAAGAAAAAATGCCACATGCTTAATATTTAAGCAAAGAATCACCAATCTGTACAATCTGGGGAAAAAAAATTTTGATGCGTCTTGCTGAAAAATCTGAATTAAGAATCATTTTGAAAGCATATTGTCTTTATTTTAATTTTGTTCTTACATTGAACAAAATAATTAGAAAAATCATGCTAATTGCTACTGATCCAGAGTGTCTTAATTACAAGTAAACAAGTGTATTTTTGTATTATCAGCATAACTTTTCATATTTTATTATATTGTTTTCAAAATGTAAATTATAAATTGCACTGCCCATACATACACACTTAAAACAACACAGAGGCATATGGCACGCAGGAAGTGACCACCTTTAATGGAGTTTGGGCACACGTGGATACATACTTTTATATAGTTAAATTATAAAAACAGAAATGTCAGTGTTGCAACTTTAATTAAACATACGGAAATGTTGTCCTTAGAGTAAAATTTCCTACTAAAGCTGTTTTCTTGCCAACTGTTTTTTATTTTTCATCAACATTTTGTTACAGGAGTATTTTTTTATTTAAAAAAGTTATAAGAATAACTCCGAAATAAATCTCTGTAGCTTTAAAGACTTTTCTAATTAAGTCTGACATTCAAATTTAAAATAATATTTTTCTGGAATTACCTAAAATATTAAACCACATGTATTTATCTAAACTTAAAATAATATTTTCTGGAATTATCTAAAAATATTAAACCACATTGTCATGGTTACTATCGTGTGTCAACTTGATTGGATTGATGGATGCAGAGTATGGATCTTGGGTGTGTCTGTGAGGGTGCTGCCAAAGGAGATTAAACATTTGAGTCATTGGACTGGGAGTGGCAGACCCACCCTCAGTCTGGGTGGGCACAATCTAATCAGCTGCCTGCGAGGCCAGAATAAAAGCAAGCAGAAGAACCTGGGAAGACTAGACTGGTTTAGTATTCTGGTCTACATCTTTCCCCTGTGCAGGGTGTTTCCTGCCCTCGAACATTGGACTCCAAGTTCTTCAGCTTTGGGACTCTGACTGGCTTCCTGGCTCCTCAGCTTGCAAAAGACCTATTGTGGGACCTTGCCTTGTGATCATATGAATCAATACTCCTTAATAAACCCCCCTTTATATATACATCTATCCTATTAGTTCCGTCCTTCTAGAGAACTCTAATACACACATATATTTTCCTAGTTTCAAATAATATTTTCATGAATTATCTAGAAATATTAAATCACATATATTTACACTGTAAGTACATCTGGTTTTTAAATTTAAGTTTATACATTAAATATATTGCTTATAATATTAGGTACAAATTTATTGTGAATGTATCTTGTGAGTAACTTAGTATCATTCACCATAGTCATTCATAACTTCAAAATTGTCCGAACATTGACATTACATAAGCAAAACATTGATTAAAATGCAAACTTGTAAACTTTTATTAATATATCCATGTAGGTAAGTTCATATAGTCACAAAGTTAAATGATATATCATTTTTACTCCCTTAAAACATATATTTAATATAATAGAGACATGATCCCCATTTTACTCATATTCTATAAGAAAGAAAGAAAGAGAGAAAGAAAGAGAAAGAAAAAGAGAGAATGGGAGGAAGGAAGAAAGGAAGGGAGGGAGGAAGGGGAGCAGAAGGAAGGAAAGAAGTGAAGGAGGGAGGGGGAGGAGGATAAAAGAAGGGAGGGAGGGAGGAAGGAAGGGAGGAAGGAAGGGAGGAAGGAAGGGAGGAAGGCAGGGAAGGGGAGGAGGAAGGAAGGAGGGAAGGGAGGGAGGGGGAGGAAGGAAGGAAGCAAGGAAGGAAGGGGAGGGAGGGAGAAAGAAGAAAAGAAGTCAGAAGGAAAGAGAAGAAAATGAAGAAAGGATGTAAGGAAAGAAGCAAATAAAGAAAATTGTGGTATTTACTCTTACAGTACAATATTTAAAACCTAACGCTGGCTCAGTTTTCCCAGATTTTATGAGATGTTCCTGACATACAGGGGTATGCGCAATTTCCTTTCCAGCATATCAAATTACAAAATATGAAAGAAAAACCTGTGATGATTTACATTGAAATAGAAACCAGAAAACACATACAAATTCTAAAATAAAACACTTTGAAACTATTTAAGAACAAAGTATCTTATTATTTTTATTAAGTGACAATACATTTTAATGTGGCCATGAATACATTAAATAGGCAGCCCCTAATCCACACTTAACCACCAACTTCCTCAGTCAATGGAAGAAAATATATCCTAGTTAAAATGTAATGCAAATTAAACACTTCCGCTGTGGTACAAACCCAGATAGTTTGTATATTCAGGATTGTGGAAATAGAGCAAAAACAAAAACAAAAGAAGGTATAGATCTCACAGGACACACACACACACACACACACAAAAAAAACGCCTGAGGTCTCTCTAATTATATTTAGCTGGTAATCTCACCTCCAGATCTTCTCAATCAACTGTTTTAAAGTCAGTTGTCTGTTTTTAGTATTTTGATAAAGTTTTCATTAATTACAAATGATTATACATGACAAAATATGCAATTTTAGTTTTTCAGGGCTTCAAAATGACTTTCTTATTTATTGTTAGAAATGGGTGTGGTTATTTCAAAATAATAAGAGATTAGACACTGCACTCCAGCCCGGGCGACAGAGCGAGACTCCGTCTCAAAAAAAAAAAAAAAGAGATTAGAAAATAGTGAACATAAGATAAAGGCCTGTTTCTGGGCTCGACAGTTGTGTCACCCCTAACAAGTCATTTTGCCCATTGGAACTTCAGTTTCTACATATAAAATAGGAGCAAAAATTCTTTTTAGATGTCTGTCTTAAAGAGTTTCTGTGGGCCGGATGCAGTGGCTCACACCTGTAATCCTAGCACTTTGGGAGGCTGAGGCGGGAGAATCACAAAGTCAGGAGTTCGAGACTAGCCTGGCCAACATGGTGAAACCCCGTCTTTATTAAAAATACAAAAAATTAGCTGGGCTTAGTGGCGGGTGCCTATAATCCCAGCTACTTGGGAGGGTGAGGCAGGAGAATCTCTCGAACCTGGGAGGCGGAAGTTTCAGTGAGCCAAGATTGTGCCACACTGCACTCTAGCCTGGGCAACAGAGTGAGACTCTGTCTCAAAAACAAAAGCAAACAAACAAAAAAACAACCAAAACAAAAACAACAACAACAACAAAACTGTTTCTGTGAAACTCATTTACTGATGCTCAAGACCCCCAACTGATTTCCTGGTTCATATTCCAGGACATAGTGATGAAATTATGTGGTGTTCTGAGGTCATCTTCCTGTATAACTGTGTAGAGCTCTAATCACCATTATTGCCTGACTTAATTCTTTCCGTTCTTTTTTTTCTGGTTAGTCAAAAACATTATGTCGTTTTTTTCTCGTTTTTCTTTAGTATCTATTTGGAAAATGTGTTTGATACGTAATTACATTTTCCCAAGTACTATGTTCAGTGCATATTACTTCTTACCTCTTGAGAGAATTCAGGCTATATCTTATACTCATTTTCTATTCCTTGTAGCTCAAGGGTACGCTGGGCACCCACTCACAATAAATACAGACAGAACTGAATTAAATAGTGTATTTTAGTAGTAGATATTTTACACAATATGAATGCTGACACGGTTTTACATTAGAAGTTATTCCATGTATTTAGTATTAATTAAAACTCATTCTATGTACTAATATACTAACAATATTAACACCACGAATATTTTTTGCTGAAGTCTGCCTGGAGACAATTCTGTATGGGTCTCGCATTTCTGCCTATCTTTTGAGCAGAGGCACTGGCTGCGTTTTTCTGCACTATCTTCCAATGATGTTTGTATAGCAAAAGCCTTTGAAGATCAAAATAAGGTTTCTCTTTGGGGAAGCATGCTTACTGCTGATTATAATTTTTTTTCTTTTAAATTAGGTTTTCTATGCTTAGGTTTCCTCTTTGCCACAAAATCCCCTGCCAGCCTCGTCTTCTTTATATCACCCTGGGGAATAATAATAAATTATCATTTGTTTTTATCCCAAGAGTCTCTTGTATAGCATCAGAATCAACAAAACTGTGACAACTTACCTGATTAGCTTATAAGTAGGGTCAAAATATGTAGCCTTTCACAGCCCTTGACAAAGTCTGTATTCATAAGCCACTTCTTAGTACAAAGAATCAGAAAATTTTAAGCTAGGGTGGAACACTTAGAACTCAGTTTTAGAGCTCTCTCATATCATAAATGAAAAACTTATATATTAGAAATTAACTGACTTTCTGAAGTTCACTGTATGTTAATGAAAGAGCATAGACCAAACCCTAGAATTTGTAATTACTATGAATGGCATTTTTCCCAACTGTTACAGAATGATATCTAGTAATACACATTTGAACTTCATGAATGCCACCCGATATATTAGCTTATTTAGACTTTTTCAGAATGAGTTTATGAACATTGTATTAGCTTCGACCATTTGATGCTGTATAACAAAAAATCTTATCTCATTGAGTATATATATACACACACATAGAGAGAGAGAGAGAGAAATTTGAAGAAATATATATATTTAATCTAACCTCATGACCATAGTGGAACAGTTGTGACTCCGACATGTTTTCCTGGCCTTCAGCCTGATTTGGCTTAGTTCAGATTGCTCAGGCTCAACTTGGTTTCACTGGACTGAATTTGACCATAGTTTTCTTGGCCAGGTTGAACTTTACGAATCTTCTAACTTTTATTTTACAATCCAGGCCGAAAGGGATTTCTCCATGTGAGACATGCTGTTATAATAGAGAATAAATGAATGAGTGCCCCAAACAAGCTATTTAAAACACGTATCTTCTGTTAAAAATGGCAAATGTCATATCTGCTTATATACTGCTCTTCAGCACAGTTCACATAGCCAAGCTGCAGAGTCAATGAGATGGGCAAGCATAAAAAGGGTAAGGAGAAACAAATAATTGCAAAAATTCTGTAGAAATAATAAAAACTACCATACATGCATCTAAGATTTCAAGTCCAATGTTACAGTGCTTACTCACAAATATATTACATATGATATATTAACATATATTACATACAAATTACATGTGTTTTATATATATATAAAATAGCTGACACATACAGGCTGACCACACTTTTCATCCAAATACAACTGATTTTTTTAAATTTAAAATGGTCCTTTTGTTTTTCTAAATTATCCTTTCTGTGTCCTAATTATAAAACTGAGGAAATGCTTCTAAAGTGCTCTGGATCTTATCCCTAGAAGCAACCTTTGCCAAGTGCTTTTAACTATTAGTTTATTGAGATATAATTTATAATTTATGTACAGAGGAAAGTATCCATTTTAATGTGTATTTAGATTACTTTTTACAATTAGAGCACTGGGTAGGCTAAAAGCATGGGAAGTTCATTTGAATTGCAAGCATATGTCTCCCATATTTCTGCATGCCTTATGAGTAGAAGCAGTGCCTTTCTTTCTTCCAAACCATTTTTATGAGGATAATTACACAGCAAAAAGTGTTTGTGCATTGTCTAGTATTATAAAGATAATTACCCTCTGGGTAAATATCAAACTGATTAACTACCTATTATTAAAAAAAAAAAAATCCTAAAGCATGTGGTTCTACTCTTTTATTTCAGCCCTATGCAGGTATCAGATTGTCCTATTTGCCTCACCCTGTGGATCTGTGTCATGTAGAACAAGCACAAATACTGATATTCTGACTACTGTTTTTGTTGTGATTAATAAACTGTTGTATCTGACCCAAGTTTCTCACGTTTTCTGCTTTCACCTATGAAAATACGGCAGATTAACTTGTTAGTGTGAAAGCAGGGTACAATCTCATATACTTTACTGTTCTTTTTGACTAAAAATGTCTCTTTAAATTCATGGCTGTTCTTCTTAACCATTCACTAAAAGTGTCAATGCAATCATAGTGATGTTAGTAAGTTTTTTAAAACGTGCACTATTTCTAAGATGCTGTACTCTCCATACAGTTAAGAATTCTTTTTTTCCTCATTTTTATGCTCAGCAGATAAGCTCATCATCTATTTTTAGAAAATATAACCACTGAAAGAATCAGTTTGCTTCCTGGTACTAAATCTATCAGCCAATCTTTTCTCTCTTCCTTCTCTCTTTCTCTTCTGTTATGTGCAAATGAAATAAATGTTTCATTTCCTGTGTTCTTCAGGTCCTCTCCTTGTTCTTTATCAAAAGTATACACATTTTCAAAAAAATCTAACTTTAGAACTCTAAATTCTAGCAATTTGAACTACAGAACAAGATGGAAACATGATTACTGAAAATTGACAACAAAAAAGAAAATTACTGCACTTTCCATTCTAGCTACCATCCTTACCTATAGAATTTTTCTTCACACTCATAGTAGGAAAAAGTGAATTAATTTGCTTTTGAATTTTATTATCTTTCATTGATTCTTCAATCTGCCCTCATTACAAGAAAACATCCTTTCTTAACCTTAATAACTTACAGAATGCTATAACCAATTCATATCACATAATACATAATTTTTATTTCTATTAAACATTGACAGTTAACTACTGCATCTTCAGAGACTTCCTGTTTGCATCTTTTAGATATTAGATCATACTCATATCTCTGCTACCTCAGTGGCTGTTGTTTCACTAGATTTGGTAATATTTTATCTTCATCTTCTCAACCATTTAACATAAAGATCTTCAAATTATAGTCACTCACACTCTTCTAACTCTATCCTCCAAATGTGTAAATATTCCAATTAAAAAATAAAGATTGGGGTTACAAGGCAGAGCAAGATAGTCAAATAGCACCCTCCAGTGATTCCTCCAGCCTGCAAGAATACCAAGTTGAACAACTATCCACACAAATAGAAGACCTTTGTAAGACAGAAGGATCAGATAAGTGACCACAGTACCTGGTTTTCACATCATATCAATGAAAAAGTCACCAATCAGAGCAAGAAAGTCTCGAATCGCCTACACCAACCCTCCTCCATCCCCTGGCAGCAGCCATGTGGTGTGGAGAGAGAATTTGTGTACTTGGGAAAGAAAGAGCAGGGATTGTGGACTTTGCTATAGAACTCAGTGCTGCCTTGTAACAGCAGAAAGCAATACAGGGCAGAATTTGGCCAGTGCCCACCAAAGTAGCAATGAAAATAGCCCTAGCAAGGGAGGAATTATCCATCCCAGTAGTCAGAACTTAAATTCCAGCTACCTCTATCACTGCAGGCGAAAGCACTCTGATGTCCTAAATAAACCTAAAAGGCAATCTAAGCAACCAGGACTACAATTCCTAAGCAAGTCCTGGTGCTGCTCCAGGCTTAGAGCAAGTAGACTTGGGATGCATGCAACCTGGTGAGACACCAACAAGGGTTGCCAAAAAAGTGCTTGTGTCATCCCCTCCCCAACCCCCTGGGAGCACAACTCGTAGCTACAGAACAGACTCCATATTTTAACTTAAAGGAAAAGTAAAGAGGACTTTGGCAACTCAGACACCTGCTCAACCACAATAGAAAAGGGCAGCAGGCAGAGTCCTGAGGCCCCCATTCCAGGTCCCAGCTTTCAGACAACATTTGTAGACAAACACTGTGCCTGAAGGGAATGCACTGCCTTGAAGGGAAGAATCCAGTCCTGGCGTAATTCATCATCTGTGGATTAAAGAGGCCATGGGACTTAAAGAAACATGAGTGATAGCCAGGCAGTATTCACTACAGGCCTTGGGTGAAACCCAGGGCTGTGTTGGCTTCAGGTGTGACCCAGCACATTTCTAGCTGTGTCATCCAAGAGGAGAGACTCCTTCTGCTTGAAGAAAGGAGAGGGGAAAGTAAAGGAAACTTTGCCTTTAAGTTTGAGTATCAGCTTGGCCATAGTTCAGTAGAGCGTCAAATGGGATCCTGGAGTTCCCGATTCCAGACCTTGGCTTCTGGATGGCATTTCTGGACCTGCCAAGGATTGCAGGGCATCTCACTTCTCTGAAGGGAGAGACCCAGGCTTGGTTGAATTCATTGTAAGTCGATTGAAGAGCCCTCAGCCCTTGAGTGAACATCTGTGGCAGCCAGCAGTACTCACCATGGGGTAGTGGTGACCACGGGGAGAGATTTCTTCTGCTTGAGGAGAGGAGAGAGAAGAGTGAGAAGGACTTTGCAGACTCGATGCCTGCTCAGCCACAGTAGGATGGAGCACCAAGTCAATTTCGAAGGTTTTTATTTCAAGCACCGACTCCCAGATGAGATTTCTTAACCTGCCTCGGGCCAAAGAGGAACTTGCCACCATTAAGGGAAAGACACAAACCTGGCTGGATTCATCATTTGCTGACTGAAGAGCCCTAGGGCCTTGAGAGAACATAGGTGGTAGTCAGGCAGTGGTTGGCATGGGCCTTGTTAATGACCTAGTGCTGTGCTAGCTTTGGGTCTGACCCAGTGTAGTGCCAGTGGTGATGGCCACAGGGGGACTTGTGTCATCTCTCCCCCATCTCTGGGCAGCTCAGCACAGACAGAGACATTTTGTTTGTTGGGGGAAAGTAAGAGTCGAGAACAAGAGTCTTTGCCTGGTAATCTAGGGAATTCTCTCAGATCTTACCCAAGACAACCAAGACAGTACTTCTATGAGTCTGTAAGAGTCACAGCATTCCTGAGCCTAGGGTGCCTGCTAAAGCAAAAAAAGCTGCAGTGAACAAAGTCTTAGATCATAGCACTCAACTCTCTCTGAATACTTGGAAAGCCTTCCCAAGCAGGATGAGCACAAACAAGCGTAAACTGTTCAGACTGTGATAAATACATAACTCATCAATGCCCAGATATGAAGAACAAGTATCAAGATCATCCAAGAAAACATGACCTCACCAAATGACATAAATAATACACCAGTGACCAATCAGGAAGATGAGGAAACGTTTGGAACTTCCTAGAGACTAGTTGAATCATTTTGACCAAAATGCTGATAGTGATATGGACAATAAAGTCATCGATGAGGATATCTCAGATGGAAATTATGAACTTATCGGAAACTGGAGTAAAGGTCACTCTTTACTGGAGCGAAGGTCATGCTTTAGCAACGAGACTGGCAGCATTGTGCCCCTTCTCTGGGGATGTGTGGAACTTTAAACTTGAGAGAGATGATTTAAGGTAAGTCATGGAAGAAATTTCTAAGCAGCTAAGCATCAAGATGTGGCCTGGCTGCTTCTAAAGCCTATTGTCATGTGTATAAACAAAGAAATAAACAGAAACTGGTACTTACATTTAAAAGGTAAGCAGAGAATAAAAGTTCGAAACATCGCATTGTAGTCATGTGGTGGAAAAGAAAAACCCATTTTCTGGGGAGAAATTCCAGAAGGCTGTAAAAATTTGCATAAGCAAAGGGGAGCTGAATGGTTATACCCAAGAAAATGGGGAAAATGCCTCCATGACATTTCAGATACCTTCGTGACAGCCCTTTCCATCACAGGCCTAGAGGCCTAGGAGGGCAAACGGTTCAGCGGGCCAGGATTAGTGCCCCACTGCTCTGTGCAGCATTAGGACTTAGCATCATACATCACAGAAGCTCCAGCTCCAGCCATGGCTAAAAGGGGCCAAGGTACAGCTCAGGCCATTGGTTCACAGGGTGCAAGTCCCAAGCCTTGGTGGCTTGCAAATGTTGTTGGACTAGTGGGTGCACAGAAGGCAAGGATTGAGATTTGGGAGTCTCCACCTGTATTTCAGAGGATGTATGAAATGCCTAAATGCCCAGGAAGAAGTCTGCTTCAGGAACAGAGCCCTCATGGAGAACATCTACTAGGCCAAAGCGAAGGGGAAATGTGGGGTTGGAGCCTTCACACAGAGTCCCCACTGGGGCACTGCCTAGTGGAGCTGTGAGAAGGCGGCCACCATATTCCAGATCCCAGAATGTTATATCTACCGACAGCTTGCTCTGTGTACCTGGAAAGGCCGCAGTCACTCAACGCCAGCCCACAAAAGCAGCCTTGGGGGCTGAACCCTGCAGAGCCACCGGGGTGGAGTTGCCCAAGACCTTGGCAGTCCATCTCTTGCATCAGCATTTCCTGGATGTGAGACGTGGAGTCAATGATTATTTTGGAGCTTTAAGATTTATTGACTGCCATGCTTGGACTTGCATGGGGCCTGTTGCCCCTTTGTTTTGGCAACTTTCTTGCATTTAGAATGGGAACATTTACCCAATGCCTGTACCCTTCTTGTATCATGGAAGTAACTAACTTGATTTTGATTTTACAGACTCATAGGCAGAAGGAAGTTGCTTTGTCTTGCATGAGACTTTGGACTTAGACTTTCGAGTTAATGTCAACATGAGTTAAGTCTTTGGGTCACTGTTGGAAAGGCATGATTGTGTTCTGAAATGTGAGAAGAACATGAGGTTTGAGAGGGGCTGGTGCGGAATGATATTGTTTGGCTCTGTGTCCTGACCCAAATCTCTTGTTGAATTGTAATCCCCAGTGTTGAGGGGGGTACCTGGTAGGAGTGATTGGATCATGCGGGCAGGACTTCCCCCTTGCTGTTCTCATCACAGTGAGTGAGTTCTCATGAGATCTGGCTGGTAGTGTGTAGCACTACCGCCTTCACTTTCTGTCTCTCCTGCCACCATATGAAGACATGTTTGCTTCCTCTTTGCCCTTCTACCATGATTGTAAGTTTCTTGAGAACTCCCCAGCCATGTCTTCTGTACAGCCTGCCGAACTGTGAGTTGATTAAAACTCTTTTTTTTATAAATTACCCAGTCTCAGGTAGTTCTTTATAGTGGTATGAGAATGAACTATTAATAATATATCATCTGACAAGTAATTAATAACCAGAATATAAAGAGAACTTCAGTAACTCAATTGTAAACATCTAATAATCCAATTTTAAAATGGACAAGAGATCTGAATTTACACTTCTCTAAAGAAGTCATGCAAATAACAAACGGGTATATAGAAAGGTATGCATCATCACTGATCATCAGAGAAATGCAAATCAAATCTATACGGAGGTCAGGCACAGTGGCTTGTGCCTGTAATCCCAGCACTTTGGGAAGCTGATTAGAGCAGATCAATCACCTAAGGTCAGGAATTCGAGACTAGCCTGGCCAACATGGTGAAACTCCATCTCTACTAAAAAGACAAAATTAGCTGGTTGTGGTGATGCACACCTGTAATTCCAGCTACTTGGGAGGCTGAGACAGGAGAATCACTTGAACCGGGGAGACAGAGGTTGCAGTGAGCCGAGATCACACCATTGCACTCCAACCTGGGCAAAAAGAGTAAAGCTCCATCTGAAAAGCAAATTACAGGCAATAACAAATGCCAGTAAGGATGTGGAGAAAAAGTAACTGTCTTACACTATTGTTGGGAATGTAAATTAGTGCATCCACTATAGAGAACACTGTAGATTTTCCTTGAACAACTAAAAATAGAACTACCATATGATCCAGCAATTCCTCTGCTAGGTATATGCCTAAAGAAAGGAGATCAGAATATCAAAAAGATATCTGCATGCCCATGTTTGTTGCAGCACTACTCACAATAGCTGAGATTTGGAAGCCACCTTAATGTCCATCAACAGATGAACAGGTTAAAAAAATGTGATGGAATTCTAGTCAGTCATAAAAAATTAATGGAAATCTGTCATTTGCAGCAACATAGTTGGAACTGGAGGACATTATATTAGGTAAAATAAGTCAGGCACTGAAACACAAAAGTCGTATGTTCTGACTTATTTGTGAGAGTTAAAAATTAAAACCATTGAGTTCATGAACACATGGTTCTAGACTGATGGTTGCTAGAGTCTGGGAAGGGTACTGAGAAGCTGCAGAGGAAAGCATGGATGATCAATGAATATAAACACATAATTATATAGGAGGAATAAGATCTAATATTTTATAGCATAACAGGGTGACTACAGTCAACAATAATATTGTACATTTTAAAACAACTTAAAGAATGTAACTGGCATGTTTGTAACACTGCAAAATGATAAATGCTGGAGACCATGAATATCCCATTTATCCTGATGTGATTATTATGAATTGCATCTACTATCAAAATATCTCCTGTACCCCATAAATATATATACCACTATGGACACATAAAAATATAAATTAAAAATTTTGAACAAATAAATAAAGATTGACCAAGTGGGTTAAAAAACATGTCAATTAACTGTTTTATACCAAAAACTCATTTCAAATACAATGACATACTTTCAAACCAGATATGCGGAAACTGATATACTTTACAAGCATAGCTTAAAACAAATTAAAAAAGCAAAGGCAAAAATGGCTATATGTTGTCAGACATATTCGATTTCAGAACAATGTAAATTATGAGACATAAAGAGTGACATTATGTATTGATAAAAGTATCATCAGTACAGTCTAATCATCCTAAATGTGTATGCACCAAATGACACAGTCTCAAAATACATTACATAAAAACTGATAGAGCTGAAATGAGAAATAGACAAATCTACAACTATATTTATGAATGTACTCCTATAATTTTAATGTTTCCTTTGAAAGTTGATGTGTCATAAACTTAATTCTGCTGCCTTAATGAATGGATTAATGTTGCTCTCATAGAAATGGGTTTGTTATTATGGGAATGACTTTTTAATACAAGTGTGCTGTCTCTATCTCTGTTGTGCTTGCTCTCTTGCCATGGTATTTCCTCCATCATGGTATGACACAGCAAGAAGAATCTCACCAGATGCCAGCACCATTGTTTTTGGACTTCTCAGCCTCTAGAATCATAGGCTAAATAAATGCATTTCCCTTATAAATTACCCAGTCTGTGATATTTCATTATAGCAACAAAAAACAAACTAAACAGAAAATTGGTTCTGAGAAATGAGGCCATTGCTATAACAATTCCCTAAAATTGTGGGAGCCATTTTGAAAAGGAGTGATGCATAGAAGTCATATGAATTTGGAGGAAC
Source organism: Theropithecus gelada (assembly GCF_003255815.1). Lineage (NCBI taxonomy): Eukaryota > Metazoa > Chordata > Mammalia > Primates > Cercopithecidae > Theropithecus > Theropithecus gelada. Next base: position 22,600,147 of record NC_037685.1, on the reverse strand, counting down.
AGACTAGAAAAATTCTGTATTGTGGTGAATGAAGTGTTAACAGTGATTCTGGTGAGGGCATGGTAGGAGAGATTAGGGAAAATCTTGAACTTCCTAGAGATAATTTAAGTGGTTGTGAACAGAATGTGGATAGAAATACGAACATTGAATACCACTTTGATGGTTCGCAAGTAGAACTGAAGAATGAGGATTTGGAAACCATAGCAAGGACCAACCTTGTATAAAGTAGAAATGAATTTGACTGAACTGTTTTTGTACCTGAAGGCTTTATGGAATGCAGAATATAATAGGAACAAACTTGCATATCTGGCTGAAGAAATATTTAAGCATCAAAACATTTAGGCTACTGCTCCAAAACCACGAACTAAATACACTTATCTTATTTCAAATTACTTTGTGTGTGGTATTCTCTTATAGCAACAGAAAATGGACTAAGGCAATAACTCTCTCAATGACTGGTAGAAATACTTAACAACATATCAGCAAAGATATTGAATAACTGAACAACATCATTTGTACCAGCAACCACTCTCTTATTATTTGAGAAAAATATGTTGAGATTGAAAAAATAATTTATCAGTATAAGTTCATTAGGATGGACTTTGAAAACACAAAGAATTATCCTAGAAAGAACACAGGAGATAGAAGGGCAAGGATGGGAAAAATAAACAAATATACAAGCCAATAATCTTTAAACATGTGGATAAATGTAAATAAAATATAAAATAAGCTCTATCTTTACAAAATGATAATGATATTAATAATACTGTCTGTTATCTATGAGGAAAAAGTACAATACAAAGTACTATAAACAAACAACATGCAAGTAAGTTGAGGATGATTGGTATAAACCTTTCTGATAACTTTGTGTTTTTACAATGATAGTTAATATAAGTTTTCATTTTGTTGCATATCATGATAATATTTTTAGAAAGCCTATGGATAAATTGAAGGAGACCAAATTAGCATCCAAATCAGTAAAGGGAAAAAGAATATGTTTTCAAAGAAAAAATAAATAGCATACAGAAATGTAGATTAATTAGAAGTTAAAAAATAGTGTAAAATATGAAAACATTGTATCTAATCACAACAAACATAAGGACTAACCTCACCAATTAAAAAAAAATGTAAAAAAGTTAAAAAAATTTAATTTAAAAGGGCACTACTAAAACACAAGTTTGTAAAGTACATTAAAGTAAAGTAGTGAGGATTGAAACGGGTATTTTTGTTTGGGAGTTTGTGTGCATGCATATGTAAAAGTAGACTTTGATAGATATGTATGTAATACCAGTTACCAATGGTTCAATTCTCATGATACTGAGCTTTAAATATACGTTTCTAAATTTATGATAGGTGAAGCAGACAAAAATTTAGGAATATGAAAGCTTCAACATGTAATCAACAAACTTTATTAACATTACATGGAACACCACAATTGATTATTTAAATGGTGCCTCTAATTATATATATTTTGTTCTTTCTTGAATACATTATTTATTAAAAATTGACTGTAGAAATAGCTACACAGAAAATCAAAGAATTTTGAATACTTGCTATTACCTAGATATTTTATACATTATGTTTAAGTTCAAATTCCATTTAAAGACTAAAAGTAATAACCGTATGTTGTCAGTTGAAGGGTGTCCATTTAAAAAAAAAAGTTGAAATCCTGACACCAGGTGCCTGTGAATGTGACCACATTTAAAAATAGGATCAAGCTGCTATAATCAAGAAGGGGTCATACTGGATTATGGTGAGCAATAATTCAATGACTGTTGTCCTCATAAGAGAAAAATTTGAACACAACCGTGAAATAAGATAATGTGAAAGACATAGTCACACAGCAGAAAAATCATGTGAAGACAGACATAAACATGAAAGTGACAGTTCTACAAGGCAAGAAACACCAAGCATTGCCAGCAAACAGCAGGAACTAGGGGAGAGGCATGAAATAGTTTCTTCCTCAAAACTTTCAGAATGAGGCAACTCTTCTGACACTTGGATTTTGGACTTTCAGTTTTCAGGACTGTGAGATAATATTTTTTATTGTTTTAAACCACCCAGTTTGTGATAATTTGTTATGGCAGCCCTGAGAAAGTAATACATACTACTTTTGACTATTAAAATTAAACACTGATAAACAAGTGATAGCTTGGAGAAAAAAAATTGAAATGAAAGTTTAAAAACATGCAACCAACAACTGTTTTAATACAATTTAATTGCACATGGAAACTTCACCAAAGACGACAATACAGTAGTAAATGAACAGATTTTCAACAAATTGTAAAGGCTCTTAAAGATCAACATATATTATCTGACCACACCTAAATTAAATTAATATATGTAATAAGATATCTATGAAAACCCCAAATTTTTGAAAATTAAGTAAGTCTTTTCTAAAGACTACATCAATTATAGAATAAATAACATGGACCACTTACTGAGTTATATTAAATATACAGTATATCAGAATTTGTGCTCCATCTTATAATTCTGTAGAAGAAAATCTATGACCTTGTACAAATAGAAAAACTTAAAACTGGTTATCTAAACTTCACTTTTAAACATTAGATTAAGAATAATAAATAATACAAGTAGTAAGCAGCAAATGGGAAACAATAAAATAAGGGCAAAAAACTGACAAGCATTAGAGAATGCCAAGTAAGCAAAAAGTTGGTTATTTGCAAAAAGAAACAAAAACCAAATTAACAATATAATAAAAAAGGAAATAGCACTACATATCTTACAGGTATTAAAAGGACAGTAAGAAAAATTTGTATGCTTACAACCAATAAATTTAAAACGAATAAATCATGGAAAATTCTAATTTACCAAAATTAACATAATAAAAAATGAAAGATCTGAATAGTCCTTATTGATTCAATAAAGCGAATTTTTTATTATAAGTTTTCCCAGAAACTAAACAACTGGCTCAAGTACTTTCTCTTCCTCCAGTGAATGCAATCAAATATTTTATGAAGAAGATTCAGATTCTCACATTTTCAAAAAGTTTATGAAAGATGCTGTTATATTTAAATGCAATACTTTTGTGAGAATAACAACAGATAAGAAAAAAGGCGAATGTGCATTTTCTCAGGAATATCTGGATGGACACAGAAAACAAGGAATGCTTCAATCCAACCATGTTGTGAAGAAGATACATCTTCTACCCCACTCGTTTAAGAATCAGGACAAACCAATAGATTAAGGGAAAAATGAATTTAAATAATATGATATTCAACAGAAAATAATATAAATAGCTACCATATGATCAAACTCAAGTTTAAAAGTAACATTTGCTTTATATTCTCATGTCAGAAAATGTCGCATTTTTTTTTTCTAAACTACAATTTAACCTTAAGCTGTGGGGCAGAGCAAGAAAGTGTTTGGCAAAATCTAATGTTACATTCCATAACAAAGGTTTTGAACTTTAATTTTCTCATTTTTGATACTGATTTTTTCCTGGGATTTGGTGATTAAAATTAAATAGTACATAAAATGCAAAGTGCTTAACATGTTACACGGTAGGTTTTAAAATGTATTTTTAAGTAGCTCCATCTAAGAGTTTGTCAAAAGAAATATATTTATTCTATACAAATTCTAAATCACCATCCTATGATAACTGGTTTTCCAGCTGTATTACATTTTTTGACTATTATTTTATTTTTGCATAAATAGTATTTTGTTGATTCTTCACATCTCATCTGATCCAAACACTTTTTCTGCCTCTGTTTATATTCCATCAATATTTCTCTGACTTAAAAGAAATATGTTTCAGATAATCTGTTATTAGTAACACAATCTCACACACAATTTTTTCCTTATTATATGACACATACTATTACCTCAGATAAGTATATTTCAATATATACTTTCAAAGGACAATTAAGTTCTCACAGTTCCACATCCGTGAAATGTTATTTTTGTGTTTCTGAAGGATTTTTGTAATTTTAAAGAAGTATTTTTTTCTTTAGATTTTCATCATGATTTTCAACATGCTAGTATAATTTTGTGACTTACCAGGAGAAGGAATACAGATTTCAAGGTTTCCAGAAACATTTAAGCTTTAAACATATTGTATGGAACATTCATTATTGTATGATAGAACATTAGCATTCTTTACATTGAAAATAAGGATTGCAATTGCTCAGCGTTTATTTTCTATCATAAGATCATGCTATTTTTAATATATAAATGTTAATATTTTTGGCAAAAAAAGATTTCTGCTTATAAGTTCTTCTGCCATGTATTTTTGCTTCCCCTTTCAAGCTATCTGAGCCCTAACTGCTCATAGCAAGCCCTCCAGGATGTCCTTTTAACTTGCCTTCTGGAAACCCACCCACTAATGCATATATGGCTTTACCATCTTCTTTTACCCCTTCCTCTGAATACTGACTATGAATATCTTGGGAGGAGTTCTCTGAAGTGCATGTAGAACTGTTCTTTGTGTAGAGATGGCATTGAACTAAGAGAACTGTATCCCTTCTGGTTCACAGAAAGAGAAATTAAAATTGATGCAACTCAAAACAGGTGTCCAGAGCTGAGAGAAAGATTGGTTCTGAAAGCACATCCCAAAGGACATGAATCCAGAAAGAAGTTACTGAAACTTTACCAATCTTTTCACGTTAATTAAAAAAATATATATATCTGCAGTACACCACTAAAATCTAAAGAAACTATAGACAAGGTAATGGTTACTGTGACACTTTATAGTCTATTGTTTTTTGTTTATGTCAAATATTTAGTTTCATTGATTTTAAAAAATATATTCTGAGAGTTATTAAATAAAACATAAATAATAATACAGGCATTTTGGAAATTACACCAAAATATATACTGAAAACATGATTGCTGATTTAATCTTTTGTGAATACCTTTAAACTGTTCATGAGTGAATACATCATCTGTAGGAAGGTTGCATTATTTATAGCTACCAGAAATTCTCTATAATGTACAGTGCTGAATGCTGGTAGATATTTAATAACTTCAACGGCCTTAGAAGAAGGAATTTGTTCAGCAGGATGCCTTAAGAAAAATTACTTCCTTCTCCTCCATTTCTCTGATCTACTGCCAGAGCTTCTTGTGACTAAAATAAATGAGAGCCAGAAAGCATTGAATAACTCTCAGTCCATGCTTCTTAACACCCTGGGAGATAACAGGCAGATATTCAGTACAGTATTATATAAACTTTCAGGGTCCTCTTGGATACCTTTTCTAGATTAAAAGTTTGTGTTCCTGACTCAAAGGATGACTAAAACCACATTAATGTATGATGATATTTGCTTAGCCATATCCCCACTTGAAAATTAAATGTTAGCCACACGTAATGGTTTTTATATAAGATCATGGAGTAAAACAGAGATGAAAACAGTAAGTGAGTAACAAAGAATAAGAATATAGTTCCCATATTGTTTCTACCCTTGATAATGTAAAATTATTTGTGCCCTGTATGTTTACAAATTCACTTTTTTCCTTGACATCTTCTAACACTTTGACTGTGATATCTACTTTAATTGATTGTGTGACCTAAATCCTTATTCCCACAGCATCATATTTCTTGCAATTTTGTCTCCATTGAATTTCTGAAGTTTTCCTTTGACTAATATTAATGAGCAAGAGTACAATAGGAGGAACCCCAGTTAATCACTGGTCACAACCATTGTCATTCATATCAAAGTACAAAAATGGTGAAAATCATCCATTTCTTCCCACAAGCAGACAACTTTGCATTGTAATGTTGTTGCTCCTTCTATGAACATTTTGAGTCTTTTTCTTTATCCCTTGACTATGGGATAGCCTCTGGATTTGCTCTGACGATAAAACACATTGGAATTGGCATTGTGTGTGGTTTGAATCCAGACCTCAATATTTGTATGTTTCTGCCCTCATTTAAGAAATTTTGTTGAGCTGTCATTTGCAAGGCACTGAATGACTGAACACCTAAGTCACAGATAATATACCTTAACTAGTGGACTGTTCACTGGCCAAACAGATGAGTTAAAGAGAGATATGGTGGAAATTAGCAAGCATATAACTCTAAAGATTCTAAAAGGATGAGATCGGACACATGGATTGGGTTCAGTGTATACTGCTCAGGCAATGGGTGCACCAAAATCTCATAAATCAGCGCTAAAGTACTTACTCATGTAATCAAATGCCACCTGTTTCCCCAAACCTATGGGTAAAAACATTTAAATTTAAAAAGTAAAATAAAAATGAAGAATTTAATTGGCATTGATCTCTGCAATTCCTGCACACATGTGGCATTACTTTTGGTTTACTATCTTGGCTAAAGGAAAGAGAGACTCAAACATGGAACCTGCATTTGGGCATGTTTGCCATAACGTCCCTCACTCTATGGGTTAAGAAATCAAAGTGAGGATTCTGCTTTGCATTAAACATATAGGTTCCAACTATTCATTTCAGAATTGAGGAAATAATTCAAAGAAGCAATTGCCTCACTAAACCCACTTTAGAACCAATAATTAATTTACCAGATAACTGCTACAAATCTTTACTCTGGGTGAAAAACTATAGTAGTAACCAAAAATCAGCTCCCATCTGGAGTCTATATCTAACAACCCCTACCTTGCTAGTAGATCAGCCATTGCTATAGTCAAGTTAGTTTTCTGCCGAGTAGATCTCAGCAGACATAGAACAATTGTTGCTATATAAATCAAGCAGTACTTTTGGAAGCTGAAATTCTATTTAATATTTAGCAATCCTGAGATCATTTAGTTATTGTCACAAATCATTGAGCTTAAAAAACATCTAATTTATGCTAATGTAACTTAATTGTGGTAATTGTAACTATGCTGTCCATGATGGTTAATTATTGCCAACTTGCCTCTACATCTTTAGATCTTATTATGCCAATGACATCAGGTTATGTGTGTCCAATGTATTATCACTCTCAGTCCTCTCCAATATACAGAGCTCTTCAAGATCAAAATGCTCTTCTTAATAATTGGTAATAGAAGTACCTGTTGGGAGACATTCTTAGGAACAGCTGAGCAACATGCACATGAAAGACTAGCTTTAACATTTCAATATTAACTCTTCAGACTCCACTCTCTTCAACATACAAGGAAATTCCAGCATTTTCATGTTATTCATTACTGTTATTTTTAGTATAGTTATCAAGAGCACAACTAGTAGATTATTATTGCTCTCTGGCAATCCAGTCAATACTTTAATGCTCAAATGCTGTATTCTATTTTTAATACATTTGACCAAATCAAGTTTTTATTATGTCTTCTTTGATGTTTCATACTAGGATCACTTCCATAAACGCTTCTCAGGCTTATAAGTCTTTCAATGTCAATGCGATTTTCTCATGGCTCAAGACTTGTATTTCTCCATCATAGATTTGTTGTGTTTGACTCTCATTAGGGACTTGAAGGAATGAAAGGCAATGTGGGCCCATCTAAGTATATTTGACCTCTGTTTCTGAGAAAACTTTCTGAGTGTAGCAATTAAAATGTTTATATTCAGAGATCATATTCTGGATAGGGGTAGGAGCAAAGGAAATTCAGGAAAATGTAGTTTCAAGGTTCTTAAACTTATCAATATCTTTCCCCAAATTCTCATCCCTTCTCTTAGTGGGGGATCCTGCTTTTGATCCCACAAGAGTAAAGTAAGTACTTTAGCACAAAATGTCTAAAATGAGAGAGCATTCAATTTTGTGCTGCAGCTCTGCAAGGTGTATATTGTTTCTCATATTAAAGGTCCTTCCCTGTTATTACAGAAGCTGTGAGAACTTTTTAAACCTTCCTTTCTAGATGCATGCTTCATTGGATATTGATAACCGCTTTCTTTTCTCTGTGTTCTCTAGAGCTGTACAAAGAAAGGTGATTCTACAATCTTTATAATCACTCTAGTTGCTATAGTAACTAAATACCATACCACTTTCTCTCTGAATATTATACATTCTACCTATAATTCATCCTATGTTACTACTGGTAGTAATATGAGAAATTGTTATACCCCTTATGCTATGGATTAATCCTGTGTGTCAAGAATTGGGCTTGAACATGCTTTGCCTTGAATATTTGAGCCAACCAACCCTAGAATCCCATTATGAGTTCATATTTTCTGGGATAACTCTAATGTAAATTATTACCAAAGCCAAAACTAGATAAATACAATATAATCAAATTATGATAATTAGAACAATTACAAATAACTATTTTATGAAAGCATAGGTTAGATAAAACGAACCATAATGATTAGCACAGGAACCCTAAGCTGGAAGAGGTAGTTTATCACCGCCTGCAAGTCTGAAGGAATAAGGGGAAGGGGAGGTTACTAGAATTCATAGCAAGTCAGTAAAATGAAGTAAGCCACCTTGAGAGAAGCAATGACCTTCTGTCCAAGTGACACAATAAATTCAAGTTAACCTCACAAGAGGGAAGTTAAGGAAATAAAAAATGGTACAAAAAAGAAAGAGGGCGCAGGAGCCCTCTGATATTACTAATCATAATGGTCTCTTCTGAGGCAGAAAGCAACCATGATAAAGTTGGATGGTGGATCCAGAAGACAGAAGGGATTCAGGATGCCTTTATAATACATTTATTCAAAATAAAATAAATATAAACGTATCTATCGGCAGAATAATTAAGATCCTATGTGAAAATTTAAGGAGCTAGAGTTAATTGTGCTTGAGATAAGAGGGAATGATCATATTTTCCATAGGCCCTATGGGATATCATTACACACACACCCCCATACATATATATGTAAAAATAAACACGTATGTATGAATGTGTACATATATTATTTACTTATTCATAAAGTTAAGAAAAGACATATTTCCAGCACCCACTGCCTAGGATTAGGACCCAGAGAGGTAACATTATTTGTTCTACCCAGGGGGCCAACCTTATTGCAACACTGAAGATAAGATCACAATGTTTCTCTAAACCTATTTCCACAGTTAATCAATTGGTATTAACGAGCAACAATGATCAGAGGCAGACAGTTAGCTAAAAATATGTTCTTTATGAGAGAAATACCAGAAATTTAGGGAATGTGGGAAATGTTTAACTGACCATGTATTCTACTTTTACAGCTTCTATACCCCTTCCCTATGGAGTATCATTCTCTTATTCTCTCTTAGGACTCCACTCTTTTAAAGCATTTTTAGTTATCAGAGTCTGTTAAATACTACTGGTTTGTGTGTTGAGACAAGCATTTAAAAGGCGGGCAATCATTTAAAATCATCATACCCTTTAGGCTTAATACTATGAGTCCAGGTTTACATTTTCAAGCAGAGAGACTCTCATCTATTCAAAATATTTAATGAACAGTCATGAACTATTCATTTGTAACTCTTGTTTAGAGTTTAAAAATAATTAGGTCTGTCTCAATATAGTAACAAAGCATGCATTTATTCATTCTGGTTACTGTCTTATTAATTAACTTAAAATATTAGCTGAATATATACTTAAGATCACACACTCTTCTTGACAATGATGAGATAATAGGGGCAAAAACAATAAAAATCATTGCCTTTGAGAAGCATACATTTTCGTGGGTACCTTTATTCTACTGAAATGCGAGAGAATCTAATATTAAAATAGCTACACATACATTGTCAGTGTGGGTACTTCACATGAAGAAAGTATGCAAACAAAGTACTGGGCAATGGAGAGTAATGGAGAGGAGGCACAATGGTGTAATGTGAAATTAAGCTTCTACCAAAAAGCACATAGAAATTATAGAAGCAACATTTAATAATAGAAAATAATTAGAAAATTACAGTAAAATATAGTTTTAAAATATTCTACTTGTCCACACTCAAATATTAACCTTTTATTATTTACATTTTAAATTTCTATATATCTATATTATATATTTTTATAAACATATGTTTATTTCCTTAATTTCCCTCTTGTGAGTATCACTTGGGTATGTTTTGTCACTTGGACAGAAAGTTAGTCTTGATCTCAAGGTATCTCACTTCACACACACATATACATATATATGGATATATTGGATAGATAGATACCAATTTATCCAATTATATGTGCAATAGAGATACATAGTTTGTCAACAAATGGCAAATAGACATCAGGATATGAACAAAAGATACACAAATAGCAATATCAAAATTTCCTCCTCGGGCCTTTACTTTCAAAATCAAACTGAAAGAATTCCTTTTTAATTAATTCTCACTCTTATCCTGAATATTTTATAGCTATTGTAAGCGCTTCCATTTGTAGCACTGAATTTTCTGGGGGGATCACTGAATATCCTCAAAACATTATGTTTATTTAAATAACAACAAAATGCTGAATAAGCACATAAATTTTTCTCTTCATTGAGATGATAATTTAAAGGTAGCAAATATTAATTGCATACTTACTTCTGAGAAGCATTCTAAGTCATATTTTCAGAGCATTAGTTATTTCCTTGCTGAAGTATTCATCATGACAGTAACAAAAATGAGACTCAGAGTTAAGTAATTTACTCAAAATCTGACTTTCATTAAAGAGAGATGGAAGACTGACTTAATTTTGATTCTGGTGCCTGTGTTCAGTCTTCTCAATTCCATCCATGTTTATTGATACGTTTTTTAAGGAAGCAAAAAAAAAAAAAAAAAAAAAAGAAAATTGTATACGTTACTACTACTACTATTATTTTACATCTCACAAGACTGTACACTAAATGACAAGAGAAATGACTACTGAACTCACAAAGCTTTGAACAGTACTTTATATGTATTACTGAGCAATTTAAACCAAAGTTATTTATTGAAGTGACACTCCAATACACATTGCAGGGTTATACCAACGTAAATAATACAGTTATATTTAGAATGAAATTGAGTTTGTGTGTTTGTGTGTACATGTAAATGATACACAATTGCACTCAGAAGACCCGAGTTGAAGCTACAGCCCTTATAACCTTCAAGTTACACGAACTTGGTTGAATAATAATGCTTTTTACCTTACCAATAAAATAATAGCAATAAATCATTTAAGAATGTAGTTGAGAACAAAATGGGATAATGGGAACAAAAGTGGTTGATAAATTGTTAATTAATCTATATTTTTTGGTCTAATTATTGCTGTATCTGTTTTAAAAATTAAAAAAAAAAATGTGTAGCCAGAGAATCATCCCAAAGGTGACAAGAGTTGTAATTGGTAGGAAGAAAGGACGGTTGAAAAGGGAGTGGGAGAGTGTCTCTGTAGGGAATTTTCAGCAGTGCTAGAAGATAACATCTGTCTAATATTCAGAAGAGTCATACAGCCTGGCAGAGAATAGCAAAATGAATGAGTTTGCTAATTAGCACTAATTAACCTGTTTGGGTGGAAAATTTGGTTTAATTCAGCAGATCTACCACATGCTGATATCAGGCTGAATTTCAACACTAAATACGACTTTTGCTAATTTAATTGATCAAAGTTTGAATCTCTTAAGCATTTATTTGATCATATTTATAGATTCAATAACTCGCTACAGCTCTAAAAAATCAGGAAAAATAATGTTATTGTTGCTGTGTATTGCCAACACACATTGTAAAAACATTTATTTAAAAAAAACAAACAAACAAACAAAAAAAAACATTTATTTTTACAATTTATAGGGACTACTAAGATGCAATTCAAAGAATTCCTGGAAAAATGGAAGTTGTTGGTAATTCTATCCTCACAGATATAAACTGTACTAGCAATTAAATACATGTATCCAGGTGTATTAATTTTATACACTTAAGGCAATGCAACTGTGTTACAAAGTAAATCATCTACTTAGCTTTGTGAGTTTTTTTAAATGATAAAATATACACTGAATTGTAGTTTTAAAGGACTCATAATTCAATATCTTAATATAAAATGTACATTAAGAGCTTGTCTCAGTTCATGTGGGCAGCTACAATAAAGCTATAATACCTTGGACTAGGTACTATATAAACAATAGAAATGTCTTTATCACAGACCTGGATGCTGGGGAGTCCATGATCAAGGCACCAGTAGATCTAGGGAAGCCTCACTGTCTGCATCATAGGTAGTGTTTTGTTGCTGTGTCCTCATGTGGTGAAAGGATGAAAAGAAACCAAACACATTTCCTCAACCCCTTTTATAAGAACAGCGCCTCATGACTTTATCATCTCCTCAAAGTGCTACTTTGTAATACTATTGCATTGGGGATTAAATTCCTGCATGAATTTTGGAGGAACCCAACTATTCAAACTATTGTGCTACTCCTGCAGGTAAGTACAAGCAGGGATTATTATATTAATATGTCCTTCCTCAATTTTCTCTAAATGTATAACAATCTACACCGATAGGTTTAAAACCAGAAAGCATCCGTACTTCAAAAGTTTTAATTTGATCTTGTGCAAATATATGTGAGAATATTACCACACATCTCCTAGAAAAATATATTTTATTTTCCTTTTTAAAAACTTTTAAATTCAGGGGTACATGTGCAGGTTTTTTATATAGGTAAACCTGTGTCATGGGGGTTTGTTGTACAGATTATTTCATCACTCCAGGTATTAAGCCTAGTACCCATTGGTTATTTTTCCTGATCCTCTCCCTCCTCCCACCCTTCACCCTCCAAAAGACCCCAGTGTGTGTTGTTCCCCTCTATGTGTGTGTGTGTTCTCATCGCTTAGCTCCCACTTGTAAGTGAGAATATGCAGTATTTGGTTTCTCGTTCCCGTGTTTGTTTTCTGAGGATAATGACCTCCGGTTCCATCCATGTTCCCACAAAAGACATGATCTCACTTTTTAATGGCTGCATAGTATTCCATGGTGTATATGTACCACATTTTTCTTATCCTCTACTATCAATGGGCATTTAGGTTGCTTCCATCTTCCTGATATTGTAAATAGTGCTGCATTGAACATTTGTGTGTATGTATCTTTATGGTAGAATGATTTATATTCCTCTGGGTATACACCCAGTAATGGGGTTGCTGGGTTGAATGGTAGTTCTGGTTTTAGGTCTTTGAGGAATTGCCACACTGCCTCCCACAATGATTCAACTAATTTACAATCCCACCAACAGTGTATAAGTGTTCCCTTTTCTACACAACCTCACCAGCATCTGACATTTTTTGACTTTTTAATAATAGCCATTCTGACTGGTGTAGATGGTATCTCATTGTGCTTTTGATTGGCATTTCTTTAAGGATCTGTGATGTCGAGATTTTTTCATATGCTTGTTGGCCTTAACCCTTATTCAGCAAGGGAGGTATAACTCAAACTCATTGTTTAGAGCTTTTATCGTTTGTTATTCCTCAGGATTATAAACTTGTTAGGGATGCAAGCACACTTTGTTTATAAAGACACCAAGTATCCTTTCTTTCATTCTTTGAGTTTGGAATGTTTTTTCTATTTTGATAGAAATAGGGTGCATAGAAACCATTCTGTAGCTGACATGTCAATCTGTGACAAAAGAAAATTTAAATTGCTGACGGTCTTAGGGTATAGCAAAAAAATTTTTTTTTTTTTTTTTACATCTTGCTGCAATGCCAAGATGGTATGAGGAAATTGGGTTTTAGGTCCCCTCTGTTTGTAGTATTTTCTTACTTTAATTCTCAGCAAGTCACATCAGCTGTAAGAGAGAACTTGCTGTAATTGGGAAGAAGAGTTAATTTAGGGAAACTAAGCTAGTGACCTTAAGAACAGAGGAAAGTAGGCTTGCTCCTTCCTCCCTCCCTCCTTCCCTTCCTTCTTTCTCTCCTTCCTTGTTTCAAAACATTTACTGTGACATAAAAGATTAAGGTAATATGACTAAAAAGGATAGTCACCGCTACTTCATAACTTTTACTCCAAGTTGTGAAAAACTTGCTCTTTTGAGAAGATGGTATTTTCAAATTCTGAGAAAGTCAAGAGAGTATGGATATCTTCTGATCCCAGGTATGGACTGTTTATATTTCGTTCTCTGATTTATATTCCCAAGAGATTAAGAGTGGAAAAAAGGTCCTCTGATACTTTAGATCAACATCACAGTTTTCCAAAGGGAAGGCATAAACAAGAATGTTAATAATTAACTAGTTTCCTATACTTGCCTCTTTCATGCCACAAATCTATGTCAAATGTTTGTCTTATTTCATAGTTAATGACATAGAATAAAGTGCAAGTTATCAGTAATTAATATGTTGTAGAATTCCACAACATTTTCACAACATTATATCTAAATGTTCTTCATTTGTATAACTAAAATATAGTAGGGTCCCCACTTTCGTTTTGTATTTTATGACAACCACTAACTGCAGCATTTTGAGTCCATTCTTCTATTTGTAAGTTTTTTTTTTTTTCCCTTCACTGGACAAACTCCCACTTAATTTCAAAATTACAGATGTCTTTGGGTAGAAGGTATAGTTGACTAAGAAATAAAAAATCAGCAGAAATGATTAAGTGCATTCCTAAACTTAAACTATAATTACCTTTGAGCTATATAGACTTATTTAAATTAGAACCTGATAAAGTGATTAATCTCTACTCTGTCAAACTCCTAAATAATAAATAATAGTGCTACTATATTTTCTCGGGGGGTATAAGGAGCCATTTAATTCCCTGTGTGAACTTTCTAGATGTCCAGGAGCGAATCAAGAATTTTTTAACCTAGAAGCTGGAGCCAGTTAAATAAATTTGAATTTCTCAGGAGCTCACTCAAACTCCATCATGTGGTGTGAATCACATCCAACCAAATTTCATCTTACGTCTACACTTATTCCCTAAGCAGTGACATTATTCCAGTCCCACAGATTTCTTTTCCTGCAACACATATTTTGAAAACTCGAAATAGGTATTATAAATTTGTATCTGTTTTTAAGTGTTTCGTTTTTTAACCATACTCATCACCTCAGTAGCTAATTTCCTGTGGCTTTTCCTATGATATTTGATGATATTGCTGTTCTTGCTCTTTGTTTTGCCATTTACTGGGAGGAATTGTGACTAAGTTAGACACATCAAAATTTTATTTCCAGTATTCTCATATACTTCAGCATGAATAGTGTGCTTTCTTTTTGTCTTTTATGTATCACATTTTTTCAATAATTTCTTGATTTATTCATATATTATGGAATAGAATGCTTATGTGTACATTTTGACATAAGTGTGTCTGAAATTATTGACAAAAACACTTTAAGTCTATGCAATTTAAAGAATACAGTATACATTTCATTTCAAAAATGTAATTCAGAAAAAAGTTTCTATACTGTAATTATAAAACTATTTACACTTTATAACACTTTCTTTGTATGGATCTACTTAATATTTCAGGAAGCCACAACACGTCCATTTTATTACTTAAATTTCAGTACCTGGTAACGTGTCCGAACTGGTGTGGTGGGTTCTTGGTCTCACTGACCTCAAGAATGAAGCCGCAGGCCCTCCCAGTGAGTTTTACAGTTCTTAAAGATGTTGTGTCCGGAGTTTGTTCTGTTCCTTCAGAGATTCAGATGCGTGCCTCTGCAGTTTTTTCCTTCTGGTGGGTTCGTGGTCTCACTGGCTTCAGAAGTGAAGCTGCAGACCTTCCCAGTGAATGTTACCGCTCTTGATGGCTGTGCAGAGCCAAACAGCAGCAGCAAAATTTTTCCAATAAGTGAGAGAACGAGGCTTCCACATCAAAAAAGGACACCTGAATGTGTTGCCGCTGTCGGTTCCAGCAGGCTGCTTTTATTCGCTTATCTGACCCCACCTTATCTGACCCCACCCACATCCTGCTGATTGGTCCATTTTACAGAGAACTGAGTGGCCCATTTTACAGAGCGCTGATTGGTCTGTTTTGACAGGGTGCTGATTGGTGCGTTTACAAACCTTGAGCTAGATACAGAGTGCTGATTGGTGCATTTATAATCTTTTAGCTAGACTCGAAAGTTCTCCCAGTCCCCACTAGATTAGCTAGATACAGAACACTGATTGGTGCGTTTACAATCCTCCAGCTAGACATAAAAGTTCTCCAAGTCCCCACCAGACTCAGGAGCCCAGCTGATTTCCCCTAGTGGATCCTGTACCAGCTCCGCGGAGCTGGTTGTCAGTTCCCCGCCACAGGCTTGCGCTCCTCAGCCCTTGGGCGGTGGATGGGACTGGACGCCACGGAGCAGGTGACGGCGCCTGTTGGGGAGGCTGCGGCATGGGGGACTGCAGATCCCAAGCCCTGCCCAGTCAAGAGGCCGCTGAGGCCCGGTGAGAATTCGAGCGCGGCGCCCGTGTGCCCGCAGTGCTGGGCGACCCGGCACACCCTCCGCAGCTGCTGGCCCGAGTGCTAAGGCCTTCACTGACCCGGCCGGTGGCACCGGCCTCTGGGAGTGCGGGGCCCGCCTGGCCTGCACTCACCCGAAACTCGCGCTGGCCCGCGAGGGCCGCGTGCAGCCGCGGTTCCCGCCCGCGCCTCTCCCTCCACACCTCCCCCCAAGCAGAGGGAGCCGGCTGCGGCCTCGTCCAGTCCAGGGTGGAGTTCCCACAGTGCAGCGGCTGGATGAAGGGCTCCTCAAGCACGGACAGCGTGGACGCTGAGGCCGAGGAGGCGCCGAGAGGGAGCGAGGGCTGCTAGCACGTTGTCACCTCCAAGTAAAAGTAGGTATATAAAAAATGATTTTTAAATAAGTATGTATGCATGTACATTTTTACTACAATTTTACATTTACGTTTCAGTAATGGTTTTTGTTTAAAAACGTCAGGTTTTGTTATTTTTTATTTTGTGACGGAGTTTTGGTTTCAAGCGATTCTCCTGCCTCAGCTTTCCCAGTAGCTGGGATTACAGGCACCAGCCACCAGGCCCAGCTAATTTTTGTATTTTTAATAGATACGGGGTTTCACCATGTTGGGCAGGCTGGTCTTGAACCCCTAACTTCGTGATCCGCCTGCCTCGGCTTCCCAAAGTGCTGGGATTACAGGCGTAGGCCACCTCGCCTGGCCTGTTTCTCTTAATACTGTGTTACTTGTTGACGTTAGATAGCTAAAGAAAATAATTTTTCCTCATTTCAACATTCCAGGGTTAACATTTTTTAATATAATTGTTTTAGATGTTTAAAAGAACCATTACAAGGTGGTTTTCTCTTAAAATTGCTGCCATGTTTCCAATGTACAAGAAACAATTTGTTTCTTACAGTATTTTTCACAGTTCCTAAATAAAGTAAGTACATTATATACTTACCCTTGGTTTAAAAAAAATGGAGTTTTCTAAAACAAGCAGAATGTGTTGTCACCTTTTCTTGGGTCTCCACGATAATAACCTTTTATTTGTTAAGTAGTAATATATGCAGATTTTAGAATTTATAAGGAACTTTGGTTGCTCCTCTGCTGAGAAACTTTGTAACTACCCACCTTAGTTAAATTTTAAATATTTTGTATTTGATATGTCTGACTTAACCTCTTTTTTGTCTTGTTTCATAGATGGTATTTTGGTTGGTTATTTTAATAAATTCTTATGTTATTCTATAGCAAACACTCTTATTTCCACTTGTATCCACCACCTAGATTGATAAATGGTATGTACCATCCAATTTAGAATCTATTTTGATTTTTTTCGTATGTCTTCCTTCCCTCATAAACAAACTTGTTATTTGTATTTGTATAGTTTTAAATTTCTCAGATATTACAATTAGACACCATAGTTTGCCTAGTTTGTTTTTCGAGATAGGTATTTTAAGTTCCTTTTAATCTGTAGCACTCCAGTCTCCTTTTTTTTTTTTTTTTTTTTTTTAATCTATCTGCAAATGATTTTAGGACACTTGAATTCTAGTATTCTCTACACTCTGAATTTTGTTGATTGTATTTATTGGAGCAGTTCAACATATTTCTTATTTTTCTGTATTTCCTGGCAAACTGGCACCTCCATCCAGAGAATGAATCAATTTTAAGTTTAGTGTCCTTTGCAAGACTCAGACTTTGACTGTACATAGCCATGCGATAAATAGTATATGCATATGTACATGTATCACACATAAATGTGATGTATATGTGTATGTATATGTATCACATACACATATGATGTATGTGGATCACATATATATGGGATACCTAGTAGGACAACAAAAGGCACATGATGTCTAATTTAATCTGTGGTGTTAGGAGCCCTTGATGCTTAATACTTATTTCAATTTATTAATATGTAGTTTATATGTATTTAATGTATTCACTGTGGTGGTGGTATGATTTTATAATTTCTTTTTTCATTCATTTATTAGTTGAGATTTTGCAATAAAGGGATGCGTCCCTCATATCTAATTTGGTTTCGGGTATTACTTGGTACAGTTTATGCAGGAAAGTCAAGACAAATGCTTACCCTTTATTCTATTTATTAGTTTCCAAGATACTGATTTGCTATCATTTCCCGAAGGTGACTACATAATTTTAAATATTTTTACGAACTCATTATTTAAATGTATTATGTTATTTTCAATCCATTATAACTATTGTCAAAATTAAAGCTCAAAACTTCTCATCTCTACCTATTGGAAACCTTGGTACCTTCAACATATCCCTATATGCCTGGAAAATATCTCTTGAGATATGATACAACATCATCTTTTATGGTATCGTCTTAATACCTGAAATAAGCTATTTCCCCAAGATGCCTGAAATCATCTAGTGAGGAAAGTCACTGTAAGACTACAATCTTGAGCATGGATGCTCATTTTTGGTGGGCGACCATGTCTAGAACTTTTTGAGACAACTCATTGATGTTCAATTCAAGTTGAAGATGAGACTTTCATTAAAACATATTCTTGAAAAATCTGTGTCTCTTTTCTTTCATACCAACATTCCTGATCCTCAGGGATACAGGGGATAGTAAAAGTAGATCATTCTATGATTACGTACTATTCTTTTCTACCTTTCAATGCTCATTTCCACAGCAGGCAAAGGACCTGTGTGAAAGTTTCTCTAATTCATTTTTATTGTTTAAATTTTATTCATTAGTAGATTCCTCCAGAAGAGCCCATGCATAAAATTAAAGTTTTTGCTTTTTGATTGAATTGGTTGAAAGTCAGTTTTGCTGGATATATAATCATTGCCTTATACAGTTGTTCTACCATAAAGTATTGTTATGGATAGTTTTGAAATACAATTTTTATTTCTCATAAATATCATGCTCTTAATTTTATTTTATTTTTTGATGCCCAAATGATATTTTTTTCTTTAAACTACTGAAATATCCCAAATTGGTATTCTCAGTTGTGTGGTGTGCCATTTCAGTAATATTTTCAAAATTTTCAGGGAGTTTCCTTGAATTATAATGTTTAGTATCTTTTCTGTTTCCTTCAATTTTCTTCTTTAGAGAATTCCATTATCTGTAAGTTACAGGTTAACTATATGATACTGTTACCTTTAGTATTTGGCACTTTCTCTTAACTAATTTTTATCTTGCACATTTTCTTTTTTTAAAGGAAGTATTTCTTGTTTTATCTCTCAAATTAAAGATCTATTATCAGTTTAGAATATATTTTACGTCTAGTTTGTGTGCAGTGTTATGTAGAGCTCAAGGTTACTTTTTTCCTACCTAAAATGGAATACTAAACAGAAATGAGAAAGAATGATCTAAAACATAAATGAATTTCAACCACAAAAAAATTAAGTAACGGAAGGCAGACACAAAACACATTCTGTAGGATTCCACCCACAAAATATAAAAATATGGAAAACTACTTGATACTGTTAAAAGTAGAGACAATGATTATTCTTGAGAGTTAGTTACCAAGGGTTAATAAGGGGCCCTTATGGATACTTTTATAGTCATTTCTGGTCTAGTGATGCTTATATGGGTCTGTTAATTAGTGAAAATAAAACAAGTTTAAGTGTCTGATTTGTGCACTTTAAGGCATAAGTATTATAGTATGTCTATGCAATTTTACACCTTAACATTGTGCAAAGTGCAAAATCTACATCTTCTTAAGTAGCCCTTGCATTGAATGCCTGATAGTAGTGTATCTATGCAATTTTCTTTTGATTAATGTCAAATTTCAGTACGTTTTCCTATAGTTCTACTTTCCCCTTTTGATGTTTGTATTTAAAATGTGTCTCTTATGAGCATATTGTTTTTATGCCAGTATCATAGAATATTTTAGGATTTCTCTTTAAAGTACTCAATTGATATATAACTTGTTCATTAAATTGATGTTGGCTTGTATATACTGATTTAATATTTGTGTTCTAATTATTTCACCTGTTTTATGTTCCTCCTATGTCGTTTCTTTCCTTCTTTGAAGAATTTTAATTACCCCTTTCTTAAAATCGTTGAATGATTCTTCCCAATCTGTAACTTCTAAATGAGTATGATAATCACACATAATGATAATGTTCTTCTTGAACATAGAAACTGTTCCTTGCGTTTGCAGGAGGGATTTAGATGAATAGCATTTTTTTCTGAGCAAAAACAACAACTCTATCCCATCCAGTAATTTTCCCCCCTTAAGCTACATTTTAAATCTGATTGCAATCAATTCTTTCTGATATTTATTTTCCTTTTTCAACTCATTTTCTGTTACAACATCTTCTGTTGTATTAGTTAATTTTTGTCTTCCTTTTCCCTTGTTTCTGTAATGTTTTAATTCTTTGTTAAAATATTATAGATTCAGGGAGTACATGAGTAGGTTTGTTTTAGGGATATATTGTGTTAAGGGTAAGGTTTGGGCTTCCAGCTTCATCCATGTTGCTGCAAAATATATCATTTCATTCTTTTATGGCTGTGTGGTATTCTGTGATGTGTGTTTGCCACATTTTCTTTATTCAGGCCTCTGTTGATGAGCATTCAGGTTGATTTCATGATTTTGCTATTGTGCGTAATGTGGCAATAAACATACAGGTGCAGACTTTTTAATATAATGATTTATTTTCTTCTGGTAGATAGCTAGTTGTGGGATTGCTTGGCCAAGTGGTAGTTCTGTTTTTTGTTCTTTGAGAAATCCCCATATTTTTTTCTGTAAAGGTTGTACTAATTTAAATTCCCACCAACAGTGAATAAACATTCCCTTTTCTTCACAACCTGCTAGCATCTGTTGTTTTTTGACTTTTTAATATTAGCCATTCTGACTAGTATGAGAGGTGATATGTTTAAAATTTTTAATATTTGTGGCTATATAGGTATATATATTTATGAGGTCCATGAGATAATTTGATACAGGCAGACAGTGAGTAGTAATCATAGGGTAAATGGGGTTTCCATCACCTTAAGTGTTCATCCTTTGTGTTACAAACACTCTAATTATACTCTTTTAGTTGAAAAGATACAATTCAGTTGTTATTGACTACAGTCACTCTGTTGTGCTATCAAATACTAGATCTTATTCATTCTTTCTATTTTTTCTACCCATTAACAATCCCTACTTCCCCTCATCCTCTCCAGTGCATTTCTCTGATGATTAGTGATGTTGAACATTTTTTCGTATGTTTACTGGACACTTGTATTATGTCTCCTTTGAGAAATATCTGTTCATATCCTTTGCAAAATTTTAATGAAGTTGTTTTTTTTCTTGTCGACTTGAATTTCTTATAAATTCTGAATATTAGTCTTTCATCAGATGCATTTTTTGAACATATTTTCTTCCATTCTGTAGGCAGTCTGTTTACTGTGTTGATTATTTCTTTTGCTCTGCAGAAGCTTTTTACTTTAATCTGTTCCCACTTGTCTATTTTAATTTTTGTTGCATTTGCTTTCCTCATGTCCTCACATTTCAAAACCAGTCATGCCTTCCCAACAGCCCCCAACATCTTAACTCATTTCAGTATTAACTCAAAAGTCCACAGTCCAAAGTTTCATCTTAGACAAGGCAAGTCCCTTCCACCTATGCGCTTGTAAAATCAAACACAAGTTAGTTACTTTCTAGATATAATGGGGGTACAGGCATCGGGTAAATATAGCCATTCCAAATGGGAGAAATTGGCCAAAACAAAGGGGCTACAGGCCCCATGCAAGTCCAAAATCCAGTGGGGCAATCAAATCTTAAATCTCCAAAATGATCTCCTTTGACTCCATATTTCACATCCAGGTCACACTGATGCAAAAGGTGAGTTCCCATGATCTTGAGCAACTCCATCCCAGTGGCTTTGCAGGGTACAGCCTCCCTCCTGGCTGCTTTCAGAGGCTGGCATTGAGTTTCTGCTACTTTTTCAGGTGCACAGTGCAAGCTGTTGGTGGATCTACCATTCTGGGGTCTGGAGGACAGTGGCACTCTTCTCAGAGCTCCACTAGGCAGTGTCCCAATAGGGACTCTATGTGAGGACTCACATTCCACACTTCCATTCTGCACTGCCCTAGTAGAGTTTCTCCATGAGAGCCCTGCCCCTGCAGCAAACTTCTGCCTGGGCATCCAGGTGTTTCTGTACATACTGTGAAATCTAGGCAGAGGTTCCCAAACGTCAATTCTTGACTTCTGTGCACTCGTAGACTCAACACGTGGAAGCTGCCTAGGCTTGGTACTTGCACCCTCTGAAACCACAGCCTGAGCTCTATGTTGGGGCCTTTTAGCCACAGCTGGAACAGCTGGGATGCAGGGCACTAAGTCCCTACATTACACACAGCACAGGACTGGGCCTGGCCCATGAAACGGTTTTTTCCTCCTAGGCCTCTGGGCTTGTGATGGGAGGGTCTGCCATGAAAACCTCTGACATGCCCTGGAGACACTTTCCCCATTGTCTTGGGGATTAACATTCAGCTTCTCATTACTTATGCAAATTTCTGAAGCCAGCTTGAATTTCTCCTCAGAAAATGGGATTTTATTTTCTGTAAAATTGTCGAGCTGAAATTTTCCAAACTTTTATGTTCTGCTTCCCTTATAAAATGAAATGCCTTTAACAGCACCTGAGTCACCTCTTGAATGCTTTGCTACCTAGAAATTTATCCTGCCAGAGACCCCAAGTCATCTCTCTCAAGTTCAAAGTTCCACAGATCTCTAGGGCCGGAGCAAAATGCTGCCAGTCTCTTTGCTAAAACACAAGAGTCACCTTTGCCCCAGTTCCCAACAAGTTCCTCATCTCCATCTGAGACCACTTGAGCGTGGATTTCATTGTCCATATCACTATCAAGATTTTGGTCAAAGTCATTCAACAAGTCTCTAGGAAGTTCCAAACTTTCCCACATTTTCGTATCATGAGAACAGCTCAGGAAAGATCTGCCCCCATGATTCAGTTATCTCCGCCACTGGGTCCTTCCCACGACATATGGGAATTCGAGGTGAGATTTGGGTGGGGACACAGCCAAACCATATCAATCATTTTAACAATATTGACTCTTGCAATCGATCAGTATGGCATATTATTTTATTTGTTCATGTCACCTATTTATTTCTTTAATAATGTTTTGCAGTTCTCCTTGTACAGATCACACCTCCTAGGTTGAAGATATTCCTAGGTATTTTATTTCTTTAATGGCTATTGTAAATGGGACTGCATTCTAATTTTTTTCTATTCATTCTCCAAATATCTGAGTTATTGCAGCTCTGATTCAAGCTTTTTTTTTTTTTTTTTTCCCTCTTCTTTTCCTTCACTTCTCTTAAAGTCTATTAGGTGTTTTAAAATACTAGGTTATGGTTGTGTTACTTTAATGGACACAATTTTCTGAGTTAATACCTGGAGAGATACTATTCTGTTCTCTATTCTTTCTGGTGTTTTAATACTAACTCTGGAATTTGAACTCAATAGTATTCTCTTTTCTGACTTCATGTGAAATTTTCCTAAACTTGAAAATGAAGGAGTTTTCAGGAGAGCTTTTTAACTTCCTAGAGTTCTATCTTCTGTTGTTTCCAAGAAGTGTCCAAACATATGGCACCTTTTGTTTAATTTTTGTGGTTTCCTGGTGTTATTATCCTGTGCTCTTTTGGTCAAGAGCCTTCTCTTTTCTCTGTCTCTGTTGTCCTTTTCCTACTCAATTTGATTGCATTTTCAGGGGTATTTTGTCCATATTTAGTGTTGTCTTAGAGTGGAGCACTGAGAGGAAAGGGATGGTAGTTTATCAGGATTAGTTAGCTAAAGCCACATCAGGTCATCTTACCATAGGCCCCTTGTACTAACTCACAACTGGAAAAGGTAAAACTTATCCCTGTTTCAGCTGCTGTTCTCCAACATACTTTTCTCATAAATACCTGTTAGTTATTTTGAATTGTTTTGCCAAAGCTGTCAGGTGCTGTTTTCTCCTGTACAGGTTTACAGATTTTGACACCAGGACTGGTATAATTTATGAGGCCTGGTGCAAAAATGAAAACATGAAAACATTTTTTCAAAAATAAGAATTAAAGATAGTGATGGCAGAGCATTAAACCAATTATGGGGCAAGAAAGTGTAACATGTCCTTGAAGCAACCTCTGTCTGATGACATGTAGGTCTTATGTCTCTTGGTGGTTTGTCCTTATTCACTGGTGTTGTATCTTTCATAGGAACACCATCAGTAAATTTTCTTTTAAGTTTTGCCCATAGAATTTAGTTTTGTTATGTTTTGTCTTTCGTAATGTAAAAATTATTCTGAATTTAAAAATTATGCTCTGGTCCCTGTCATCTTCTCACACACCTTCTATTTAAAATAAAAAAATAAAATAAAGAACCCTGTTAAAGAGATTTATTTAGTATTAAAGTCCTATTTATCCTAAATTAAAATTGTCTATAAGATTTAAATGAATATTGGAATGTTCTTTTTATATGACCAAGTTTGCATTTTACTTTATGAAAAAAGTTTGTCCACCATTTTAAGAATTATTAGTGCATCTAACAATAGAAGTGTTTTAGTTTGGACAAATATACTACACATCTGTGTAACTGTTCTTTAATAGTTCATATCTTTGGCAAAAAAAAAAAAATCAAATTTTTAGTAGCAGAACAAAATCGAACCTTACTTTTTCCTAAGATAACAGTTGAATGCAGTTAGTTTGCTCAGCAGTTTAAGTGGCTACAGTCAATAGAAACTATGAGGGGCCTAGGCTGATAGAGGACCTGCCTTCTCCAGTAAGTGTTTCACCAGATTGCCCTGGAAAGCTATAGAGGCAGAACAGGAAAGAACATAAAAAACTGAGTAATGAGTGTCACCTAGTGATGAGTGACACTTAGTAATGAGAGACATCTAGCATCACCAAGACAGTCTGATAATTTCTGTCCAACTGCATGCCCCCGCACCCCCATGAATTACATGGATTTAATGAAAATGTGTTATTTTTCTGGGACTGCCAGAACATACTATCACAAACAGAGTGGCTTTAAAAACATAAATTTATTCTCTCACAATTCTGGAGGCTGGAAGTTTGAAATCAAGGGGTCACCAGGGTCATGTTCATGCCACAGGCTCTAGGGAAAATCCTTCCTTGCTTCTTCTAGCTTCCGATGGTTGCCTGTGATTTTTGGCATTCCTTGGTTTATGAAAGGGTAACTCCAAACTCTGCCTCTGTCCTTACAAGGCCTTTTTTGTGAAACTCTCTGTGTCCCTGTGTCTCCAAATCTCTTTCTTAGGGATACTAGTCATTGGAATCAGGGTCCAATCTAATCCAGTATGATTTCATCTTTATTAAATCTGCAAAGTCCCTATTTATAAATAAAGTACCATTCAGAGGTACTGGGGATTAGGAACTAAACATTATCATTTGTGGAGGACACAATTCAACCCACACCAGTCAGATAATCTCTGCCACGTTCAGTTGTGACTTCAACTTGAAGGTCTTTTCTCATGAATAACATAAACTATTTTCAATTTAAAAAGAGAAAACAAAGATATTACTTGAATAATACCCTAAAACATTTTTAGTTGTAGATATTATCGTCAATATACTGAAGTTGTGGTTTTACCTTTTTATAAAGACCATGTTGGCACATTTTATAATCTCATGATGTCTGAAGAGTATGTGATAAGCTATTTTCCCTGTCCATTAATATCCTGACAACAGAATATGAATATTACAAGAGTTGAAAATTAAAAGAGAAATCGATAGAAGCAGTATTTGTTCACTGATAAAATGGTATCGCGAAATGACATCTTGAAGTCTAGCATCACACTTCTGAGTTGAGTACTCTGAGTTTGAAAAAAAAAATAGTTTAAAATTTTTGGTAGACAGTATCCAAGTATTATGCTGGATATTTGAGGAATGACATTACTGAAAATGATACCACTTGGCGGCTGCTCACTAGATAATGCCTTTTTCTTTTGGTCTTTGAATAAACCCTTAATAACATGATACCATACTTACAGTATGTAGGCTTTACTTACTGGGTTAATCTTTTGTCATTGCTTTTTAAACAAAATATATTATCTCTTTCTTGCTAGTTATAGAGGAATTACCAGACGAAAAATAAAAAAGCAGTTATTAATATGGGTTTTTAGGAATACTTCTGAAGGGGCCTATAAACAGACACAGTAACATTTAAATAAAACAATTTCTAAAACCTCAATTTCTGTATACTTTATATATTATACATTATATGTTAAAATGGATATGCCAGAGAATTAATTTGTATTTAAGGCTCTATATGGCCTCTTTTCCCACTTTGTACAAATAAGCATCTGCCATTTTCCAAAACAAAATTATCAGCTATTTTGAATCTCAATGAAATACATTGTACCTAGTGGAGGACAAATAACATTTTGCTACTGGTTGTAATATTTAAAAAGTTACACATTAATTGACTGGGTAAACCCACCTGTTTGTACTTCATGTGTTTTCCAGTTACTTGCTTTTGAAAATCCTGAAGAAGGATATAATTAAGTTGTAAAATAATGAATGATTTTAAAAATGTATTGACTGTATGATTTTTGCTCAGAATTTGAAAGCTTGAGGAAACAACTGTCACTGTTATAACAAAACACCTTCTATTCTTATGATCTTACTTATTTGAGCAAATGTTTTCAGAGTTTGTACTTATTAATACTGAAAATGAAGAATTAAGTGTATCCTTAAAAACTGTTACATTCTAAAATTTAAAGACATAGAGTCTGAAATTGACAAAATGTAAAAATGAATAAAGCGAACCTCAAATTTCCACCTAGTGTGGATGTGGGTTGCAAATAAGAAACAGGAATATCCATTTTTATGTTGATTTTACAGTCTGCATCAATATAATCTGGTCTGGATTTGTCTTCTGTAAAGGCGAGATCATACTAATATTACTGGACATCCATGAAAATGATGGAGTAAAAACTTCACCACTCCATAAAAGCAATTTAAAAACCAGCAAAAATCAGTTAGAATCCAGTTTTTAGAGCAGTAGAAACTAACCAAGAGTATGGACTCAAGAATAGGAGCACTTTTTCAAGAAAAGGGTTGAATTTTGGTTTAAAAAAACAGCCAGTGTTACGGTATTTTAGTTTACCAAAGTCCCATTTTCCACTCTCCAGCTGAGTAGTAGCTGTGAAGAAACAGCCTGCGTTTCTGGCAGCAGTATCAGATGAAACATAATGGACTTCATTTTTAAAGAATTGCAACTTTTGTTTTCACCTGTCTGGTGACTCCTTGGAAGTCACATCATGGAATGTGGAAGTCACATCCATGGAAGTCACTACTTCAGTGGGTATTTGAAGAAAACATAGGTAGGCAAATGCTTTAGTCAGCGCTGTCTAATGCAAAGGATTACAGTTGTGGCAAATAATAGAATAAACAAAAAGCTTAAGAGGAGAGGTTGAAGAATGAGATGCTTTAGGGAAATAAGGGCTTTGAGAAGATGTGACGTATTCTAGAGAATTTATAAGGCCAAGTGCATGCCCAGAATTCTGCACATGCTTAGAAGAGACTAGATGAAACATTAATGTCTAACTCTTCCTCCTCCTCCTCTTCCTCTTCCCTCTTCCTCCTCCTCCTCTTCTTCTTCCTCCTCCTCCTCCTCTTCTTCTTCCTGTTCTTTACCCTGAGGCTATGTGAAAGTGGGAAATAAGGATAACGTGAGGCTATAAATGATGTAGCTTCATGCTGGGCATTTCTAACATACCACAGTCACTCTGCAGAAGTGGGGAGATTTTACTGTTGTGCCAAACACTGAAGGAAATTTCTGTCCAATCATTAGATGTCCAGTAAGCTGATGGAAAAAAAAGTATCTGTAACCACATGCAACACAGAATATATCCCAGGCCAGTAGGCAGTGGGATAAAATATTCAATTTTCACAAAGAAAAATACCCACAAAATTTCAACTAATAATTCTAAATCTGGCAAAAACTTCGTTTCAAAAATGGAGGAGATAACGTTATCTTCATCCCTTTGAATATGGGTGGAACCTGTGAATATAATGAGATATTACTTATGTGATTAGGTTACGTTGTGAAATACAGTTGATTTTAAAAAAGGGAAATTATTGAGGTGTGCCTGTCCTAATCACCAACAACACAGCTAACATAATGCCACAACTACAAGGAACTGAATTCTCCCAGCATTCCAAACGATCTTAGGAGTGATCTTGCCAGTTAGAACCTCCAGATAATGGCACAGTCGCTCAACATCTTGATTTCAGTATTATGAATTTCTGAACAGAGAACCCAGTTAAAACATGCTAGACTTCTGACACAAGGGAAATGTGAGATAATAAACGTGTGTTGTCTTGAGCTGCTAAGTTTGTGGGTTTTTGTTGTTGTTGTTGTTGTTACACAGCAATAGAAAACTAAAACACCTTGATTTATGCCTTCTTGTGATTAGGTCATTAGAACTGATAGAGCCTTTAGTCCGCTGAACTCCAAGGCATTTATTCCTCATGTGACACTTTGACCCAAGCATGGACAGAAGACCATCTTTGGTTGGTTCATGTTGAGACTATTTGGAATATATTTCTTTCCTTGTTTATATATTTATCTTTAGGGTGGGTATTTTAAAATCTATTTAAGTTTGCAAATAGCGAATTTAGTTGAGCCTAGGTATCCTTGGAATTTGGTTCCAGGACCCCCTGTGGATAACCAAATCCATGGATGCTTAAGTGCCTTACATAAAATGGTGTTGTATTTGCTTATAGCCTATATACATCCTCCCTTACACTTTAAATTATCTCCAGATTACTTACAATACTTAATTATAGTGTATTGTTTAGGGAATAATGACCATGAAAAAAAATGTTGGTACATGCTTAGTGCAGACACAGTCATCCTTTTATTTAACTTTCCTGAATATATTTGACATGTAGGTGGTCGAATCCATGGATGAAGAACCCAAAATACAGAAGGTTGATTATATATATACATGGGTCAGAAATAAAATTTGACAACATTTATAGTGAGAACTTTCCCAGGCTTTCTTACCCTCATCTGCACTGTTTTAATCTGTCTTCTCTTCAAATAACCAATGCTTTTAGTTTCTCGTTATTCTTCTAGAGTTATTTTAAAATGCATGCCTGTGAAAAAGACTATTAATTATTACCAATATTCATTCTCCTCATCTTAAAAAATACTAGAATTTTTTATTGGGCACATGACTCTAAGGAGTAAAATCTACAGTCTTAAAGCTACGTCATAGCTAGATGTGGCCAGGTCAAATATAAGCAGAAGCATATGTGGCAGCTTCCAAAGTATGTTCCTTGATATGCAACCTTTGCCTCTTCTGTTTCTCCATCCTGCTTTCTGGAAAGTAGATGGTAGCTTGGACCAGAGGACAAGGCCATAATCTAAGGATGGGCTGGTGAGTTTGAAGTAAACTGGCTCCAGAAAGTCTCATAGAACAGAGCTAAAAATGCTATCATCGTCTACCTGCCCCCAGGCATTTACGGAGAAAAACAAATGTATGATTAAAAAAAGAGAAATTAAGACCTCCCTAGATAAGCAAAAGCTGAGATAGTTTATCACTGAAAGACCTGTACTTCAAGATAAGCTAAATTGAATTATTTAGGCTGAAATTTAACTTTATGCTACATAAAAACTGCCATATACAAAAGGTCATAGATTGTGTGATTCCATTTATATAAAATTTTTAAAATAGGCAAATTCATAGGGAAAGAGAGTATATTAGTGCTTTCCAGAGGATGAGGTGAGAGGGAAATTAGGAGAGCAGGATTTCTTTTGGAGTGATGAAATTGTTATAGAATTAGCAATGATGGGTGTGCAAGATTATATGAATATGGTATAAAAATACGGAGTTACATATTTTTTAATGTTTTAAATGGTAAATTTTATGATATATAAATTGTTTAGTAAATTATAAACTGAAACTGTTAACTTATCTATGTCCAATGCCTATGCATGATGTGTATATGAAGATAATACACATAAATCACTAATAACAGAATCAATAATGTTCAAAATAACATATCTTTAACCATTGTAAATCTGGTAACTAGAATTTTCTGTAATGTGGGAATACTTATAGTAGAGATATTTCCTTACTCTCAGTAACTGTTTCTTTTTTTAAGGAAATTCATGGAAGGATAGAAAAAAATGAAAAACATTTCATGTCATCAGATTCTTCATTCATTGAAAAGAAATTGTCTATTGATTTTTATGGGTCAAGAAATATTTCAGGACATAGGAATACATCAATAAGCAGATGTAGACCCTTGTCTTCAATAATAATATAAAGAACACAAGAAACAATAAGTGATGATAATATGAGACAACATGTAAGATGTAGAATGGAATAAAATGATAATTGTTCTGATATAAAAGGGAAAAAAGTGTTTATGGATATTGGGAAAACTGGGTTGATAGATAAATTAGGCATGAGAGAAGCATGAAATTTTGGACGTTTCTTAGTTTTTGTGTGGTGTAGTGACTCACATAAGCCTCAAAAGTGTCCTCTTCTGGCACGCCTTATGTTCTCTTCCCCCAGGTCCTTGCTCAAGGATATTGACACGAGTAACTACGTTCTAGTATATTAAGTTTGATACGTTGATGTCAGAATTGATTCTTTATTGTCTCTCTGCAGCCAAGTGTTTAGTATATCCTTTATTTTATGTGTATAAATACCTGTTTCCTTTTATCTCATTCGAGTATCCGAAGTTGTGCAAGAGCATCCTAAAATGTCTTCCTGCCTCCAGGCGCAATGCTTGTTTTGTTTCTCTGTCTATATCTTGTAGTCAGTTTGAATAAAAAAGACAACTTTCATCGGGCTGTGTCTATTCAGTTAAAAAGCATCCAGCGGTTCTAAATCACCCAGATTAAGTTTTAAGTTGCTCCACACAGCACCTGTGGCTCTACTTTATTTCTTGTAACAACATGTTTCAAACTCTCTCTCTTCCATTTACCTCGTGCTACAACCACATCAAATCCTGTTCTTTAATCTGTAACAAAGTCTCTCTGTCACGTTTTAATACCAGGATGTGTAGTTTCTCTTATACTTACTATGATTTATATTTTTCTCTGCTTTTGCTTAGTTTAGTGATTGTAACTAAGGTCACATTCATTCATATGGAAAGGTCACCTTAAATATAAGTTGTAGCTGAACCATTATATATTCCCATCTCAGTTCAAGAAATAAAATGTAAAAAAAAAAAATAAATAATTCTCTGAAGTTCTCAGTGTTTGATTTCCTTGTCACAAACTTTCAACTCTCTCACTCAGGTAAAAACCATTTAAATGTTTTAAATAGTCTTGATACTATGTAACATTCCTGTAAAGTCTGACCTGATGTTGCTTATTGTTGAATAGTGTATAAATAAAAATCATATTGTATGTATCATTTTACAAAATGTCATTCTCACCTGATTATGTGTTTGTGGGAGTCATCTGTGTTTTTACATGTAACTGCTGTTCATTTATTTTGTTACCTAATATTGAATCACTAGGAATATGTCCACATTTATTCGTCTATTTAACCTTGATGAACATTGAATTGCTTCTCTTTTGTGCTTATTATGAACTGTGTTGATATCAATTTCTTTATTAAATATATTGTTGAATCCTAGAGATAACTTGCATATGTTTCTCTAGGTTATATACCTAGGAGTGGAGTTGCTGGGTTATAAAGTTTGCGTATAATTAAGGGTTTTCCAAAGTGGATGGACATGTCTACATTACAGACCACAATGAATAAAATATCTCATTGTTTTTGCATTCCAACCAGAGTTGTTGTTAGCAGTCGCTGAACTTTCTACCGTCTGGATTTGTGATCATGTTACACCGTGATGTTTTAGCTGCTTTATTGACATATAATTTACATACTATACTATTAGATTATTTATACTATACAATTACATGGTCTCTATTACAGATATGTGGAACCATCCCCACAGCTTAGAACATTTACATCACCTCAAAATAAATGTAGTACCTCTTAGCTATCACACTCCTAATCCCCCAATAACCCTAAATTCAGCCCTAAGCAGCTACTGATCTATTTTCTGCCTTTATAGTTTTCCCTATTCTGGGCATAAAGGATTTATGTGAATGCAAACATAGAATATGTGAGCTTTTGCAGCTTTTTCTAAAACCTGGAATAATCTTAAAGTTTCTCCACATTTAAAGCATAGTTTAGAACTTTTTTTATTTTTTGTGGCTAAATATTCTGTATGATGGAGGTATCTCATTCATGCATTCATGGGCATTTGGACCATTTCCACCTTGTAACTATTATGGATAATGCTGCTATCAATATTGATTTACAAGTTCTTATAAGTATAAATGATTTTATTTCTCTTGGATATATCTAGAAGTGAAATTCCTGGGTCATAAATGACTCTTTGATGAACTGCTAGAGCTTTTCTCCGCGTGGCTGCAACTTTTTCATTCTCACCAACACCATATAGGGGCTCCAGTTTTTCCACAATTACACTAATGGAAATGATACCAAAACTAGTTATCATTCATTTTAATTCTAATTATGATACAAGGTGTAAAGTGGTATCTCATTGGGATTTGAATTTTCATTTCTCTGATAACTATGATGTTGAACATCTTTTCATGTACATATTGGCAATTTGTTTATCTTCCTTGGAGGAATTTTTATTCAGAACTCTTAATTTTCACTTGATATATTTCTCATTTTATTCTGAATTGAAAGATCTAAAGATCTTAGATCTGCATAGTCTACATACAAGTCATTCTTCAGATACATAATATGCAATCATTTTTCAATCCTGTGTACTTTTACCTTTCATTTTTATTGATCCATAATAATTGTACATATTTAATAGGGGTATATATAATATTTTTGAAACATGCATAAAACATGTAATGATCAAATCAGGGTATTTTGGATATTTATCATTTTTGTTACAAACATTTTAAATCTCCTGTAGCTATTTTGAAATAGACAGAAATTATTCTTAACTCTAGTCATCCTTATTGCTATTATATGCTAGAACTTATTATTTCAATCTAACTTCATTTCTGTACCCTTAAACAATCTTTCTTCATCCTCTCGTCTTTCCTAGTAGTCTCTAGTATCCATCATTCTACTCCACCTTCATGGAATCTACTTGTTTAGCTCCAATATATGAGTTAGAACATGCAATATTTGTCTTTCTGGGTCTGGCTTATTCCACTTAAGCTAAACACCTCCAGTTCCATTCATATTGCTGCAATATAATTGAGAAACAAAGTCATCCTTTAAGCTTGCATTTGTAATCTTTATATTTTTTTAATTAGATATATTTCTTGCAGGTCATGTCCTTCCCACAGTGTCTTGGCTAACTTTTATTACTGTCTCAAATCTTATCAAGGTAATTTTGTTAAATTATTTATGTTAATAAAATATATTACTTTTAAGTTATAATTTTTAAGTTATTAATATTATAATTTTGTATTAACTTCCTGATTCTTTTTACCTGCCTTATACTCTCTTCTTTTCTCCTGATGAATTTTGTGTTTTCCATCACACAGAAGAATGTCATGTTTTTTACTCTTCAGTGCAGTTTTCAATAAAACAAAAGGTTACATCCAGACTCTCTTCTTTATACTATTGTTTGCATATTATATGGGTTACACATCTATTATAGATTACTTTGTAGCAGGATGAAGTAATTCTTACCCTATATTTTATGTAGGAAAATTAAAACAAGTCTTGTACTTTGCAATTGTATACAAATATCAAATCCACAGAAGTAAATTGGACTAAGCATCAAGACAATGTGATCCAAGTTACTAAGGGTCAGTGGAATCTATTTTATTCCCTGGTATGATTAAAGTAACATGAATTCAAATTTTGAGTTGATTTTCTTCAGAAAAATATGGAGCATTCAGTGATTATGTAAATAATGATTCTCTTCTGACCAGAAGACATTAACTCACTCCTCTATGGAGAAATTATAGTTAAAAGCATGACTGTGTATAACTGGACATTATCATAATATTGATTTAATTTTATTGGATATTATAAAGGTTTATTCTTATAAAGCTCTACTTTTAGAAAGTATGAACACTATCATGTCTCATTTAATCAATGACAAAGTATACAAAATAGAATTGGAAAATAAGATATAATTTTAGGCGACATCTTAAGCAAACATATAGAACATTTTTTTGAAATTTATGATCACTTAAGAAACTTATCCTTTGAGTATTAGGAAAACATTGAAAATGTATTATTTGATTTCCTTGAATACTTCCTTTCATGGGACACTACTACACATCTGTTAAAATGACTAAAATATGGAAATTGGCAATTCCTATTGCTGCCAGTGATGCTAGCCACAGGAACTCTTGCTTATAGCTGGTGGTAATGCTAAATGATGCATCCACTTTACAAGATACTTTGATAGTTTGTAACACAGCTTAGCAATCTTACCATGGAATCCAACAATTACACTCTTAGGTGATTTGTCTGCTTGGAAAACTTATTTCTACATGAAAACCTGAAAATAAATGTTTATTGCAGCTTTAATCATAATCATTCAAAATTGTAAGTAACCAGTATGTCCTTTAAAAAGTGAATGTGTTTAAAAGTCATGGTACATTCACACAATAGAATAACATTCAGCACTAAAATGAAATGAGCTATGTAGTTATGCAAATACCTGTATAAATGCATGCATATTGCCAAATTAAAGGAATCGTGAAAAGGCTACATATTGTGTGATTCCAATCATATAGCATTCTATAAAAGGCCAAACTATAAATATAACAAACACATTGGATGTTGCAATGGGACATGTTCGTGTGTATGTGACAGGGGAGTTTGAGTAGGTAAAAAAGTGTGAATTTTAGGTTAGATGAAACTATTCCGTATCTTTCTGTAATGGTGATACATTACACTACGTTTGTCAAAACCATTGTATTTTATAGCAAAAGGGTGAACCTTAAAGAGTGTGTGTATATATACACACACACACACTCATCTAAGTATATAATATATAATATACATATGTAACATATACATATGCTACATATCCATATATGTATATACATATATGGGCATGTATGTATATGCACATGTATTTATATGTATGTATATATTTGAGTATATGTGTATATACATATATACATGTATATTCATATATTTTTAAACCTGTACTTTAAGTACAGGGGTACATGTGCAGTTTTGTTACACTGGTAAACATGTGTCAGGGACATTTGTTGTGCAGATTATTTATCACCTAGGTATTAGGCCTAGTACCCATTAGTTATTTTTCCTAATCCTCTTCCTCCTCCCAACCCCTACTCTCCAAAAGTTCCCAGTGTGCGTTGTTCCTCTGTTTCCATATGTTTTCATCGTTTAGCTCCCATTTATAAGTGAAAAGATATGGTATTTGGTTTTCTCTTCCTGTGTTAGTTTGCTAAGAATAATACCCTCCAGCTCCATCCATGTCTCTGCAAAGTACATATTCTTGTTCTTTTTTACAGCTCCATAATACTTCATCTTGTGTATGTACCACATTTTTTTATCCAGTCTATCGTTGATGGGCAGTTGATACTGCATCTTTGCTGTTGTGAATAATGCTGCAGTGAATATATGTGTGCATGTCTGGTGTGTTTTTAATAGAACATTTTTTATTTGTTTGGGTATATATCTAGTAATGGAATTGCTGGGTCAAATGACATTTCTGGCTTTAGGTCTTTGATGAATCACCACACTCTCTTCCACAATAGTTGAACTAATTTGCACTCCCACCAACAGTGAATAAACACACCTTTTTCTCCACAACCTCACCAGCATCTGTTATTTTTTGACTTTTAAATTATAACCATTCTGACTGATGTGAGATGGTATCTCATTGTGGTTTTGATTTGCATTTCTTTAATGATCAGTGACATTGAGCTTTTTCTCATATGATCATTGGCCACATTCATATCATCTTTGGAGAAGTGTCATGTCCTTTGCTTACTTTTTAATGGAGTTTAAGAGATCACCGGATCCTAGGGTAGAATGCAGAGTATGACAAGGTAATGTAACTGCATTCCAAATGTATGAAACAATCTCACTGAGGAAATATGGTAAGGAGCAGTGCTGACCTAAGTTATGTTCTAAATGGATACTATAACACTAAGTATCAAACAAACTGTACAAATTATCATACTTTAATTGATAGTGTTGTTTCCCATAGGAGTACAGTGGGAACTATAATACTGTTCTACATGTATTCTGCTACTACTACTGTTCTACAAAACTAAATGAATTGCGAATGTTGAGAAACAATTTGTTGCGTTTATAGTAGGATATTAAAGATCATCAGTGACAGGATGGATAATCCATGCTATGGATTAGAGTAGGGGAACATCATTATGAACTCGTGTTCTGCTTAATGTCAATATGGATAATTACATATAGACATATTTTAGATGTGTGTTCATACACAGTTTAGTATACACACATATATTTATTTTCTGTGAGTTAATGTGGTCTAGAAGTGATGGCACTTATTGCAATTAGGCTTTGTGTCCAAACTCAAATCTTATCTTGAATTATAATCCCCATAATCACCATGTGTCCAGGGAGAGACCAGGTAATTAATTCTTGGAGGGCAGTTTCCCCCATGCTGTTCTTGTGATAGTAAGTTCTCATGAGATCTGATTGTTTTATAAAGGACTTTCTCCCCTTCACTTGGCACTTCTCCTTCCTGCTGCCTTTGTTGAAGAAGGTGCCTTGCTCCTCTTCGCCTTCTCCCACGATTGTAAGTTTTCTGAAGCCTGCTCAGCCATGCTCAACTGTGAGTCAATTAAATCTTCCCTTTAGAAACTACGCAGGCTCAGACAGTTCTTTATAGCAGTATGAAAACAGACTAATACAGTACATTGGACCAAGATAGTGAGGCACTGCTATAAGGATTCCTGAAAATGCAGAAGTGACTTTGAAACTGGGTTACAGGCAGAGGTTGAAACAGTTTGGAAGGCTCAGAAGAGACACAAAGATGTGGGAATGTTTGAAACTTCCTAGAGACTGGTTGAATGGCTTTGACAGAAATGCCAATAGTGATATGGACAATAAAGTCCGGGTGAGGGTGGTCTTAGATGGAGATGAGAAACTTGTTGGGAACTGGAATAAAGGTGATACTTGCTATGCTTTAGCAAAAAGACTGGCAGCATTTTGCCCCTTCCCTAGAGATCTGTGAAACTTTGAACTAGAGAGAGATGTTTTAGGGTATCTGGTAGATGAAATTTCTAAGCAGCAAAGCATTTAAGAGGTGACTTGAGTGCTGTCAACAGGATTCAGTTTCATGCATTCACAAAGAGATGGTTTGGAATATGTTTGAAAGGGAAGCAGAGCATACAATTTTGGAAAATTTGCTGTCTCACTATGTGATAGAAAAGAAAAAAAAAATTTTCTAAGAAGAATTTCAAGCCTGCTGCAGAAATTTGCCTAAGTATCCAGGAGTCAAATGTTAATCACCAAGACAATGGGGAAAATGTCTCAAGGAAATGTTGGAGGTCTTCATGGCAGCCCCTCCCATCATAGGCATCGAGGCCAAGAAAGGATAAATGGTTTCCTAGGCTGGGCGCAGAGCCTTGCTACTTTGTTCAGTCTCAGGATTTGTTGCCCCGTCTCTCAGCCATGGCTAAAAGGGGCCAAAGTACAGCTCAGGTCATTGCTTCAGAGGATGCAAACCCCAAGCCTTGGTGGCTTACACATGGTGTTGGGCCTGTGGGTGTACAGAAGCCAATAATTGATGTTTGGGAACCTACACCTAGATTTCAGAGGATGTATGGAAATGACTGGATGTCCATAAAGAAGTTTGTTTGAAGGGCGGAGCCCTCATGGAGAACCTCTGCTAGGGTAGTGCAGAAGGTAAATGTGGAATTGGAGCCCCCACACTGAGTCCCCATCAGGGCACTGCCTAGTGAAGCTGTGAGAAGAGGGCCATTGTCCTCCAGGTCCCGGAATGGTAGATCCACAGACAGCTTGCACTGTGTGCCTGGAAAAGCTGCAGACAACTCCAGCCCAGGAAAACAGCTGGGATGGAGGCTGTACTCTACAAAGCCACAGGGGTGGAGCTGCCCAAGATATAGGAACCCACATGTTACATCAATATGAACTGGATATGAGACATAGAATCAAAGGAGATCCTTTCAGAGCTTTAAGACTTGAGTGCCCGCTTGATTTTGGGCTTGCACGAGCCCTGTAGCCCTTTTATTTTGGCACATTTCTCCCATTTGGAACAGATGTATTTACCCAATGCCTGTACTCTAATTGTATCTAGGAAATAACTAACTTGCTTTTGATTTTAGAGGCTCATAAGTGGAAGGAACTTGTCTTGCCCCAGATGAGACTTTGGACTTGGACTTTTGGGTCAATGCTGGAATGAATTAAGACCTTGGGAACTATTAGGAAGGCATGATTGGTTTTGAAGTGTGGCGGTGACGTGAGATATTGGAGGGGACAGGGGTAGAATCATATGGTTGGGCTTTTTGTCCCCACCCAAATCTCATATTGAATTAAAATCTCCATAATCACCACACATCAATGCAGAGACTGGGTAATTGAATCATGAATTTCGCCCATGCTTTTCTCATGATAATGAGCTCTCATGAGATCTCATGGGTTTATAAGATGCTCTCCCTGCTTTGCTTGACACTTCTCCTTCCTGCTACATTGTGAAGAAAGTGCCTTTCTTTCCCTTTGCCTTCCACCATGATTGTACATTTCCTGAGACCTCCCCAGCCATGCTGAACTTTGAGTCAATTAAACCTCTTTCCTTTATAAATTATCCAGTCTCAGGGAGTTCTTTATAGTGGTATGAAAACGGGCTAATAATGCTCATTGGTAATGAGAATATCTAGCAGCCAGATTTTGGTTTTTAATACTATTATTCAATAAAAGAAACCAAGGTTCTTTGAATAAATGGCTAAATCTATCACAGGGGAAGGAATCTACAGCATTAGCCTGGAGCATCTTATAGTTGTAGAAGTTAGTAAAGTGCACAAAGCACACAGACTCTCTGTCTCTCTGTATCTCTCTTTCTTCCTGTCTCTCTTTCTCCTCCATCTCTCTCTCTCATACACACACACACACACACACACACACACACCCACACCCCTTGGGGATATGTCAAAAGGACACCTTTCACTCGAAAGGTTTTTCAGTAACAAAAGCTGGACCAAATTGAGCAGAAAATGCATAATATACTATTGGATTATCTCTTTACATATAAAATAAATACTCCAAGCCCACACAGATATAAATAAATAAATGACTGAAAAAGAAGTAAATAGAATGGTCAAATCTCATGTCCAGAAGAATTCCAAATAATTTATGTAGATTCTCCTTCTTCAAATCAGCAGAATATATCCCTGCCCTTAAGTGTGATTGCCACCGTAATGACATACTACTGAAGACCTTTGCGGTTTCCTTTGTGGTTAGTGATTGTGTGTGTAATGGTGTACTTTGAAAATAACAGAATTACATAAATTTTAAATAGAAACAATTCCCCAAAATATATGGACTTTATGGTTTTATTGGAATCACACATGACCTCCCATTTCTTTTGTCACTAAGGAATTTCCTGGCAATTTAAAAGAACATTCTTGCCTACATGGTGGACATAGTGTGAACGTTTGAATTATATAATCGTTCTTCCAATTCATATTTAAATTCTATGTTCCAGGGTGTTCAAAAAATATTTTAAATGTGCCACTTATCTTTGTCAAGTGATTATTGAACAAATAAGCAAAAACAACTGACAACAGGCATAATGTTACTTGCCAATCTTGGGTTTTTTTCTTACTCTGTTTTGTCTTTATTATTCTGAAAGGTCAGAGATGGAAGGAAGGAAGGAAGGAAGGAATAATTAAAGATTTTTCTCACTCATGTCTTCCAAATTTTGCCATTCCTTTTACATCTGTTGAATTATTATAAAAATATTTCCATGAATTCTTTATGTGTGATGTAAAGAAAATTAGTATTGACACAAGGTGATGTTCATTGAATCATTTGACAGACTTTTTTCCCCATAGAGAGTTAAGGAGTTAAATGGTGCTAATTTATGTATAAATATATCTTACGGTTAGAGACAGCAGTACAATGCTGAACATTCAGACAAAACAAAGCAAATACATCACACACTTTTAATACCTCCATGGTATGCAGTGTCCTCATGATAATTCATAGCAAATTAAAGGATACTCAGTGTCTAGCTTTCTTTATTGCCTGAGTTCCTCAAGTTCCTGTCACAAATTTTAAGACTTATGAAGTCTCTTGACTTTAAATGTACCTGTGATCTTTTCACAGGCAGAAGTAAAATGAAATCCAAGGACTTTTTTCCCTTGCATGATCTATCAAAGACCAGTAATAACTGCCAAAAATTAATTCACATTATTCAGATCTAATCTTTGTGTAATTAATTGCTTCTAAATCATTGAATACATTCATTCTCTTTCCTCATCATTAAAATAGACATTTTGTAATAGAAAAAACATTGACCTCTCCTTTCACATCTTAATTAAAAATTCTAGTATATTTTCAAGAATGTATCAAATGTTATGGGTGGCAGGAATAAGAGCCCATATGAATTTCTAAAACATAAATGATTAAGTCATTTTGTTCTGTGGAATGATATGACTGTGTCACAAATATTCTACAGAGTCACATAATTGATGTCCTTGCTCATGCAAAAATGCAAGTTTCTGGATTGCTAGTCTAATGTTCTATCCACTGTATTAAACTGTCACTGCATTATTTACATTAGTATACCTGTATCAGATTTATTAATATTACATTTTCTGATTGTATGTTCTTAGGGAAAAAACAAACACACATATAGGTAATTTGTCTAGACAGCCAAATGTTTAGTTATGTGTCTTTGTAAGAAATGACAAATTCAGGGTACTACTAGTATGGAGAAAAAATATCTAATATCAAAATTAGGTCTATTGACTTATGTTGATGGAATTTGGAAATAAAATAATTATTTTAATTGGTATACATAAACTTTCATTTTAACAAAATCATAAGATTATTCCCATGCTTTTAGTAGAATGTATTTGTATCCTTGTTGTCCTGCGTGTGATCAGAATCTAAGTACTTTACATTGGTGTCCCCTTCTGCCATTTTTCTGTAATGTGTCCCTTTTATCTCTGCTATAGTGGTTAAGTTTTCTCTCACACATGCTGCTTTTCTTGGTTTCTGACATGAGTCTTAACTTTGCATGTCTACAGCACACTGAAAGCCATTTTTAAATAATATCTATAAAAAAGTTTAACTCCAATGCTTATCTTTACCCACCAAAGTTGTAGACATACTACTGGTTCCAAAAAATGACATTCATAAAAGATGGCTTTTATTTCATCCAAGTGTTCCTTCAAGCTAGAAGAAATACGTTAATATTGGTTTAATATTTTAAGAAAGAGGGATTTGAATAAGGTTTAATATCTGGGGAATATTAAAAGATAAGACGCTAATAAGGTCCTCCAAAGGTTCTATGTATTCTTAAGTGAATTTCAAAGTAAAAAGTGTCATAGAGACAGGATAATTTCTGCAGTTATTTTTTCCAGTAACAGAAAATGTGGTACTTCAGTTAAAAATGAAAATGAAATTGATACTTTTTTCTTTCTGTCCTGTGATTTTTTTTTCTTGTTTTCTTTCTGCTAATATTGCACAGAATCAATAAATTGGAGATTTGTTTAACCCTTGACAAAAGGAAAATAAGATACAAGTACAAATGAAACAGCCTATTATCAAAATAATTTTAAAATTCATACATTTTATAATATTTTGAATACTTCTAAAATGATTGTATGTTTTCTAGTGGTATTTATAGAATCGAAAGCATAAAGTCTAAAAAAGAATTCATCCTTAGGTAGCAAGTGTATAGAAGACTAAAACTTCTTATCATATATATACATTTATATGACAAAACTCTCATCCTATGATTCAAATAAATAATATATATTCATTCTATTTATTACTGGGGCTAGCACCATGAATAGTTCCAAATATATTGAAACAATATTTCTGAAGTCATATTCTAATAATGTTTTCAATACCCTAAACTTAGTGTTAAATTATTTATGGCAATCCTTCAGCCAGGTTCAGTAGATATGTGTGCTCAAATTAGTTTGAATATTAATAGCACAGTTTTACTGGCAACAGGAAATTACACAATACTATATAATTCATAAGATTTCTAAAAGCAAACAAAGTTGATTTTGTAGCACAATTGAAAATGCGGTTTCTGTTAATTTCATGGTTGGAGGAGTGGTGTTTTGTAACATTAGTATTGATTCAAGATACTACATTCCTGACAAACATATATCCTAAATCCATGTCACTTGCATATTGATTGTTCTGGCTATAACTTTGTATTGGTTTAATCCATGAATACTTTATATTTGGCAAGAATTGGTGCAGGTTTGAACGGATAATTTTCAGTATTAATGAGATTACAGTAAAAACAAATACTTGATTTTTTTTACAGTCTGAAATTGTGCACATGAAAATCCATTTTATGAGACAGTAATAGTTAAAAGGTTGTTCTCATAATAAAATACTTTTTTTGCAATAGTATCTTCATAAAAACTTTGTCTTCTTGATATTTTACGTAATGAGAAGATAAATTTTAGTTTCAAATATAGTAATGGGCTTTGGGTAATGTATTAGCATCTATTTTGTCTTATCTTTTATCATGAATTTTATGCTTATATTTCCTTAATTTTGGAATAAAAATAAAAGCTTCCCATTGTATTCTAAATTTATGACATTTTCATATAAGGAAGTAGACGCATTATTAATTTATAATTATGGTGTTATTAATATCAGTTACATTAATGGAGATGAAAACTATTATTTCCATTTCAGAGCTGACTTAGAGACATAAATGCAATCACTTATTTGGGAATGCCTAATCGTAGAAAGATTGGTATATAATATTATACACTAATTTTTGACAATCAATGTCTGCTTAGTATAATATATATTAAAAGTTCTGACAGTGTATGTCAGGTCCATGAAAGTCCTAAAGTCCACACAGTTTACTTTAGGCTTTGTTGCCATTTAATATTATCATTTTCTCTCTGCTAATTTTGGTCTAAATGAGTTAAATTATTCAATTAATTGAAAATATACCTGTTGCCAAAGTTATTGACGAGTCAACTTAATCCAATAAATCTAACAATGTGCAACTAGTTTCTGACTAGTCACTTGGTAAAAAATTAGTTTTTGTATTGACTAAGAATTTGTATTTTTCCAGAAACTAAACTGGAGTAAATAAATGACCTGAACTAAAATACTTAAGTGTGTACTCTAAAAATGTAAATAGGGAGAATCAAGGTGCTGTGGTTTGAATGTGCCTCCCAAATTCCATTTGTTAAAAACTTAATTGCCATTGTAACAGTGTTAAGCAGTGAGGACCCAATGAGAAGTGATTGAGTAATGAAGATGAAGCCCTCATGAATGGATTAATGTTATCACGAGAGTGGATGATTTACTGTGAGAGTGTGCTATAATGCAGGTTTGGCCACTGGTATCTCTCTCTGTCCCTTATGCTTGCTTCAGCCTTCTGCCTTTCCAACATGGAAGGCTCCTTACTGAATGCCACTGCCATGCTCTTGAACTTCTCAACCTTCAGAACCTTGAGCAATATAA
This sequence comes from Theropithecus gelada, assembly GCF_003255815.1. NCBI lineage: Eukaryota > Metazoa > Chordata > Mammalia > Primates > Cercopithecidae > Theropithecus > Theropithecus gelada. The sequence continues at coordinate 22,556,365 of NC_037685.1, read as the reverse complement.
GTTTCCCTTCTTTGTAAATTATCTAGTCTGCTACATTCTATTAAAGTGACAGGAAACAGAAAGTGACACAAAGTTTATTTATTCTCATTAAAGTTTTGACTTTAGTAAGTTTGGGACTACAAAAGTTTCTTCCATTATTCACTTTAAAAATATACCAACAATCAGGTTTCCAAAACAACCAAATGTTATTTCTGGGCTGATACCTTAACAGAAGTAAATAATAATTTGTATGCTGCATGGAATTTTTAAAAAGCAAGGGAAGAAAATAATATAGTATAGAATAGATTAACATCAACTTTCTCCTTCTGCATTCACTCTTTCATATCAGGAATGAAATCAATATTGAAAGTTTTAACTGTGTTCTTTTTTATCACTTGCTGAGCCCATTCATTAAATTTTTATGTGTTTAGAGGTAAACATAAAAGGCACATTTCTTTGATGTTATTATTTCCAAAAATAGAATTTACTACACACTTTTCTAAATCCTGCTTTTCTCATCCAGCAGTGCATTGTAAAAATAACCCCAAGTGTAGTAGTGATAATAATGGCTAAAAATAGTCTATTTAATGACCATAATATTTCATGACAAAGGAGTAGCATACTTTATCAGCTTTATTCATTTTGATTTCTTTTTTTGCCTTTATATAAAAATATTTCAATAAATTACCCAATGTGTCTATTCTGGTAACATTTGTTTGCTACATAATATATAATATGTAATCTTAGAATTAACAACTGAATAATAATGATGGGTTGTTGAAATATTTTTAGTTTTAACATCAGTTTGCACATTACTTTCTGAAATTGTTACTAACTCTTGTCACTTCATTCAATAATGTATAAGATCACCCTTTTTCCTTCAGTGCTGCCAAAAAGTATGTACTACATAGAGGCATATTATAATTTGATACTTGTGTTATTCTAAAATTATATATTATTGTTGCTCTAATTTGCATCCCTCATAAATAAATTTGAGCATGTCTCCATGTTTGTATTGACTATTTGGATTTGCTTCACAGTAAAATTCCTCTTCATATATTTTCCCTATTTTTCTATTGGATTTGGCTGTTTTCTTCCTGTCAATATTGAAATAGTTTAAATGCCTACACTTTGTGATCTCTATTAGAATACAAAGTTTAAAATTTATCTCTTTACATTTTATATATAAACTGAGTTTTAAATAACATGTGTTACTTGTTCATAGTTGATATCCTAAGGGGTAAATATAATGCCTATTTTAATGTTTCACCCACTCTTTTTACATATTTCAAAAAGAACAGAGAAAACATCTCTTCTTCTAATGTCATTTGCACCAAGGATTGCCACATATCCTGCAATGTTGGCTATTTATTTACTCTAGGAATATATCTTAAAGTCAAACAGATGTTGACTCTAATTGAACTTGTCATTAGATAGATTAGGCCATTCTCTACATCAGAGATTAGAATGTATTTTTAATATATACTTCTGGTAATTGTTCTGTCCATTAATCACAGAAAATGTCTTAGTTATCTGATATACTTTATCCTTAATCTGTGCAATAACTTTCAGGGTCTCATATTAACATGTGAAATTCAGGTCCCCTTAATTGATGTGCTTCTTTATTTTGAAAAGATCAGTTGAATGATCTCAAAGGTGACACAAATCTATTAAAAGAATTTTAATTAGCATAACATTTTTAAAAGTGTGTTTAAATTACATTTTTGTCTCCATAAACATAAATTTGCTTAAATATGCATGACTATCATTTCTTACAGAAAAACTCATGTTAAAAATATTTATTGTCTACATTTACATAGTATAAATTTTTGAATATGGTTTTTGTAGATCTTTGCAGACAGTTATTTGGACAAATATACTTGAGTACATAGTAGTGTTTCAATAAAGAAATATTGGCCCAATATAAAAATATAACATACCAATGTATCCCACCATGTGTAAAATGTCAGAATTAAGATAGAACTGTGCAAGAAAAAAACTATTTTGTCATACACAGAAACCTAATAAACCTAATAAAATTATGAAATATGTTAATTTGCTTAAGTTCAGAAGTATTGAACTCCATGGACAACATAATAGGTATGCAACTTTAACCTATAAAATATATTTAAACATGATGTGATATAATGTGTCATATTGAAGATGACAAGCCACATTGTATGTATGAAGTTAGAATATCTTGGGGGCGGCTCCAAGATGGCTCAGTAGGAACAGCTCCAGTCTACAGCTCCCACCATGAGCAATGCAGAAGAGGGGTGATTTCTGCATTTCCAACTGAGGTACCTGGTTCATCTCACTGGGTCTTGTCAGACAGTGGGTGCAGGACAATGGGAGCAGCCCACCAAGTAAGAGCCAAAGCAGGGTGAGGCATCGCCTCAACCGGAAAGCGCAAGCGGTCAGGGAATTCCTTTTTCTAGCCAAGGGAAGTGATGACAGCATGTGGAAAATTGGGTCACTCCCACCCTAATACTGTGCTCTTCCAAGGGTCTTACCAAATGGCACATCAGGAGATAACATCCTGTGCCTAGCTTGGAGGGTCCCACTCCCAGTGAGCTTCGCTCACTGCTAGCACAGCAGTCTGAGATCTAACTGCAAGGCAGCAGCGAGGCTGGGGGAGGGGCGTCTGCCATTGCTGGGGCTTCAGTAGGTAAACAAAGCAGCCTGGAAGCTCGAACTGGGAGGAGCCCACCACAGCTCAAGGAGGCCTGCCTACCTCTGTAGACTCCACCTCTGGGGGCAGGGCAGAGTGGAACAAAATGCAGCAGACACCTCTGCAGATTTAAATGTCCCCGTCTGATAGCTTTGAAGAGAGTAGTGGTTCCCCCAGCACGGAGTGTGAGATCTGAGAACGGGCAGACTGCCTCTTCAAGTGGGTTCCTACCCCTGAGAAGCCTAATTGGGAGGCACCCCCAAGTAGGGGCAGACTGACACCTCACATGGCCAGGTACTCCTCTGAAATGAAGCTTCCAGAGGAACAATCAGGCAGCAACATTTGCCATTCAGCAATATTCGCTGTTCTGCAGCCACCGCTGCTGATACCCAGGCAAACAGGGTCTGGAGGGCCCTCCAGCAAACTGTGACACACCTGCAGCTGAGGGACCTGACCATTAGAAGGAAAACTAACAAGCAGAAAGGACATCCACACCAAAACCCCATCTGTACATCACCATCATCAAAGATAGATAAAACCACAAAGATGGGGAAAAAACAGAGTAGAAAAGTTGAAAATTCTGAAAATCAGAGCACCTGTCCCCCTTCAAAGGAACACAGCTCGTTGCCAGCAATGGAACAAAGCTGGGCAGAGAATGACGATTTGAGAGAAGGCTGCAGACGATCAAAGTTCTCCAAGCTAAAGGAGGAAGTTTGAACCGATCACAAGCTAAAAGCCTTGAAAAAAGATTAGACGAATGGCTAACTAGAATAACCAGTGTAGAGAAGCCCTTAAATGGCCTGATGGAGCTGAAAACCATGGCACAAGAACTGCTGATGCATGCACAAGCTTCAGTAACGGATTCGATCAACTGGAGGAAAGGGTATTAGTGATTGAAGATCAAATGATTGAAATGAAGCGAGAAGAGAAGTTTAGAGAAAAAGAGAAAGAAATGAACAGAACCTCCAAGACATATGGGACTATGTGAAAAGACCAAATCTACATCTGATTGGTGGACCTGAAAGTGACGGAGAGAATGGAACCAAATTGGAAAACTCTGCAGGATATAATCCAGGAGAACTTCCCCAACCTAGCAAGGCAGGCCAACATTCAACTTCAGGAAATACAGAGAACGCCACAAAGATACTCCTTGAGAAGAGCAACCCCAAGACACATAATTGTCAGATTCACCAAAGTTGAAATGAAGGAAAAAATGTTAAGGGCAGCCAGAGAGAAAGGTTGGGTTACCAACAATAGGAAGCCCATCAGACTAACAGGGGATCTCTCGGCAGAAACTCTACAAGCCAGAAGAGAATGGGGGCCAATATTCAACATTCTTAAAGAAAAGAATTTTCAACCCAGAGTTCATATCCAGCCAAACTAAGTTTCATAAGTGAAGGAGAAATAAAATCCTTTACAGACAAGCAAATGCTGAGAGATTTTGTCATCACCAGGCCTGCCTTACAAGAGCTCCTGAAGGAAGCACTAAATATGGAAAGGAACAACCGGTACCAGTCACTGCAAAAACATGCCAAAATGTAAAGACTATCAATGCTAGGAAGAAACTGCATCAGCTAACAAGCAAAATAACCAGCTAGCATCATAATGACAGGATCAAATTCACACATAACAATATTAACCTTAAATGAAAATGGGCTAAATGCTCCAATTAAAAGACACAGAATGGCAAATTGGATAAAGAGTCAAGACCCATCAGTTTGCTGTATTCAGGAGACCCATCTCACGTGCAGAGACACACGTAGACTCAAAATAAAGGGATGTAGGAAGATCTGCCAAGCAAATGGAAAACAAAAAAGGCAGGGGTTGCAATCCTAGTCTCTGATAAAACAGACTTTAAACCAGCAAATGTCAAAAGAGACAAAGAAGGCCATTACATAATAGTAAAGGCATCAGTTCAACGAGAAGAGCTAACTATCCTAAATATATATGCACCCAATACAAGAGCACCCAGATTCATAAAGCCAGTCCTTAAGAGACTTATAAAGAGACTTATAAAGAGACTTAGACTCCCACACAGTAACAATGGGAGACTTTAACACCCTACTGTCAACATAAGACAGATAAATGAGACAGAAGGTTAACAAGGATATCCAGGAATTGAACTCGGCTCTGCACCAAGTGGACCTAATAGACATCTACAGAACTCTCCACCTCAAATCAACAGAATATACATTCTTCTCAGCACCACATCATTCTTATTCCAAAATTGACTACATAGTTGGAAGTAAAACACTCCTCAGCAAATGTAAAAGAACAGAAATTATAACAAACTTTCAGACGACAGTGCAGTCAAACTAGAACTCAGGATTAAGAAACTCACTCAAAACCGCTCAACTACATGGAAACTAAACAATCTGCTCCTGAATGACTACTGGGTACATAATGAAATGAAAGCAGAAATAACAATGTTCTTTGAAACCAATCAGAACAAAGACACATTTAAAGCAGTGTGTAGAGGGAAATTTATAGCACTAAATGCCCACAAGAGAAAGCAGGAAAGATCTAAAATTGACACACTAACATCACAATTAAAAGAACTAGAGAAGCAAGAGCAAACACATTCAAAAGCTAGCAGAAGGCAAGAAATAACTAAGATCAGAGCAGAACTGAATGAGATAGAGACACAAAACACCCTTCAAAAAATCAATGAATTCAGGAGCTGGTTTTTAGAAAAGATCAACAAAATTGATAGACCGCTAGCAAGACTAATAAAGAAGATAAGAGAGAAGAATCAAATAGATGCAATAACAAATGATAAAGGGGATATCACCACCGATCCCACAGAAATACAAACTACCATCAGAGAATACTGTAAACACCTCTGTACAAATAAACTGGAAAATCTAGAAGAAATGGTTAAATTCCTGGACACATACACCTTCGCAAGACTAAACCAGGAAGAATTTGAATCCCTGAATAGACCAATAACAGGCTCTGAAATTGAGATAATACTTAATAGCCTACCAAGCAAAAAAAGTCCAGGACGAGACGGATTCACAACCAAATTCTACTAGAGGTACAAGGAGGAGCTGTTACCATTCCTTCTGAAATTATTCCAATCAATAGAAAAAGCGGGAATCCTCCCTAACTTATTTTATGAGGCCAACGTTATCCTGATACCACAGCCTGGCAGCGACACAACAACAAAAAAGAGAATTTTAGGCCAATATCCCTGATGAACATCGATGCAGAAATCCTCAATAAAATACTGAGAAACTGAATCCAGCAGCACATCAAAAAGCTTATCCACTATGAGGAAGTGGGCTTCATCCCTGGGATGCAAGGCTGGTTCAACATATGCAAATCAATAAACATAATCCAGCATATAAACAGAACCAAAGACAAAAACCACATGATTATCTCGATAGATGCAGAAAAGGCCTTTGACAAAATTCCACAGCTGTTCATGCTAAAAACACTCAATAAATTCGGTATTGATGGGACGTATCTCAAAATAATAAGAGCTATTTATGACAAACCCACAGCCAATATACAGAATGGGCAAAAGCTGGAAGCATTCCCTTTGAAAACTGGCACAAGACAGGGATGCCCTCTCTTACCCCCCTATTCAACATAGTGTTGGAATTACTGGCCAGGGCAATCAGGGAAGAGAAAGAAATAAAGGGTATTCTATTAGGAAAAGAGGAAGTGAAATTGTCCCTGTTTGCAGATGACATGATTGTATATTTAGAAAACCCCACTGTCTCAGCCGAAAATCACCTTAAGCTGATAAGCAACTTCAGCTTAAGGTGAATCAATCAACAAAATCAATGTGCAAAAATCACAAGCATGCTTATAAACCAATAACAGACAAACAGAGAGCCAAATCATGACTGAACTTCCATTCACAATTGCTTCAAAGAGAATAAAATACCTAGGAATCCAACTTACAAGGAATGTAAAGGACCTCTTCAAGGAGAACTACAAATCATTGCTCAGTGAAATAAAAGAGGACACAAACAAATGGAAGATCATACCATGCTCATGGATAGGAAGAATCAATATCATGAAAATGGCCATACTGCCCAAGGTAATTTATAGATTCAGTGCCATCCCCATTAAGCTACCAATGAATTTCTTCACAGAATTGCAAAAAAAGTACTTTAAAGTTCTTATGCAACCAAAACATAGCCCTCATTGCCAAGACAATCCTAAGCCAAAAGAACAAAGCTGCAGGCATCACGCTACCTGAATTCAAACTATACTACAAGGCTACAGTAACCAAAACAGCATAGTACTGGTACCAAAACAGAGATATAGACCAATGGAACAGAACAGAGCCCTCAGAAATAATACCACACATCTACAACCATCTGATCTTTGACAAATCTGACAAAAATAAGAATTGGGGAAAGGATACCCTATTTAATAAATGGTTCTGGGAAAACTGGCTAGCTGTAAGTAGAAAGCTGAAAGTGGATCCCTTCCTTACACCTTATACAAAAATTAATTCAAGATGGATTAAGGATTTAAATGTTAGACCTAAAATCATAAAAACCCTAGAAGGAAACCTAGGCAATACCCTTCAGGACATAGGCGTGGGCAAGGACTTCATATAAACACCCAAAAGCAGTGGCAACAAAAGCCAAAATTCACAAATGGGATCTAATTAAACTAAAGAGCTACTGTACAGCAAGAGAAACTACCATCAGAGTGAACAGGCAAACTACAGAATGGGGAAAATTTTTGCAATCTACTCATCTGACAAAGGGCTAATATCCAGAATCTACAAAGAACTCAAACAAATTTACAAGAAAAAACCAAACAACCCCATCCAAAAGTGGGCAAAGGATATGAACAGAGAGTTCTCAAAAGAAGACATTTATGCAGCCAACAGACACATGAAAAAATGCTCATCATCACTAGCCATCACAGAAATGCAAATCAAAACCACAATGAGATACCATCTCACACCAGTTAAAATGGTGATTATTAAAAAGTCAGGAAACAACAGGTGCTGGAGAGGATGTGGAGAAATGGGAACACTTTTACACTCTTGGTGGGAATGTAAACTCGTTCAACCATTGTGGAAGACAGTGTGAGGATTCCTCAGGGATCTAGAACTAGAAATACCATCTGACCTAGCCATCCCGTTACTGGGTATACACCCAAAGAATTATAAATCATGCTGCTATAAAGACAGATGCACACGCATGTTTATTGCGGCACTATTCACAATAGCAGTGACTTGGAATCAACCCAAATGTCCCACCAATGATAGACTAGATTAAGAAAAATTGGCACATATACACCATGGAATACTATGCAGCCATACAAAAGGATGAGTTCATGTCCTTTGTAGGGACATGGATGAAGCTGGAAACCATCATTCTGAGCAAACTATCGCAAGGACAAAAAACCAAACACCACATGTTCTCACTCATAGGTAGGAACTGAACATTGAGAACACTTGGACACAGGAAGGGGAACATCACACACCAGGGCCTATTGTGGGTGGGGGGACGGGGGAGAGATAGCATTAGGAAATATGCCTAATGTAAATGACTAATGGGTGCAGCACACCAACATGGCACATGTATACTTATGTAACATACCTGCACGTTGTGCACATGTACCCTATAACTTAAAGTATAATTAAAAAAAAATATCTCAAGTACAATTATATAGGTGTTTTTCTACAAAACTTTAATCCAACAGATTAGTCATGAAAATTAATTCAAGTGAAAAAATGAAGATTAGTGAAGTATTAATTTTTTTATTTTGAAAATGCTGCCTTTAAACTATAAAGTAATAAAAATACATTCTGATTCCTAAACATCTGAAATTTAAAATAATCATTATTTCAGGAAATTTAAATAAATTATGGATGATTATCTATGTAGAATATATAGATACCTATATATAGTTATACAGAAATAGCTGTATAATTACTTTATAGAGATAATTATGAATATATAGTTCAGAAATATTAAATTGTTTATATAGATTAATATCTGTATAGAATTACCTATATAGATAATTATTTTATATAGATAATTATGGATAATTATTTAGGTCAAAAAGTCATTTTCAAGGAAAATGTACAATATACATATTGTGTCCAGTGTTCTAATTAATCACTGTATAAATGGAAATTTAAACTCCTTTATAATTAGCTATAATATTAAGTTATTCTATAAAAAATATATAAAATTTGAAATTATGTTCTACCTTTCCATAAAACCAGAGCTTTTAATAAGAACAACAAAATAATCGAAGAATATTTTCAAGGTAGCAATATATTTCTATATTTCTCTTAGATCTCTGGACTAGAAATAGAGTAGAGGACACAGGTGTCACCCTGGGAACAATTCTGTCAATGGGAGAGTGAAAATGGCTAATGCCAGTGCCAGTCAAGTTTAATCTAATGTAAGCAGAATTTAATCAGATCAACACACTGTGTTTCAAAAGTCATCTGTCAGGTAAATTCCTTAAATTAAAATTAAATGGAGACACTGAAACAGACTTCTGGTAATGGCAATTAAAATGTATAGTTGTGTTTCGCTTTTAATCCATAGATATATTTTTCATGAAATATAAATGCTGTTATATATCGTCTATTTTGAAACAATTTTTGAAAGTCTAAAAGCCTCTGAGAACCAAGATATGGTAAATACACACATATTGGAACTGTACTTTGGAGTATACACACCTAAATTTCATGAGCATCTATTACTGCCATTGTGCTGTCTGTGTATTGTATGTGTGTGTTTGTATATTTGTGTATATAAATTTATCACAGCTGTTACACAATATACCAATATATTTAGCTTATTGGAAAAGGCGAGGAATCCTTGGCTCAGCGACTTGAAGTAAATTCTACAAGATTACATAGCTTGTAAGACCTAGGGTGAGAGTTTAAACTCTTCTTCCCACCTGCAGTGACTGCTTTTTTTGCGTTGCCAAAAATCACAAAGTAAATGGAAAATGAAATATGAGAAAAATGACTAAAAGGGGACTTGATAATCTTAAATGCAATTTCCCCCCACTTTCCAAAATAGAAAAACTTGCACACACTTATTTATGTATCCCACAAATAAATCCAGAAATACTAAACTATTCCTCATGGGTGATGATATGCCTATGTCATGATAATTTACTATTTAAACAAATGTTTTATTTATTTTTCTCTCAATTCCCATCTAAAATACATTACTATGTTTTCATATACATTTCTGATCTTCTGTCTCTCAAATCTTGAAGGGAGATAAAATCTTTCCTATTATAACACAGTAGCTTACATATCTGCATTCCTCACATGTTGGGTCACTTCAGTCTGTCACTATTCCCATTGCAGGCATCTCCTTCATGGGGAATACATTAAAGTAACACTACACAGTATATATAAATATGTAAATAATTAACTTATTTGAAAATTTACCAAGCAAAACACTGATTACATTTTTATATATTTTATTACATTCATTTATACTCTGTATTTTTTTAAATGGTGTCTTTTCTGGAAATTCTCTATTATCTACATATCTTAAAATCTCTAACCTAGAAACCACAGCTAAGAATTCAAAGAATAAATCAGCTTGTGCATACATCACTTCAAAGATAAATTGTATCAGGAAAAATTACCTTTCATTTATGGAACCCTCCAGCTTACTATTTGTGGCATTCTCAGATACCTACATCTTGAAATGACTGGAAAAGGAAAACCTGAAGATTTAATATAGATCACTGGCAAATTTGCATAAGAGACAAAATTACGTGCCTATGTAGCATTAGTATGAGGATCGAATGGCTTTATAGAGAGGTGGAAAAATCTGCTCTGATTTCCCACCATTGGGAGATTACACAGTAACTTGGTCAATTCTGATGTCTGTCTGGGAATTTGCAATATCTTTGTCCTCCATGAAATTAAAAAAAAAAAATCTGCTTTAACTAAATATACTCAAAATACACTATTTACATTCCTTAATTTCCAAACTGTTTCTAACAAGCCAGGATGAATGGTAAATAAAAGAGATAAACGTACTTCTTGTGACTTGTTGAAACCATGTTTTGTTTTCTTGACTATAACTCATGACAACTATATTATAAATTGTTCTGTTTCATAACGATTCATCTTCCATTGTCAGAGCTGAGGGCACAATATTAAATAGCATAGTTATAGAAAAGAAATACCTAGAAGCTAATAAAATCAAAATTCTAAAATGTAAACCTGAAAGAAATCTTGGAGATATCTGTTTTATTATTCATTTTAAAAATAAATAAGTCAACGTAGGACCTCCTTAGTATATCTCACAATAGAACACATACTTGTTTATATCAATGGCCTTATTCTTTCATCTTATTTAGTCTAACTGCTGAAGTGTTAATATTATCTTAGAAATGATTTGGGAATTTTTTTTACTATGACTTTCTTTGGGAAAATTTAGGAATGTTAATATTATCATTCAGCAAACACACTACCTTAAATTTTTCTCAGAAATGGGAGTAAGACTATTATTTAGAGATTATTATAAAATAATATAGTCCTTCAAGAAAATAAATTTGCAAAGCACACTAACAGTATTTCTGAATGACATCAACTTGACTAAACAAATTAAGATGTACATGATTGTGAAACATTATTTGAAACAAAGTTCTACCATTATTAGAATTATAAGAGAAAATAGAATGTGGTTATGCCATCTTTTTCTGGTTAAATCTTTTGCTTATCTGAAAATCACTGTCTCCGAGAGTTTTATGAGAGTTAGATTAGATGATACATGCCCAATGTGGTAGAAACTCAGTGCCTTGTGGGCTCCACTAGAGAGATAATTCAAGAGACTGCTGAATCAACATAGAGCATTTCAATTCTACTTGTCATTTGAGGATTTATTTGCAGGCTTAGATTACTTCATATTTCTCTTCTCTGGCTTTCCATATTATGGTAGGAAAAAAATCAAGAACTACATCTTATTGTATTGTTCAAATATATTACCAAGTAAAACCGAGAGAAAAAGTCATTCAAATAAAAAATGAGAATGCGTTTGCAGAAGCTATCAACTAAGATAAAATACTAATATTTTTGAGATCATAGTATTGGATTAAATCAATAATACATTTCTCCCATGAATCTATGGACATATTTGCATAAGTAAAATCATTGATAATTGACATAGTCCACATGATTCTGCCAATACAAAGTGAGGAATTCTGGTAACAGTTATTAATGGACAATGAGCATTTGTATACAGTCTCAGGCCATTATGGAGTAATAAATTTCATAGTTCCATCCTGGGAGTATTCTGAGTCAATATATCAATATATGTCAATATATATCAATATATATCAATATAACATTTTGCCACCAGTGTAGATGAAACATTAAAATTTTAACACTAAAATTACTCAGGTTTACTTATTTTTAATCTAGTTAATTCTAGAAAACAAAAAATAACTCAATAACTTTCAATAAGAATAGGTATTTCCCACTAAATGATAAGTTCAACTTTAATAGACATTAATTGTATTACTTGAGAGGAAATGTAATTGTTAAATATAAACCTAAAACTGATAATTTTGGGAATACCCAAAACATCATTACAATCCCCAGGGAAAATCTCTGAAAGGTAGAACCAAAGTGGGTTGACAACTTGCTTAACCCAACCTGGTATTTTCTTCTCTGAGAAAAGATTGCAAAGTGAATGAGGTGGCAGTGAGTGAAGCACAGCAAAATGAAGCTATTAAGCCCTGTGTTAGCAATAGACTTCTGACACTATTAAAGGAAAATATTTCTTGGCTCATGTGGTCAATAATTATGGTCTCTGGGACCGGGCATGATGACTCACATTTGTAATCCCAGCACTTTGGGAGGCTGAGGCAGGTGGATCACCTGAGGTCAGGAGTTCAAGACCAGCCTGACCAACATGGGGAAACTGCATCTCTATTAAAAATACAAAATTAGACTGGCGTGGTGGTGCATGCCTGTAATCCCAGATACTTGGGAGGCTGAGGCAGGACAATTGCTTGAACCAGGGAGGGGGATTTTGCAGTGAGCTGAGATAGCACTACTGAACTCGAGCCTGGGCAATGAAAGCAAAACTCTGTCTCAAATTGATAATAATTGTAATATTAATAATAATAATAACAATAATAGCTCTGGAATGGTAATATTTCTTCTGTAGAGAAGAATGTATCAAGATATTATAATTTGATAGTATTGGTTGATTGACTCAATGTGGATAAGAAATTGGTCTAAGTGTTTTTAACCTCTGAAACAACTGCATATGTAGATACTACTATAATCATTGTACGGGTGAAAAAAATGAAACACTGAGGAGTGAAATAACTTACCCAAAGTGATGTAGTAGTTAATGTCAGAGTCAGCATTTGCATTCACTGTGACTGGCTCAGAGGTCATGACCTTCAGCCATTATGTGTAGTGCATCTGTAACTGCTTCTCGTGCTTTTGAATCACACCACTCTCCTCTCTCATTTTAAATTAAGAATTATCTGGTACTCTTTTGATCCTGGTGTGACTTCCATTGAAAATGTACCAATAGGCTATAATATATCTATAATTCCAATTTAAATGTCCTGGTCATTGTGATATTTGCATTTATTTAATGTATAATTTAGAGAGAAGGTAATAAGTGGCATTTTTGATTTACTGCACCAGCACATAAAAGTGGGTATCCCAATTTCTTTGGCTAAATAAACCAAACAATAAATCTTTGGATGGACGAAACATAAAATGAACGGAAAATAAGAATATTATAATTGGCCAAGGTGCACACCCCTCCTCCCTCTCTTTCTCTCAACTTCTTGAATTTAATATTGTCTAGATTAATCATATATTTTTCACTCCTTCAAGGGAGTGATCATATATTTTAAAAGTTAAATGTCTAGTTTTTAGGAAGTTAATGGCATCTTTTAGATATACATATATATTTATTAACTTGAAAAATGCATATCTGCTCAGCTAATTAGTTACTGAGAAAGACCTAATGTTTTATTGCTATTAACTCACATTTCTATATTTAGTAATGTGTTTTCCGTACATATTATGATGGCAACTGCTCTATGAAAATCTTATTTGTGTTTAATTTTTCACTTCATAATGGTGGACAATTGTCTGAATGATCATTCTGATGTGAGATATATTAAAATGATAGAATGTGTACAAGTTCTTGCACACATATCATGGTTTTCTTATTCTTCTACACATCCTGGAGTCTAGTATATCGAAGTCAGGAAAAGAAAAAAATCAAAACATGTCCTAACCTGGGCAAGGATGGCAGAAACTTCTGAGGCTTCCTTAGCTTGGGAACTAGGAGGAATATTAAGGAGTTCAATTCTGGCACCACAAAAATATAATAGAATTTAAAGACTGAAAGATGGAATTTAATGTGGGATAGACCATATTTCAGGATTTAGGTGAGGCTGATTCAAAACAGAGAGAGGGAGTATAAAAAAGACAAAATGTCCAATGTCCAGAAAGGTGCTCTCCTGAGGACCATTCTTAAAAGCAACCACCAGGCAGTGCAAGGTGGCTCACGCCTGTAATCCTAGCACTTTGGGAGGCCGAGGGGGGGCAGATCACCTGAAGTCAGGAGTTTGAGACCAGCCTGGCCAACATGGTGAAACCTTGTCTCTACTAAAAATACAAAAGTTAGCTGGGTATGGTGTAGGGTGCCTGTAATCCCAGCTACTTGGGGGGCTGAGGTAGGAGAATTGCTTGAACCTGGAAGTGGAGGTTGCAGTGAGCTGAGATTATGCCACTGCACACAAGCCTGGGTGGCAGAGAGAGACTCTGCCTCAAAAATAAAAATAAATATAAATATGAGAAAGCAGCCACCAGGCAAATGGTATCTCATTGAAGGTTAAAGATCCCATGGCTATTGCACAACTCATCTGATGTGGTGACTATCATAAACAGCATAGTATAGCTATTTTCTTAAATTCATTTTCTTAGGGAACCTGCAATGCTTGGAAGCTTTATTAAACCCCCCAATTTAAAGACAATTTTGCATACTTGTTTGAATGTGTGTGTGTGTGTGTCCAACAGAAAGATAATTTATGATCAGAGACACTACCCTCCCCTGACACTCGGTTGCATAACATTGCAGTACTTTCAGAAGGAAGCTGGGATTTTTGCCAAAGAATTATTAATGGCACAAATAATCATCTAATTCTTGGTTATTGGGTACATTTGCCATAATAGCTCATGATCATTCAAGATAAGAGAGCATTCGTAATGTAATAAAAATTTATTCTAAAATTTAGTAGATTTTATGAAAAAAGTGGAATATATCATAGAGGTTGAAAGTGAGATGCAGGTTAAGGGTAATGAGAATCGTTTTGAGAATATTTGTATGTGCATAATGAAAATTCTATGATTCTCTTCTCAACCAGCCTTCATCACGATCTCAGAGAGAAATCTGGACTTTATTCTCTTAATTAACAATTTTTATTATTGTTATAAGTGATCATATATTCTACAACATGGATGTTGTAGTATAAAGAAAATGGCCCATACATTCTCACTGTGCCCTCTTTTCTTCCCTTCCTGCTCTTAGTACTGCCTGTGCTATGATTTTCCCAAATGTTCATATCTTTGCATTGTCATGAGCTTTAATTTCTACTTTGAACTATTTCTGTAATTATGTGATTCTACAAAGGAAGGAATGGTCTTGTGTAAGAATTGCCATCAGCAGCTATTTTAAAAATAATATACTGCAAAAAAGAAGAGGAAGACAATATGACCTTTGCAAGGGCTTACTGGTTTTTTCCATGAGTATCACATGTGTTTTTCCAATCAATGAACATATAAAGATATTAGGTAATTAGTTAAGCTTGGCTTTATATATAGTGATAAATTTGAAAGAGAAAATATGTACAACTTCCTTGCAATAAGCAGACCTCTACAAATTCTGGCCTATTAGAGTAGCTTATGTATTCTCTTTTATTTTTGTTTTCTTGATTCCATGTTGCTGGCAGGTAAACACAGGGAAGACTTTTAAAAAACTTTTATTTGTTTGGGAGGTCGATCAACCTGTACTTGTTGTCTTTTTCCAAATAATAGTATGAACCTTGTTATAATCATGAATGAATGATAAATAGCTACAGATAGCCACAGGATAAGTTGCAGGAACATATTTGCTTATTCTTGCTATTTGATTGGTTCATTTTTCTCTGCCACTACTTGGTTTGTCTTTGATAAACATTTATTATGAATGCCGTGGTAATTCATGAGAACTCTGATCTTTATATGGAAAGAATTAACCCATTTATGCCAGCAGTTGCAATTTTTTTGTGTGAAAAATCAGAACTTGGCAATGACATTGAGCAGTAGGATATAAATAAAACTCCTACATGTTAATTTTCTTTTCTTCAGAGTGTATAAATAAAACTCCCACATGCTTAACGTTCCAGTAATGGAACACTAAGTATTAATGGGCTAAAGACCTGCAAGAAAACCCTACAAAATTGGAAATCATGTGAAATCAAGGGTTCCTGAAGGAAACGCTAAACATGAAAAGGAAAAACCGGGACCAGCCACTGCAAAAACATACCAAATTGTAATGACCATTGACACTATAAAGAAACTGCATCAACTAACAGGCAAAATAACCAGCTAGTATCATAATGACAGGTTCAGATTCACACATAATAATATTAACCTTAAATGTAAACAGACAAAATGCCCCAATTAAAAGACACAGACTGGTAAATTGGATAAAGAGTCAAGACTCATTGGTGTGCTGTATTCAGGAGGCCTATCTCAAGTGCAAAGGCACACATAGGCTCAAAATAAAGGGATGCAGGAAGATTTACCAAGCAAATGGAAAGAAAAAGCAGGGATTGCAATCCTAGTTTCTGATAAAACAGCTTTAAACCAATAAAGATCAAAAGAGACAAAGAAGGGCATTACATAATGGAAAAGGAATCAATGCAACAAGAAAAGCTAACTATCCTGAATGCACGCAATACAGGAGCACCCAGATTCATAAAGCAAGTTCTTAGAGATCTACAAAGAGACTTAGACTCCCTCACAATAATAGTGAGAGACTTTAACACCCCACAGTTATTATTAGGCAGATCAATGAGACAGAAAATTAACAAGGATATCCAGGACTTAAACTCAGCTCTGGACCAAGTGGACCTAATAGACATCTACAGAATTCTCCACCCAAATCAACAGACTACACATTCTTCTCAGCACCACGTCGCACTTATTCTAAGCTTGACCACAAAATTGGAAGTAAAACACTCCTCAGCAAATGAAAAAGAACAGAAATCATAACAAACTGTCTCTCAGACCACAGTGCAATCAAATTAGAACTCAGCATTAAGAAACTCATTCAAAACTGCACAACCACATGGAAACTGAACAACCTGCTCCTGAATGACTACTGGATAAAAAATGAAATTAAGGCAGAAACAAAGATGTTCTTCGAAACCATTGAGAACAAAGACACAACAAATCAGAATCTGTGCGACACATTTAAACTAGTGTATACAAGGAAATTAATAGCACTAAATGCCCACACAAGAGAAAGCAGGAAATATCTAAAATCGACACCCTAACATCACATTTAAAAGAAGTAGGAAAGCAAGAGCAAATAAATTCAAAAGCTGGCAGAAGACAAGAAATAACTAAGATCAGAGCAGAACTGAAGGAAATAGAGACACGAAAAACCCTTCAAAAAATCAGTGAATTCAGGAGCTGGTCAAAACCTTGTCTTGTGTCACTTTTCAAAGGAAATACTTCCAGCTTTTGCCCATTCAGTATGATATTGGCTGTGGGTTTGTCATAAATAGCTCCTATTATTTTGAGATATGTTCCATCAATACCTAGTTTTTTGAGGGTTTTTAGCATGAAGAGCTGTTGAATTTTGTCGAGGGCCTTTTCTGCATCTATTGAGATAATCATGTGGTTTTTGCCATTGGTTCTGTTTATGTGATGGATTACGTTTATTGATTTGCATATGTTGAACAAGCCTTGCATCCCAGGGATGAAGTCGGCTTGATTGTGGTGGATAAGCTTTTTGGTATGCTGCTGGATTCGGTTTTCCAGTATTTTATTGAGGATTTTCACATCGATGTTCATCAGGGATATTGGCCTAAAATTTTCTTTTTTTGTTGTGTCTCTGCCAGGTTTTGGTATCAGGATGATGCTAGCCTCATAAAATAAGTTAGGGAGTATTCCCTTTTTTTATTGCTTGGAATAATTTCAGAAGGAATGATACCAGCTCCTGTTTGTACTTGTGGTAGAATTCGGTTGTGAATCCGTCTGGTTCTGGACGGTTTTTGGTTGGTAGACTACTAATTACTGCCTCAATTTCAGAACTTGTTACTGGTTTATTCAGGGATTCGACTTCTTCCTGGTTTAGTCTTGGGAAGGGTGTATGTGTCCAGGAATGTATCCATTTCTTCTAGGTTTTCCACTTTATTTGCATAGAGGTGTTTATAGTATTCTCTGATGGTTGTTTATATTTCTGTGGGATCGGTGGTGATATCCGCTCTATCACTTTTTATTGTGTCTATTTGATTCTTCTTGCTTTTCTTCTTTATTAGTCTGGCTAGTGGTCTATCTATCTTGATGATCTTTTCAAAAAAACCAGCATTCTATGCTCATGGATGAGAAGAATCAATACCATGAAAATGGCTATACTGCCCAAAGCAATTTATAGATTCATTGCTATCCTAATCAAGCTACCATTGGTTTCTTCACAAAATTGGGAAAAAAAACTATTATTTAATACTATTTTAACAAAATGTTTTAAAAACGTTGTTAAAGTTGTTAAACAAATGTTTAGAAGTATAATAAATAAGTGGTCTTATTCAACTTGTTTACCGTGTTTCTTCAAAAAAGTATAATAGAACTTTCTTTGTCAACATAAAATTATAGTTATTTATGATGTGGCTAAATAAATGATAAGAAGTCACAAATGAAATAGTTACTGCTTGCATAATAAAAGTTCAGGATCCTCTTTGGCAAAAATAGAGAGTGATAAAATGCTTTGATTTAGGGCTTGGCTGTGATATCAAGGTCAGACAATAAGCTAAGCGGGAATCTGATAAAAATAAAGAGATAAAGAAAAACCCTAGAAAGATAAATGATATCATATAAGATGTTACTGAAATCCCTTTTTATGAAACTACAATTTTTAGAAGATTTTTGCTGTAATTTTTTTTTACAAAATTCATGAGCAGAGAAGAAAATTTGTGGAATTGGTTGTATAGTTTTTGGATCTTTCTCCACGTGTTGAAATAGGTAGCTGTGGTCATACATGCTTGGTAATCTTGATATAGTCCCATCACTACGCTGAGCTACAGAATTTTCTAGAAAAAAACATGGCCATTTCACCATCTCGGTATTTATGAAAACTCTAGTTAACATTGCAGTTTCTACAATGGTTCCCTTCAACTCAATGTGAGCCTGAAAGAAATAAACATTTCCTCTAATTCACATGAAATGTTGTGCTTAATTATAATAGGGATATGGAAAATTACTTTCATGGAAGAGAGTAACAGTGCCTGAGAATGCCAGTGCAGTTGGCTTTCCCCAACTGGATGAAATCCACAGTGAATCACAATTATAGACAAACATAAATCAAAAGCTAATGTGAGCTGCAATCCTGTAGCTAGTTTGACTGAAAGATCACGTAGAATTAGTTTTATTCCATTTGAGTGTGTTAGTGTAAACCACTCAATGCCGAATATAGTATGACTACTCATTTTTAAAACATAATTGGTTTCAAAGCACATACTTGCTTTTCATGTGTTTTGTGTTTCAAGATATAAATTTCATATTAAAAAATAAGTATAATTTAAGAATAGATTATGACATAAAATTGCTGTTGCTGAAAGATAATTGTTTGTGACAGAAGGAATATAAGCAATATGAAGGTGGGAAAGACATTACATTTATCTAGTGAAAATGAAAAGATTTAAAGACAAATTTTTAAAAGAAATTGTTACAGATCAGCAAGTCAGAAAACAGCAAAGTGGTGTAGGGAGAGAGAGAGAATAAGACTGAAGGAGAAAGTAGGAAGAGTTGTGCTTCAGAGTGAGGTGTTTTTCCATATTCTATTTTGTAATGACATCTCCATTTCTATTTTTCAGCTTTATCTTTCAGGATATCTTGATGGTTATATCTATGGGTAAGAAGCAAGGGAAGTTTCATCTGTATTTGCAGTGGCTCCCCATTGCTCAAACTACCACCTGGGCTCCACCTTCTGTCAGATCAGCAGTGGCATTAGATTCTCCAAGGAGTACAAATCCTGTTGTTAACTGTGAATGTGAGAGATCTAGGTTGCACACTCCTTATAAGAATCTAATGCTTGAACAGGTCCAGGCCTTCCACTGATTCTAGATTATGGTGAGTCCTGTAATTAATTACAATGTAATAATAATAGAAATAATGTGCACAGTAAATGTAATGCACTTAAATAATCTCCCACTATCCCCTAGCCAGAGGTCCATGAAAAAATTGTCTTCCACGAAACCGGTCCCTGGTGCCAGAAGAGTTGGGGACCGCTGCTCTGTGGGGCTCAGAGTAATCTACATAGCCTTTAGCTCAGAAAGTTCTTCTGCTTTTACCTTTACTTTAAAGGGCTAGGCCTACTTATAAAGAAGGAGTAAATAAGGAGTCAATAGCTTTAGGGACGTGCACAAACATTTGATGATCTAGGATCTGTGGAGCCAGAAAACCAAGCTATGCTGATGTTGATATAAATGTACTCTGTCAGTGCCCAGAATGATTTCCTGGTGTGTAATTTCATTAGGTTCTGCATGTAGGTGCAATAATTCTTATTTTATTGCAGGGTGTTTTAGAAATAGCAGAGATCCTTGTCTCTCAAGGAAATATAGGGAAGAGGAGGCCAGTTATAAAGAAGAAAAGGATTTCATCAGAGGAGAAAAATACATCTCAAAAGTGTGGGTGTCATGAAACAGTTTCTTATCCATAGATATAACCGTCATGATATACTGAAAGATAAAGCTGAAAAATAGGAATAGAGATGAAATCTGTAAGATATGAATATGGTACAGCCAGAGGCTGAGAAATAGGATAAAACAATAAAAAATATTGTTGTTCTAGCACCTAGAGTAGGTATAATACAATAAAAGAGGAGGTTCTTAACAAGTACTTGTATTGAGAATGAGACAAAAAAAATCTTTCATTCCTCTCTATTTTTTCCTGATTGTGTAGTTTACTAAATTATATAGGATGCTCTTTATTTACTGTGTGCTTAATTTGCATAATTTTTATGGTTATAATACAAATGTAATAAAGTAGCTGAACAGAATGCTTGCTTTGTGCTGATTATATTTCTTAACTATGTTTTTTAGTAGTCACTAAACTATCCCTTAAACATCTTTCCATATAAAAGACTGTCTCTCTGAACACCACTTTTCTCTTAATACTTCTCATAGTAAAAATGTCAATATCTCTATTAAGAATAATTATAAATTATATGAAAAGATACTAGTATACCTAGTAAAAATAAAATTTTGTATTTTTAAAAGTTATTTTAAAGTGTAATATAACCATTATAAAGTACACATATCTTAAGTGTGTAGTAAAATAAATTTTACAAAACTAATGCGGTCAGGCACACCTATTAATTTTCTATTCACCCCGTACTTGTTGACATCTCCCATCTCAGTCATTACCTACCCTCAATATCATTATCTTATTTTGTTATAAATTAGTAACCCCGAGATGTTCCTTTGTGTCTGGTGTTGCTCAGGCAATGTTATGTGTGAGTTTCATCTAACTTTTTTTTAATATATATCAGAACAACGAATAATTATAGGAATAAACCTGTTACTGTTTTTTATTCCTATTTTAAGGTTGATAGGAATTTGAATTGTTTCCAGTTGGAGACCTTATAAATATTGCTGTTAACATTCCTGTACATGACTTTTCTGCACATGTTTATGAATTTCTCTTAGATATGTCTCTGGGAGTGATTTTGTGGGCCATAGGTTATAAATATGTTAGCTTTCAATAGTTACTGCAAAATGACTTTCCAACATACCTTTAACAATTATATTCCCAGAACCCTTAAAAGAGTAATCCAGCTATTTCCGTATATTTCAACCTATTATTCAGAGTGGTATATTAATTTTAGCTGTTCTGATGGGTTTTTACTGATAATAAATTTTGAAGCTTGTAAAATAAGATATATGAAGAATAAAAACAGTCCCTGTGTTCTAAAATAGATAACGAGATTTGTATTCAAGGCATAATTTTTCCCTCAGTAAATGTGATTCGCTGGGTCACTAATCAGGAAGAGCAATTCTTATGGAAGTCATAAATATGGAGATAAGATAAAATGTTAGTGCTTCAGAATGAGGTGTTTTTCTGTATTATATTTTGTAATGTTATTTGAAAAATAAAACAACAACAGGAATATACTCTGCAAAGTATGAGAATCCCTCCTACTAAAAAAGAATTTATTATATACGTACATATATATATATGGCCTAGAGCAACCACTAAATATGTATGTGTGTATGTATATATGTGTATATCTATATACTGCTAAAATTAATATACAACTCTGAATAATGCATTAAAAATATGTGAAATAACTGTATTACTATTTTAAGGGTTCCAGGAATATAATTGTTAATGGTACATTGGAAACTCATTTGACAGTAACTATTAAATATATATAGTTAATATAATTATATATATTTACATATACACATACATAGTTGTTGCTCTAGGACTTATGTAGTTCTTAACACAATCTGTTTTAGTTTTATATTAAATTCCAGTGATGTGTGAAAACATTAATTTTGTGTGACTTTATACACTCCTTTTAGGGTATTATTATTATTATTATTATGTATTATATGCATGTTACAAACCCAACAATATATTGTTTTAATTCAAACTGTTCTACCTCTGTTTAACTAAATACATGTTTGTTTTCATTACAGAAAAGACAGTAGTATATATTAATAATGTTTATGTTATGAATCTTCTTGTTTACCATTTCAGTTTTTCTTATTCCTGTAAATTTGACATACCAACTGGTCATATTTATTTACATCTTTAATGCTTTCACCCACATTCTATATGATGCTATTGACACCAAAATAAAATGTTATGCATATTCTTTTATGCAATTTATTTTAAATCACATATGATAAAAATATGCAATAATATTGTCATCTTTTTTGATTGCCTCATTACCTTTACTGCTTCTCTTTGTTGGGGCATGTGTGTAAATTTTAATTGCCTTCCACCCTAGTAATTTCCTTTAGTATTTCTTCTGCTAGCAATGAATTATCTTAAGTTTTAATTTAACTGAAAATGTCTTATATTATGCTTTGATTTTTGAATGATAGTTTTGATGGATTTAGAATACTTGGTTGACATATTTTTCTGTCAGCATATTAGATACATTGTCTCATCGTTTGGTGGCATCCATTACTTTAGTTGAAAGTCAGATGTTATTCTTACTAGAATTTCCTTGTCAGTTTTGAGTCATTTTTTTTGCTTACTACTTTCACATTTTCTCTTTATGATTGCTTTCGGCATTTTTAGTATGATGTGTCTGTGGTCTGGACCTCTTTGTTCTTAACATACAAATTTGGTAATATTCTTAGAGTTTAAATAAATGCTTTTTCTTCAGTTTTCAGAAGTTCTATTTCTAGTTTTCTTCAGATATTTGGGTTTTTTACTCCATTGTCTCTCTTTTCTCCTTTTGGAAGTAGTATGATATATACAGTGGCACTTCAATGTTGCCCCATATTTCTCGTATGTTTATTTTTCTTCATTCTTTTTTTCTCTTTTGAGTTCTGATTTTAAAATATACATCAACATATCTTCAAGCTTTTTCATTTGTTTTCTGGTAGTCCATACCTACTGTTAGATCCTTCTAGTTTCAGTTATTGTATTTTCAAATACAAAATTTCCATTTGGATCTTTTAAAAAAATAATTATGTGTTTATTCATATCCTATATTAGGTGAAATGTGATCATCTTTTTTATTTTCAAAAATGAGGTTTGCTTCTTGTTTAAACATATTTGTAGAGGTTATTTTGTAGTTTTTTATTAAAGATGACATCTAGTCAGTCTCACAGGCAATTTCTTTTATTGGTTCTTTCCAACCCACCCAATATATGGGTCAGACTCTACTGTTCCTTTGCATGATTCATTTGTTTTTTTGGTTGGATACTGGACATGTTTGATAATACATTGCAGTAACCCAGTGTACTCATCTCTCCTGCTCTGAGATGTATTGTTTGCTTATTTATTTGTTATTGACATGCTGGATTACATTGATAAAGTCTAGTTCCTACAGCATGAAACTGATTCTGCTCATCTGAGGGAAAAGACTTGGGTACGCACAGTCACCCTCAAGTGAGAATTGTGGCAGTACTCTTTTGGCCTGTCTCCTAAACCAACCAAATTTATCTGGCAGGCAAAGCTAATCAATGGCTAATCACTCTATTGCTTTAAATATGCCTGAGATATAAATTGCTCCACAGACTGATCCAATTAATTTTGGACTCCTTGTAGAAATATCTTTTTATGGTCAATGCTTGAAATTTGTTGTGACTTTAAGAGGGCTCTTCTCAAATATCTTTATTCTTGCCTCTCCCTGAAAATTTAGCTGTCTTATAGTTAACTTATATCAATGATATAATGTCCAGTTTCCTCTTAATTACTTTTTATGATGACCTCCCTTACTTTTGAAAGCATTCTTAATCTCAAGCTTCACCACTATGTCTTGGTAATAAAGTCAATTCCTTCCAAAATTGTTTGTGATTTCTCTGTTTTATGATCTTTCTTTCCACCTAGGTAAAATGTCTGACCCATGGCTCTGAACCTGATGGTGGGAGTGGCACATTTCCCTCACAAATCCCAGTCTCTCAAAATGAAACAAACCAAAACAAAAAGTATTATATTTATACTTTACAATATTTGAATATTTTTATTATTGTTGAAGATGTAACTCTATCTGTCCTAGAATTTCTTTTGTTACTTGCGGAAACAAAGTAATGGTAAGTAAGGCACATTTTTCTCCTTCTACTAAGGAAAATGTCAAAAAATGTAGAACAGTTTTTCCTTATCAAAAATATGCTAAATGGGTGTGTTTATACCTGATATGTTAAGAATACATTAATCGGGCTTTAGGGAAATTCAAAGTGTACTCTGTAACTTTTGCATATGCTATTAAGCCAGAAAGTACTTTTGGTTATATTGAGAGATTTTCACTAAAGAAAAAGTTGCATCTTATTCTCAAATATTTTAAAAGTCTGCAATTTTAAGAAATAAAACAAGACAAACTATGGATAACATGAAGCAATGAATTGCATGATTTAAAATAATGTTGGAATGAAAAAAAAACTACAATAGCTTTTAAGTGTTTAAATGAGAGGAGTCACAGTTATCACATTTTAAATCAAAAGTGAACATGATTAATGTTAGCAAGGAAGGCATGTTGAAAACTGAGACAGGCAAAGGATGTGCTAAACAGTTAGTCATGTTGTAATGCAATGGCAAAGGTTTTGAAGGTAATTAAAATTGCTACTTACATGGGCATATGAATGATGAAGTGTAATTGCCTTATCACTGATATGGAGAAAGATTTAGGGGTCTGGGTAAAAGATCAAACCAGGCACAACATTCCCTCAATCCAAAGCCTCATCCAAAGCCAGGGCTTAACTTTTTTTCAGTTTTATGAAGGCCTAGAAAGATAAGAAAGCTGCCTACACACACACACACACACACACACACACACACACACACGAAGTTAGCAGAAGTTGGTTCATGAAGTTTAATGGAAGAAACCATCTCTATAACATAAAATGCAAGATGAGATAGAAAGTGCTGATATAAAAACTGCAGCAAGTTATACACAATATTTGAGATAATGAATGAAGGTGTCTACACTAAATAACAGATTTTCAGTGTAGACAGTGCAGCCTTATATTGAAAGAAGATGCCATCTAAGACTTTCATAGTTAGAGAGGAAAACTCAGTGCCTCACTTCAAAACTTCAAAAAGCAGACTGATTCTCTTGTTAGAATCTAATGCAGCTGGTGACTTAAAGTTGAATCCAATGCTTATTTACCATTTTGAAAATCCTACGACTTTTAAGAATTATGCTAAATCATGCTTGTTTCGACAGCACATAAAATTGAAATGATACATAGAAGATTAGTATGACCCCTGAGCAGGGATTATTCACAAATTAGATCCATATTTTTACCAGAAATTACAAAGCAAGTAGCTAAAATCTTCACAATAGGACCAAAACCTCACATATCAATATTAACTCTGAATGTAAATGGTCTAAATGCCCCCACTTAAAAGGCATAGAGTGGGGCCAAGCAAGGTGGCTCATGTCTGTAATTCCTGCACTTTGGGTGGCCAAGGTTGGTGGATCACCTGAGATCACGAGTTCGAGACCAGCCTGGCCAACCAGGTGAAACCTCGTCTCTACTAAAAATACAAAAATTAGCAGGAGAATCACTTGGACCGGGAGACAGAGGTTGCAGTGAGCTGAGATTGTGCCACTACACTCCAGGTCTGGGTGACAGAGCAAGACTCTGTCTCAAAAAAAAAAAAAAAAAAGACACACAGTGGCAAGCTGGATAAAAAAATAAGACCCATCCATCTGCTGTCTTCAAAAGACCAATTCCATAAGTAATGACACCCATAGACTCAAAGTAAAGGGTTGGAGAAAGATGTACCATACAAATGGAAAACAAAAAAGAGCAGAGTCTCTAATGTTGTATCAGATACAACAGACTGTAAACCAACAACAGTAAAATAAAGAATAGAAAAGAGTGTTACATAATGATAAAGGTCCAATGTAAAAAGAAGACTTAATTTTCCTAAATATATACACTTCCAGTACTGGAGCACCCAGATTCATAATAGAAGAACTTCTAAACCTATGAAAAACTTAGACAACCATAGAAGCATAGTGAGAGACTGCAACACCTGACTGACAGTATTAGACAGAAACCTAGCAAAGAAATTCTGTACATAAACTCGACACTTGACAAATTGGACAGAATAAACATCAATATTGTACTT
The DNA here is from genome assembly GCF_003255815.1 of Theropithecus gelada. NCBI lineage: Eukaryota > Metazoa > Chordata > Mammalia > Primates > Cercopithecidae > Theropithecus > Theropithecus gelada. Next base: position 22,529,681 of record NC_037685.1, on the reverse strand, counting down.
CACCTGTCAACCACAGAATGTATATTATTCTCTATTATACACAGAGCATTCTCCAAGATTGACCACATTACTTGATCTTAAAGCAAGTCTCAATAAATTCAAAAAATGTGAAATCATACCAACCATAGTCTCAGACAACAGTGGAGTAAAAATAGAAAACAGTACCAAAAATATCCCTGAAAAAGACAAAATTACATGGAAATCAAACATCTTGCTTCTGAATGACTTCAAGGTAAACAAAACGTTAATCCAGAAATTTTAAAAAAGTCTTTGAAATAAATGAAAAGAGAGACACAACACATCAAAATCTCTAGAATTCAGCAAAAGCAGTGTCAAGAGAAAAGTTCACAGTGCTAAATACCTACTCAAAAAACTAGAAAAATCTCAAACTAATGATATAATATGACACAAAATAAGAATAAACTATCACCAAAGCTAGCAGGGGAAAATTAAGCTAAAGAGAGAACTGAATGAAATTGAAACCCAAAAATCTGTACAAAAAATGAACAAAAGCGAAAGCCATTTTTAAAAGAATAAACAATATTGACAGAGCACTAACTAAATTATCAAAGATAAAAAAACAGAGATCCAAATAAGGATAATCAGAAACAACAAAGGTGGCATTACAAGCTATCCCACAGAAATGAAAAATTTCCTCAGAGACTGTTAGGGACCCCTCTATGAACACAAATTAGAAAGTCTAGAGTAAATATATAAATTCCTAGAAACATACAATCTTCCAAAATTGAATTAAGAAGAAATTGAAACACTGAACAGACCAATCTTGAGTTCTAAAATTCAATCCGTAATAAAAAAAAAAATCAGCCAAAAAAAAGAAAAAAAAGAAAACAAAGACAAAGATAGATTCACAAATTCCACCAGACTTACAAAGAAGACCTGGTATCAACTCTACTGAAACTATTCTAAGGAATCGGGGAGGAGGGCCTTCTCTCTAATTCATTCTAGAAAGCAAGCATCACCCTGATACCAAAGCCTAGCAAACACCCACAAAAATAAGAAAATTACAGCATATATCTCTGATTAATATAGATACAAAAATTCTCTACAAAATAACTAGCAAATCAAATGCAAATAGCAAATCAAATGCAAATAACATATCAAAACTTATTCACCAACAACCAGTAGGTTTCATTCCTGGGATGCAAAGTTGGTTTAACATACAGAAATCAATAAACGTGATTCACCACATAAAAACAATTATGGAAAAAAAACAAAATGGAGGGGCGGAGCAAGATGGCCGAATAGGAACAGCTCCAGTCTCCAACTCCCAGCGCGAGCCACACAGAAGACCGGTGATTTCTGCATTTTCAACTGAGGTACTGGGTTCATCTCACTGGGGAGTGCCGGACGATCGGTGCTGGTCAGCTGCTGCAGCCCGACCAGCGAGAGCTGAAGCAGGGCGAGGAATCTCCTCACCTGGGAAGCGCAAGGGGGAAGGGAATCCCTTTTCCTAGCCAGGGGAACTGAGACACACAACACCTGAAAAATCGGGTAACTCCCACCCCAATATTGCGCTTTAAGCAAACAGGCACACCAGGAGATCATATCCCACACCTGGCAGGGAGGGTCCCACGCCCACGGAGCCTCCCTCATTGCTAGCACAGCAGTCTGTGATCTACCGGCAAGGCAGCAGCGAGGCTGGGGGAGGGGCGCCCGCCATTGCTGAGGCTTAAGTAGGTAAACAAAGCTGCTGGGAAGCTCCAACTGGGTGGAGCTCACAGCAGCTCAAGGAAACCTGCCTGTCTCTGTAGACTCCACCTCTGGGGACAGGGCACAGCTACACAACAACAACAACAACAACAAAAAAGCAGCAGAAAGCTCTGCAGACGCAAACGACTCTGTCTGACAGCTTTGAAGAGAGCAGTGGATCTCCCAACACGGAGGTTGAGATCTGAGAAGGGACAGACTGCCTGCTCAAGTGGGTCCCTGACCCCTGAGTAGCCTAACTGGGAGACATCCCCCACTAGGGGCAGTCTGACACCCCACACCTCACAGGGTGGAGTACACCCCTGAGAGGAAGCTTCCAAAGCAAGAATCAGACAGGTACACTCGCTGTTCAGAAATATTCTATCTTCTGCAGCCTCTGCTGCTGATACCCAGGCAAACAGGGTCTGGAGTGGACCTCAAGCAATCTCCAACAGACCTACAGCTGAGGGTCCTGACTGTTAGAAGGAAAACTATCAAACAGGAAGGACACCTACACCAAAACCCCATCAGTACATCACCATCATCAAAGACCAGAGGCAGATAAAACCACAAAGATGGGGAAAAAGCAGGGCAGAAAAGCTGGAAATTCAAAAAATAAGAGCACATCTCCCCCGGCAAAGGAGCGCAGCTCATCGCCAGCAACGGATCAAAGCTGGACGGAGAATGACTTTGACGAGATGAGAGAAGAAGGCTTCAGTCCATCAAATTTCTCAGAGCTAAAGGAGGAATTACGTACCCAGCGCAAAGAAACTAAAAATCTTGAAAAAAAAGTGGAAGAATTGACGGCTAGACTAATTAATGCAGAGAAGGTCATAAACGAAATGAAAGAGATGAAAACCATGACACGAGAAATACGTGACAAATGCACAAGCTTCAGTAACCGACTCGATCAACTGGAAGAAAGAGTATCAGCAATTGAGGATCAAATGAATGAAATGAAGCGAGAAGAGAAACCAAAAGAAAAAAGAAGAAAAAGAAATGAACAAAGCCTGCAAGAAGTATGGGATTATGTAAAAAGACCAAATCTACGTCTGATTGGGGTGCCTGAAAGTGAGGGGGAAAATGGAACCAAGTTGGAAAACACTCTTCAGGATATCATCCAGGAGAACTTCCCCAACCTAGTAGGGCAGGCCAACATTCAAATCCAGGAAATACAGAGAACGCCACAAAGATACTCCTCGAGAAGAGCAACTCCAAGACACATAATTGCCAGATTCACCAAAGTTGAAATGAAGGAAAAAATCTTAAGGGCAGCCAGAGAGAAAGGTCGGGTTACCCACAAAGGGAAGCCCATCAGACTCACAGCAGATCTCTCGGCAGAAACTCT